>NW_011494943.1:6704426-6705331 GCF_000754665.1 Bison bison bison
AGTAACAAACACTTCCACTTCCTGAGCGCTCTTTCTTCTCCCGCCGCGGGGCGCCGAGCGGTGCCCAGGGCCCCGCCCCCGAGTGTTCCCATTGGCCAGCGTCCTTCACCCGGCCAGAGCGCCTCCCGGGAAAGACCTCTGATTGGCCTGCGGCGGTCCACACCCTCCGCGCGGCCCCGCCCCCGGGGTATGCGGCCCTGGCGGTTTCTGGAACGCTCAGTCGCCGCGCGGGGCGGGGATCGGTGTTTGAGCCCCGGCTTCGGCTCCTCGCTGTTCGCCGCCGCGGCTCCCGGGACACCTGCTCGCTTGTTGGCCCGTCCGGCCTCGCTGGGCTGCCCTGCCGCTCTCGCCCTCGTCTCCCGGCCCGCAGGGTGGGACACGGAGCTGGACCGGCCCGTCTCCGGACCCCGACCGGACACCGCTGAGCGCCACTGAGCCGTTGCCAGGCGAGATGAGCGCGGACGCGGGGGCCGGGGCACCACTGCCCCGGCTCTGCTGCCTGGAGAAGGGTCCGAACGGCTACGGCTTCCACCTGCACGGGGAAAAGGGCAAGGTAGGCCAGTACATCCGGCTGGTGGAGCCCGGCTCGCCGGCCGAGAAGTCAGGACTGCTGGCCGGAGACCGGCTAGTGGAGGTGAACGGCGAGAACGTAGAGAAGGAGACCCACCAGCAGGTGGTGAACCGCATCCGTGCCGCCCTCAACTCCGTGCGCCTGCTGGTGGTCGACCCGGAGACCGACGAGCGGCTGCAGAAGTTGGGCGTCCAGGTCCGGGAGGAGATGCTGCGTGCCCAGGAAGGGCCCGGGCAGGCCGAACCGCCGGCCGCCGCCGCCGAGGAGCGAGGGGCTGGCGGAGAAATGAGCCGCCGGCCGCCGCGCCAGAGCCTCGCGAGGCCGAGCAGAGCCC
>NW_011494943.1:6705431-6711558 GCF_000754665.1 Bison bison bison
AGCCCTGCTCCCCGCCTTGTCTTTCTGAAACTCGATCTTCGGAGGCGAGACTGCTTCCGCCCGCCTACTGGGCCAACTGGCAGTTACAGGCTTGAGGCTGCGTCCCACGACCCCTACGTCCCATCCCCAGGCTGGGCTGGGACCCTGAGCGCCTTAGGGAGTGAGGGTGAAGGAGGGCGGCTCAAGGAAGCCCAGTCTCCCTTTCCTCCACTCTGTTGGTGGCTGTCTGCTCCGATCCTTTGGGACCCCTAATTCCACGCCTCCTCCGAGTGGCCAGCTCCCTCCACAGGCCCCTGGGGGTGGCAAATGAAGCGGCCGGACTTCGAAAAGCCGGAGGAATAACCACCCTCTTTCTGTGTGGAGCTGCGGCGGTGGGAGGAGAGGGGAGGGGAGGGGGCCCTTTCCCCCCTTCCCCACAGCCCGCTGGCCTGTGTATCATTAACTTCAGCCTGGTGGACTTCATCCTCCTGAAGTCCAGCGTGACTTCTAAGAAAGAAGCTCCACCATCTGCCGGAGATGTGTGGGGGCGGGGCTGAGGGAGGAGGTGCAGGGGCGTCTGGTCCTGGGGTGGTGGCAGCTCTGCCCCCAGGAGGATTTATGATTCTCAGGAATGTGAGGAGTAAGCTAGCTCGTATCTGGGAGCAGGAGGGAAGACCTTGGAGAAGTGGCTGGCTGTGGGGGGGGGGGGCGGGACAGCAGCCAGGAGGTCACCACGGGCAGGTGGTCTTGCCTGGCACCGGCTGTCCCACTCCAGGCCCTGGACAGCAAGCAGGCTGGTTGCTTTCTGACCACGCTGGGTGTTTATAACCCCAGTCTGGATCAGCTGCAGGAAGGACTTGTACTGAGCCTTCCTTGCCCAGAGAGTGGGGGAGGCCTTAAGGTGAGACTGGAGGGAGGAGGGCCGGGGCCTCCCCTGGGTCTCTTCGGCTTCACCAGCTCTCTACCTGCTGTCAGGGGTGTCCGTGGTACCGGTAGGAGCCTCCTGTGACACAGAAAGGGCACACTTTAGCCTTTCAGTTTGAAGGTGGAGCCTGAGAGGACCAACTGGTTTGGTAGAAGTGAGGTCACCAGGAGCCCTGTCCAGCCGGAGCTGGGTGCTGGGAATGCCAGGGCCACTGGTTGTCCACTTCCTGCCGCTGCCAAGCTGGCCTTGGCAAGGGTGGGGGTGGGGTCAGAGCACCCCGGCAGGGGGTTGACCCCAGGGAGTTGGAACTCACGATCTCTGGTCCCAGACAAATCCAGTTTGAACTTTGTGCCGAGGGCACCTACTTAGCATTCCCGTTTTTTTTTTGTTTGTTTTTTTTTAATGGACTTTAGCACTTGCACAAGTAACCCACACCCCCCCCTCCCCCAAGTTGCAGTCATGTTCGGCTCCTCCCACTGCCCTTCCGGTTTTGCTGCTAGGGGTGGGGGACGCGGAGGCCAGGATGGAGGCTTGACCTTCCATGTGCGCTCCCCTGCCAGGCCGTCTGAGAAGCAGCAGAGGTTGGCTCCCGCTGTCTGGGAGACCACAGAATGGGGTTTCCCCCAGGTGGGGGTGTGACCCCTGCCTCCGTGTGTATGCTTCATCCGGCCAGTTCCTCCAGCCATTCCCTGGGACAGCATCACCAGGCCTCTTGGGATTTTGGGTCAACAAGCAAGTCAGAACTTCTCTGAGCCTTGGTTCTGCCATCGATAAAATGGGAGCACTGGATTCCAGTGACACCTGCCTTCTCTAGGATTTTACGAATCATAATACGCTTGAGCCCCTAGTGGGTGCTGGACTGAGCTCCTTGTGCGCCCAGGCATTTGAATCCCAGCCACGAGCTGGGATCTCCCTTAGCCTCTGTGTAGCCACTCAGCAGTGTTAATCCCCTCTGGTAGGAAATTCCTGTGAAATTGGTATGGTGGGCATGCAGGTGACTCACCCTGTCTTCAAAAAAAAAAAAGCTAATAGACACAAGAGTTCATTGTTCCCCAAGAAGACAAGGGGCAGGGTCTGTATAAGGGATACATACAGCGTTCGCATGTTATTGATTACTTTGAATCTGAATTTATTTGTGGGGGCTGTCATGACATCTCCGTTAGTTCTCAGAAGTGGAAAAGGTTTTGGTGGGGAGTTGTCAAGCAGAGAGGGTGGCAGGTGACATCTCATTGGGAAGAGCGGCCTGGGTCAACAACAGTTCAGGACAGAAGGCAAAGGGGTGCTCGTAGCACTGGTCTCGGAGAAAGGAGTGGGGTGCTTCCAGCCCGGCCCACATCCACCCCAGGGAGGGAGGAGCCGCAGCACCTCTGCTCAGCTGTACTCACTGGGCCACCTTGAGCCAAGTTTCTCTGAGCTTCCATTTCCTCTCGTTTAATTCAGGAGTGACAGCAGCGGCCTCGTGGGGTTGGTGGGTTACGTGAGGATGTCTGTTAAGCCAGTAGCTCAGAGCCTCCACTAAGTAAGCACTCAGTGAACATTGGTGGCCAGGCTCTGGGTTAATAAACATTTCACAGTGATGATTACACGCTCACCCAAGGGGGCAGCCGGGCCTGGATCTGCCCCTCCCGTTGGGCACGGGCAGCTGTGGCCAAGCCTGGCATCCCTAGATGCTCAGTCTGGGATCACTACTGTTGAATAATCAGCCCTTCACAATCTGGTCGCCTCCCTCCCGCATTGCCCCTCTCGGACACCCCCAGCCCACCGAGCCACACCAAGGCCGGATTCCCTCCCAGAGTGCCATGCGCTTTGAGCCTCTGCACCTGGTATTCGCACTCGCGGAGCCACCTCGGGCCAAGTTTCTCTGAGCTTCCATTTCCTCTTGTTTAATCTGGGGGTGACAGCAAACCCTTGGGAACCCTCGGCTCCCCAAGACCACTCAGCTCCCAGGTGGCCTTTCCTCTACCCCGCAGGCAACATGAGCCATCTTGCCTCACCTCTGCCTGCTCCCTGTCCTTCCACTTTTCTTACCCTCCAACGCCCAGTATCTGAATCATCTGTTCACCTCTCCCCCCACCTCGTTCAGAGTCCCAAGGGCAACAGCTGTAGCTTATTTATGTTTATCGCCCCCAAGCTGTCCAGGCTCAGGGCAGGGAGGGACTCAATAATTAATTTTTGCATGAATGAATGAGTGCTAAACAGCCTTGGGGGACCTTTGTCCTAGGTCATCTCAGCCCAGCCCACCTGGGCCTGCTTATGCCTAGAGAGCACACCCAGAAATCGGAATTCCAGATAGAACTTATTGGCTTTTTCTTGTCTACTAGCAGCTTCCATTTTAAAGCCAGAAGTCTGGGAATGCCAGCCCTGCTGGCATCGTTCCCTGCAAGCCTCAGCTTCTTCCTCTGTGAAATGGGGAGAGAGGCTCCCAGCCTGCAGGGTTGTGGGGGAGATTTGATGAAATGATGGGGAGGAAGGGGAGTGTAAGTGCCCAGCTGGGGGGTGGGTTCCTGCCACACCTGACGCTGATCCCAGAGGCAGAGACCGGGTAGGCACCCCGGGTGGCACAGTGCGGGGTGGGCACAATTCGCTGGCAGCCTCCAACCTTTTCCCAGGTTTCATCTCACACAGAGTTGGAGCCAGCGAGGGCAGAGGGGGATTTGAGCTGCAGGGTGTTTGGATTTGAAAGGGACAGGGTGGGACGGTTCCTGTGTCCGTTGGTTCCTCTTCTTAAACTGTTCCTCTTCTTAAACCGCATACTTGGGATTTCTCACTCCCCAGGGATCACCGCCCCCCCCCCCCCCTTATCTTTGGTTCCTGTTCAATCCTGGAGACATTCTCCTGGAGAGAGGAAAGGGGCTTCCTTCTCAAGGAACCCTGTCATGTCTCCATGGGGGCTCTTCTCTGCCTTTGTAGGCTTCCCATCCACCAGCCCCCAAGAAAGTGGAGGGGTTAGGAATTAGGAGAAGAAGGGGCCTCACCAAGGTTATGTGGACGCTGCAAGCCTCTTAGAGAAAGCAGAGCTCTGGTAATGGGAGCTCAAGGCAGAGAAGGAAACCCACATTTCTCCTGAGTCTGCTAATTGCCCGGCCCTGTGCCCTAAAGATAATGATACAAATTCCATTGTTCTTTTTTTTTCCCCCCACTACAACCCTGCAAATTAGGTATTATTTTCTCCATTTGTAACTTGATAAATAATAAATGGTAGCTATTATCTGTGTCTGGCACTGCTCTGTACTAAACACGCCTTACTTATCTCAGTGAATCCCCACGACCACCCTGTGAGACAGAGACTGGCCCTATTGTCTGCTTGTGGAGGTTGAGGCCCCATCAGTTCAGGGGGTGGCCCCTGGCTTCTGAGCTAGTGAGCCCTCACCTTGCAGCAGGGCGGTGTCTGAGAACCCCTCTCACTCCGACTCTGCCCATCACATTCTGAGCCACACCAGGGCCATCACATAGGCATAAGTTCAGGCTGCTGGAACCAGCTCCCTGTAAGGGTTCAGGGTTCCCAGGTGCTTCTGTCTCCAGGGGACATGGTCAGGAAAGGTGTCAGCCCTGATGGAAGGTTTTGGCCCAGAAGGGGCAGGCTCCATGGCCCACCCATCCTTCTCATGTGATGGGCCTGGATGAGAGTGACCCAGTCTGTACCTTCATCTCCAGGGCCTGAGAGCTGCCCTTGCTGGCTCTGGGGCTCCCCTGTAGCACAAAGGACCCCCTGCCTCCCACCCGCGTAGGCCTACCTTGACTGTTGGGTTAGATCTGGGTTCTAGTATCACTCACGGCCGTGGGACTGAGGGCAGAGCTCTGACTTCCCAGGGACAAAGGCTCCAGCCTCTCTCTCTGCTTGTTATAAGGCCGTGATGCCCAAATGAAATAGCAAAGGCCGTAGGGACATAGAAATAGTTGAGAGTGAGACCTCTGGGGTCTGTAGAATGGGCCTTTCGGCAGCCACTGGCCACACGTGGCTCCTAGCGCTTGGAATGTGCTAGTCGAAATTGAGATGTGCAGTAAAGGATGTACAGACCAAAGGATGTAAAATATCCCGTTACTAACTTTTCACTAGATTACCTGTTGGGATGATGATATTTTGGATATGTTGTGTTAAATAAGGTTAAAATTGATTACTTGTGTTTCTGTTTTACTCTTTAATATGGCTACTGGAACCTTCTAAGTTACCAACATGACTGGCTTCTGTTTCTGTGAGACAAACTGCTTTAGTTGTTAAGTTGTGCCCAGCTCTTTGCAACCCCGTGGACTGTACCCGCCAGGCTCCTCTGTCCAGGGGATTCTCCAGGCAAGAATACTGGAGTGGGTCACCATTCCCTTCTCCAGGGATTGAAGGCTTGTCTCCTGCTTGGCAGGAGGATTCTTTACCTTGCCGCTCTAGATCTGAACTCAGAGTCTACCCTCTTCTCCCATCAGCTGCGTGTACTTGAGCAATTTATGCCGTCTATTTGAACCCAGCTTTCCTCCACTGTGAAGTGAGGGTGGTAATACCTTCCTCGAAGAGTTATAGTTGGGTCTTAGTGAGAAAATACACTTAAAAGCCCCAGTGTGGCGCTTGGCACGTAGCAAGTGCTCATTAAAGGCCAGCTGCTCTTTGTTATTTCAGTAGAGTCCCAATTTCACAATCTCCAAGAAGGTCCTTATAGAGCCTCTTGGGACCGCCCACGGGAGTTAAATCCAGTGACTTCTGGGAGGAGGGAGAGGGATGAGAAGGGTGACGGGCAGGCAGGCATGGGGCGGCCAGCCTGGACGGTGTCCAGCCAGGCAGAAGCCCAGGTACCAGCCTGCTCCATCCCAGGCTTGCCCAGCCCTGGGGAGACCTGAGCCAAACACTCCATCGGCGTGTCTCTGGCCAGCACCAGGAGGGAAGAGCCAGGGAGGACCTGGCTCAGGGCCCTTGGGGGGCAGTGTCAGAGCGGTAGCCAGCCCCCTGCCCCTTATCATCTGGATCCCACCCTGCGAGGCTCCAGAAAGAGGCCTTCCTGCTGAGAAGCAGCGGGATCAAGGGCCAGAGTCCCTTCTTTTTCCACAGAGGGAGGTTGTCCGGGATGCCTCAGTGTGTGCAGACCCTGGGTGGGGGTCTTCTAGGGTGAAATACATGAAGGCACATTGGGGTCAGAGGTCATGGCTCAGTGGCAGCCAAGCCCTTGGTCATCCCTCCCTTTGGGTGAGGAGAGGATGCTTTCAGCCCAGAGCCCTGGACCCTGGCCTGCGATCTGAGCT
>NW_011494943.1:6712082-6714549 GCF_000754665.1 Bison bison bison
CCCCCACCCCCACCTTTTGGGCCCCAGAGCCGGCAAGCCTGTGGGATGTTTTCTATAAGGCTCATCACCATGGCATTGGCCAGGGAGGGGATGGCCCAGTGGGGCGTTGGCCCCCAGCCTCCCCTTGCCGGGGAGGAGCAGGGAGCGGCCCTGGCCTGCTCGCTCCCCAGAGACGGTCACCGGGATTAGGTATCGACTTTCCCCAGCCTCCCAGGTGGCTGCTGATGGTGCCTATTGAATTCCGTGCCCGACGCCCGCTCCCTGGGCCGTGTGGGTGGAGGTGACTGGGCGGCCACTCAGGGGTGGGGCTGGGCTCCCTGGGAGTGGTGAGGTGGTGGAGGAGCAGCCACCAGGCCTGTGCAGGGTTTGGGACCTCCTGAGACCTGGAGATTGGGAGAAGCCCGCAGGAGAAGAATCTGGAGGCAGCGTTCCTGGAGGGGTCTTTTCCAGAAATCGCTTCTGGTATTGTCCCGGGAGTGAGAGATTCGTCCAGCCCCAGCTGCCCCAGCCCATTTGCACAGCCCCTCAGTCACCACTGCCTCACGGACCCTCTTCTAACTTCTCTGCCAGTCTCCTCACTGAGCAGATCCTGATTTTTTACTTCCAAGCTGCCATGGTCACCCACCTGAGTCTCTGAACACTCTGTGGCCATATTCCCCTTGAAGTCACCCCACCTCCAGTGCAGACCCCTCTGGAGCTGCAACCACAGCTCAAGGCCACTTGTGAGCTCCTGGGGGCCCCATACCAGACCCAGGATATCCTGGAGGGCTCGGGTATCCCCTTGCCCCAGCTCCAGGGGCCCAGGCCCAGAGCAGCGGTGGCCAAACTCTGGCCAGCGCCTGAGTTCTCCGCATCTTCTCAGTGCGGGGCCTCAGGGAGCTGCCCCAGGACTCCAGACAGCACCAGCCTCTACCAGGCCGGGCTAGGCTCCTTTGATGACTGACTCAGCAGCTGGCAATGACAGTTCTGGAGGGAGCTGGAGGAGGGGTGGAGAGAGACACGAGAAGGAAGGGGACCCTCCTGCCCAGTCTGGGGGGGGCAGGTTGGGAAGGTAGGAGCTGGGTGGGGTTCTATAGTAGCCTGAGTGCCTCAGAAAATGCCTGGGATTTCCTGGGCCCCTGGAGGGGGATCTACCACTTCCTGAGATCCTTATGGCCTGGCAGAGGGGCGTGAGGTGCAAAGGACGGGTCCCCAGGCAAGGGTCCCCAGGGTGCCAGGTGCTCCGGATCAGTAAGGGAAGCCACCGGGCCTGCCTGCTCCCAGCTGAGCCGCCCTCCCCGGAAGGAAGCCTGTGGTTTCATCATCTCCCCGCCCCTCGCAGCAGAGGCTGCAGCCTGAGTTTGCAGCTCTTGCCCAAGTGGGCCTCCTCCTGGTCTAGGCTTTGGGTCCTGCTGTGGATGGTGGCAGGGCACACGGGTTTCCAAGTCAGAGCCCAGGGTGGAGTCCTGGCTCCTCTGCCGTGGCACTCGGGCTATGGGCTTCACGTCTGGGGTCTCACTTTTACCATATCCAGGATGGGGGTTAGGGTTAGGGTCCTAACCCATGGAAGAGAGGCTCTTTGGAGTCAGGGGCGGCGGGAGGGGCAGGAGACAGCAGGCCACCCTCTGGCTTCCCGTGATTCACCCTCCCCGCTTTCTCAGGGTGACAGAGGAGTGCTGCCCACAGAAAGCCGAGCCTCCCCGTGGTGGCAACTGGTCGGACCTGTTCCTGCTCCCCCCAGGCCTGGGGGAGGGCTTAGCTTGAGGGGAGAAGAGCCTCACTTACTCCCGGAACTAGATGGGGGGGTGGCAACCAGCAGGGGGTGGGCATGGGGAGTCCCTGGGGAGTGGGCCCCCCTCCCCTTTTTCATGCTCACGTAAGTGCCTTTGCCCCTGTCTGGGATGCCCAGATCGGGTAAAGCCAAGCCTAACTGTCACCTCGCCCTCCTTCCGGTCTGGGCCTCTCTACACCCCCAATCAACATCCTGAAGCTGAAAGGCCCGCCCAGGCCTCTGAAGGAAAGCAGAGTCACCCTCCCCACCCCACACTCCCCCATCCTCCGGGGAGCTGAGGGGTGGGGACTGAGTCCACCGCAGGTGGCAGCTGCCCCTGGGCCCGGCAGGTTGGGGCAGGAGGCCTGTGGGTCCTCCCCGCCTTGCCCCTCCCTTGCCTTCTCTCCCAGCTGGGCAGTGAGGTTTCAGAGCGACCAGCACCCCACCCTCGGAATCTCACCTCTCCGCTTCCTGTGACTGTCCGTATTAGCAACGACAGGGCGTCCCCACATGCACAGGGGCTCCCACGTATGTTAACTGGACCTCCTAGCACCCCGGGAGGCAGGTGGCACCAAGAACGGTCTATAAACAAGGAACCCAAGGCTCTAAGAAGGAAATGACTTGCTCCGGGTCACCGAGCCGGGAAGCTGGAAGCTGGGCCCGGGCCCTGACTTTGGCTTTTGCTCTTTGCCTGGCATCCGGGTGATAATCCCAAAC
>NW_011494943.1:6714722-6717382 GCF_000754665.1 Bison bison bison
AGTCCAGCCCTGCTCTCCACCGCCCCCTCCCCATTCAGGCTCCCTGGGATCCAGCAGGCTCTTTGGGGTCTGTCACTATCTTTGTCCTCGGCCTTGCTTCTGCTGGTGGGACGTCCGGGACCCCTGGCTGTACCTCCCTCAGCCCCGTGGTCATCTGGCTCCCAGCTCCCTTTAGGTGGGCCGTTTGGCTTGGTGGGGATAAGCTGGGAGTCCATGTAGGCGAGGGAAGGCTTTACTGTAAATATGTAAACCAGCTTTGAGTAACCACTTGCCCTTGCTTCCCCCTGCAGAGAGGGTACAAAAGGGCGGGGGGTCCCCAGTCACTGTCCCGGGTACTCAGGCTGGCGGGGATGCTACCAGGGGAGAAGCAGACCAAGCCATTATCTGGGAGGGATGAGGTAGCCATCAAAACACCATGACAAAGGGACTTCCCTAGCGCTCCAGTGGTTGACTTGACACGTCTCATGCAGGGGGCATATGTTCCATCCTTGGTTGGGTAACTCAGATTTCACGTGCCTCTTGGTGTGGCCAAAAAAATAACATGATTAACCTTAGAATGTCAGAAAGGCAGAGACCTGAGCTAGCCTGCTCCCACCCCTCACTTGCCAAAAGAGGGAACAGTGGCATGGACTCAGGGGCAGCTCTGTGCCCAGGGGCACCCAGGCAGGTTGTGGCAGGGAAGGGTCCCTGGCCAGCATTCTCTCTGGCTGCTGGAGGATCTGAGGAGCCTCCCTCGGTCAGAGGGGATGGGGTCAGGCACAGAGCGGGGAGGGCGGCACCCCAGGCCGGTGTGGAAGGACCACGGCCCCTCCTTTCTCTCCACAGCGCGAGCTTCGGCCTCGGCTCTGCGCCATGAAGAAGGGCCCCAACGGTTACGGCTTCAACCTGCACAGCGACAAGTCCAAGCCAGGCCAGTTCATCCGGGCCGTGGACCCAGACTCTCCTGCCGAGGCCTCGGGGCTCCGGGCCCAAGACCGCATCGTGGAGGTAATGTGAGGCTTCCTGCCCCCTTCCCAGGCTCCTCCTTCCCAACAGCCTCCTCCACGGCAGCCAACATACCACCTGCTCCTTGGTTAGCCCGTGAGGCCTGGACAGCCCATAGATGCTAGAGAAAGGGCAGGAGGGAAAGGGAGAATGGTGGGTGAGTGGGCAAGAGGGAAGGAAGGAAAGATGGGGGATTCCCTGGTGGTCCAGTGGTTAGGACGCCACACTTCCACTCCTGGGTCCTTGGTCAGGGAACTAAGATCTCACGAGCTGTGAGGTGTGGCCAAGAAAAAGATTTTTAAAGAAGGAAGGAAAGATGGGTGAATGGATGGATGGACAGATAGAGAGGTGAATTGACTTCTTTCCTGCTTGCACCTCCTGTGGGCTCTTCTTCGCCGAGCAGACACGCTCAGCGGCCCACGGATCCCGCATCCGTCCAGGGAGCTGCCTGGGCCATGGCCAGTTGCCCGCTCTCCGAGGCCTCCATGCCAGCACGGGGACGGGGCGGGGCTGGGGGCCATGAAATCCGTCCCCCGAGTGAGGCTGGCAGGCACGCTCTTGCACCCTTGTGCTCTGCCGGTCAGAAGAGGAAACGTGAACCCAGGGCCTGGGGCAGGGCCCAGAATCTCAGCCTTAGAGCCTCAGAGCTGGAAGATCAGCTCTCCCAAGACGTCTCAGTTTACAGGCAAGCAAACCAAGGCCCAGGCAGGGAAGTACCTAGAAACGCTGGGGCCCAACCCAGGCCTCCCAGACCCTTCCCAAACCGTCCTTCACAGCTGTGTTTGTTCAGCCTCGGCCGGGTATTTTCTTTGGCTTTTCCCACGTGTCCTGCCTCCCCATCCGACCGTCAAGTGGGAGGACCACTCGGCCTGCTTCAGGGCTCTACAGGCGGGGGTAGGGGGCTGGGGTGGGCACTGTGTGTTCCCCGATTGCCAACCAGCTCAGCCTTCACCTGCCCCCCGCCTAGAGCTGAGACCTATGCGGGTAACCTCTGCCCCCACCCACAGGTGAACGGGGTCTGCGTGGAGGGCAAGCCGCACGGGGAGGTGGTGTCCGCCATCAAGGCTGGCGGGGACGAGGCCAAGCTGCTGGTGGTGGACAGGGAGACGGACGAGTTCTTCAAGAAATGCAAAGTGATCCCTTCGCAGGAGCACCTGCAAGGTGAGCTGGGCTTGGCAGCCTGAGGCCCCCCCAGGTCAGGAATGTGCTCTGGACTTTATTGGGTCCCACGTGAGGGGAGGCAGGCAGTGTGGGTTGGGGGAGAGGGTAAGGGAGAGAAAGCCGGCGTAGGCAGTGGGTTTCTGCGGATGGAGTATGGCTGGGGGGTGGGGGGTGGGGACCCACACAAGGGATGGTGAGATGGAATGCGCTACTGATTCCGCAGAGGGAGGGGACCCCGCCCACCCAACTCTACCCGCGGTAAGCGCTCAGGGCAGGGCCGATGCAAGGAAACAGTTAACTCTGGGGCGGCTTCCAGCCTTGGCTTGGTCAGATCAGAGTCCAGTGACAGGGGCCCAGTGCCTCCCCTTCCCTTCTCTCAGGTTGTCTTGGAAACCCAGGCTTGCTGGCTCCAGAGAGCGGTGGGTCCCTGGGCCCCTGCCCTCCCCCTCCCCTCCATCACCCTGCCAAGCCTGGCACCTCCCCCGTCCTGGCCCGAGCCAGGACAAGGAGGAGCT
>NW_011494943.1:6717622-6718052 GCF_000754665.1 Bison bison bison
TCCTTGAGGGTCAGATGTGGAGCACAGGGGTCCACACAGAGGTCTTGCCACAAATTCAGATCGCCAGCTTGGAGGGGCCCAGTGGGTCCTGGGGGTATCCTGGAGGTCACTAGCAGACTCCGGTCATGGGAGGTGGGTACCACTGTGCCCTTGTCTCCCAAGTTCATGGAAAGCAGGTAAGTCCGATAATCCCCACCCTCATTAGGGGGAAAGCTGAGGCCCTGCGAAGCCCCCAGCCTTGCTCTTGGCAGCGAGGTATGGGAAAGGCAAAGGGCTGGTGGCTCAGTCCCGCCTGGCTCTCTGCAGTCCCGTGGTCTGTAGCCCACCAGGCTCGTCTGTCTGTGGAGTTCTCCTAGGCCAGAATACTGGAGTGGGTCACCATGCCCTTCAGGGGATCTTCCTGACCCAGGGATGGAAGGCAGGTCTCCTG
>NW_011494943.1:6718152-6723603 GCF_000754665.1 Bison bison bison
AGGGAGGCCCCGGTGTGGGAAGACACAGCTGAAATCTGGACTCCCCTTGGCTGCTCCTATACCTTCCCCTGCCTCCACCAGCATCCTTTTCCCCCAGCTCCCAAGTCATCAACCCTCTCTCTTCCCCCTGGCTGGGCAGGAAGGGCCCTGGGAACCTCCATGACTGCAGCCTCTGATCAGAGGACCTGCAGAGGGAGGCTTGGGGGCGGGTCCCCTGCCCAGGTGTCCCCTCCCAAGTGGATGTAACTCTGCACGTCCCCAGCTGCTGCCCCCTGCCCACAGCTGGGCAGCCCACAGCTCACGGGTGAGCGGGGTGCAGTGGAGGGTGAGTCAGGGTCCCTGTGTCCCGCAGTCCCCTGCCCAGCCACTGTGGGAGGGCTGGATGAGAGGTGTGCCTGCCCCAGTCCAGGGCAAGGAGAAAGACGTACCCTGACCTTAAGCTAAGAGTTCAGAAGAAACCCACCCAGGCTGACCTGAGATGGAGCAGCCCCTTTGCGGCCAGGTGGGGCGTCTACCCTGAGTGAGGCCTGGGAGGGTGACCCCAGGCCGTGTCCCCGCCCTCTGACCCCACCTGCCACCACCAGGCTCCCCCCTGGCTGGGGGACGGCACGCCCAGGACTCTGCCCTGAGCCCTGGGCCCCCTTCCATCCCCACACGGGCCAGGAGGAGTTGGGGTTCTTTCGCAGCTGATGCAGGTGATGATCATAACCAGGGCGTGGTCCCAGTTATGTTGACACAACCGTCACCTAGGAAGCATTTGAAAAATACTGATTCCTAGGCCTGTCCCAGACCCACTTAGATAAACACCCTGGTGTCAAAGCCCAGGGATCTGTATTTCTAACCAGCTTCCTGGGTGGTTGGGAGGCAGCTGCCTGGAATTTCAACCCCGTCTACAACAGTGCTTTTTTCAAACAGCTCCTTACTCATCAGTGGTTCTTGGGATTAATTAAGTAGGCACCTTTTTTCTTTTTTTTAACTTTTCATTTTGTATTGGAATATAGCCGATTAACAATGTTATGACAGTTTCAGGTGAACAGCTTAGGGACTCAGCCGTACATATACATGTATCCATTCTCTCCCAAACTCCCCTCTCGTCCAGGCTGCCACTTAACATTGAGCAGAGTTCCCTGCGCTATACAGTAAGTTCTTGTTGGCTATCCACTTTAAATATAGCAGTGTGTACGTGTCCCTCCCTTGTCTTTTTAATCAGACTGAATAGGAAATATCAAAGAGCCTTGTGATGTAGTAAAGGCAAGTTGTTTTGTTAAATGCTACATAGTCTGCGGCTGCTGGGTTGTCGAAATGTCCAGTGTACTGTAGTGGGTGGCAGTCAAGAGACTTAAACGCTGACCTTGGGGAACAAGGTCAAGTGGTCTACCCAAACCCACGGCCCCCGCCTCCGCTTCCTGCTCCATCCACAGCTTCGGACTCACCTGCGCTCTTCTCTTCCCCATCCAGGTCCCTTGCCTGAGCCCATTACCAATGGGGAGATCGAGAAGGTAAAAACAGAGCCTTGATGCTTCTCGGGCTCAGTCCTGGGGCTGCGGGAGGCAGGGGAGGGGGTGTGGTGAGGAGGAGGACATGGTCTGGTTCAGGTGGAAACTTCATGTCTCCTGGCAGATCCCTCCCGAGCCCCAGGCCGTGTAAGGGCCCCAGCCTGGGGCCGAGGCAGAGGGGACGGGCCGCCTGGCCAGGCCCTCTGCAGCCACCATCCTGGGTGACAGGCCCTGCCTCCAGCTCCCCACCACACAGGAGGCCATTCTTCCCCCCAAGAACAGAGCGGCAGTGTCTGCCCGCGGGCTGCCCAGGCCCTGCTACTTCCAGTCTGGGTTGGGAGAACAAAGCCCCTCCTTCCCGGGCCGAAGGGAAGAGGAGGCAGTGGGGACTGGGGGAGAGATGGTGCGGCCCTGTGCCAGCTGGGGCCACAGGAACCTGGGCAGAAGCGGAGTGCCCAGCTGCAGCCCGAGGCCTGGGCTCTGGGACAGCCCCCTTGGGGTCAGACCACAGGGCGCGAGGGCTCCTCGGAGTCTGCTCCAAGGTTTCCTTTCCCTAGGGTCTCCTGCCGGGGTTGGGGGGTTGTGCAGCAAGAAGGCCCTGAATCACCTGAGCCTTCAGTCACTTCCTCTGTGGGTCTCACCCTCCCCCACCTTATTCCCTCGAAGCCCTTTTTGGCTGCTTGGGGGTTAAGATTTCAAGAATCAAGGGTCAAGTCCAAGTAAACAAGTCAGATGGGCTGCAGGAGACTCAGGGGGCATCACGGGTGTTCCCCACACCGAGTCTCCCGGCGCCCCCACACCCCAGGAGGCCCCTCCGTGGTCACTGTGCCAAGGAGGAATCAACCCCAGAGGCTGCCTGGGAGGACGGGGGCGGGGTGAGCCATCCAGCTAATCCCACGAGGGATGGTCCCGCTGCCCTGGATGGTGGAACCCGGCTGCCCTCTGATCCTTGTAAGAATGTGAAAATGTAAATTCTCGCGGGTCCCTGGCAGGCTCAGGCAGCGGGGCTCTGGGGTGGATGGCAGGGCTCAAACTGAGGCCCCATCTTCCTCGGGAATGCCCTTCATAGCTCAGGACTGCCCACTCACATGCTTCCTCTCCTCTCTGCACCAGGAGAACAGTCCTGAAGCCCCGGCCGAGACGGCCTCCGAGAGCCCCATGCCACCCCTGGCAAGAACCGCCTCCAGTGACACCAGTGAGGAGGTAAGGCCGGCCGGCTGGGCAGGCGGGGGGTGGCACTGGGTGACAGCAAGTCAATTCCCAGGCCTCGCTCACTCCTGGCACACCAGCCTGCCGTGGAGGTCACACACTGAGCCACGTTCTGTTCTCGTGACCTGGCTTCCCAGCGCACGGCCTCAAGGGAGCACCTCACCAAGGCACTGAGGCCTGCTCTCTTGCTCCTCTTTGCAGCTGAATTCCCAAGACAGCCCCAAGAAACAGGACTCCACGGCACCCTCGTCTACCTCCTCCTCATCCTCCGACCCCATGCTGGACTTCAGCATCTCCCTGGCCGTGGCCAAAGAGAGGGCCCACCAGAAGCGCGTGAGCAAACGGGCCCCGCAGATGGACTGGAGCAAGAAGAACGAACTCTTCAGCAACCTCTGAGCCGCACCCCGCACCAGCAGAGCCCAGCCCCACACCCAGCCAGCTCCCTCTCCCCCTTACCCCAGATCAACACACAAATCAGCACCAGCATCTCCTCTCTCGGCAAATCTCATCTTTCTAGAGAACTGTGTTCTTCCCTTACCTCCGACAAGGTGACTGTTTTTCTGTCCTGCCCCAGTCAAAAAG
Organism: Bison bison bison; assembly: GCF_000754665.1. Classification (NCBI taxonomy): domain Eukaryota; kingdom Metazoa; phylum Chordata; class Mammalia; order Artiodactyla; family Bovidae; genus Bison; species Bison bison. The sequence continues at coordinate 6,721,440 of NW_011494943.1, forward strand.
TAGACTCTGTGCCCTTCCTTGTTGGGTGCTTCAGCCCACCCGCAGTCCCCCTGCCACCCTCCTGGGACATCACTGGGACCTCCATCAAGCAAAGATCCTGAGACTGGGCAAGAGGTCACCTTCCCTCCTGACCCCAAGTGATGACCAGGTCTGGGATCCACCAAGGAAGAGCAACATCCCGGAGTGGGCTGGGGCCACCATCCTCAGAGCTGTGACTTGGGCATCTTATTTTTAATTTTTTAAGTGCAGTGCTACAGAGTTTAGGACTTTTGGTTCTTGATTAACATGATTTCCCAGGTTGTTGCATCCGGGACGTAGCAGTGGCCTTACCCTTCCTTCAACTTTTTTTTTCCTGCTCCCACCCCCCAGAGACCTGGGCAACATGGGGAGGGTTTGGCCACCCCCTGCCCAACCCTGAGCCAGACACAATTGTAAGGAAATTCTTACCCGAAATTCAACTAGTTTCTCCAAACCACCTTGGCCTCTGTGTGTTCCTTTGCAGCTCTTTCCATGTGTCCCCAGAGTGGCCTCTGGCTGAGAGGATTGTCCAGGGCTCCCTGGGACCCCAAGCCCGGAGCCAGAAGTGGGGTGGCTTTAACCAGAGGGCCTCGAGCCTGTAGCCACTGGGTGGCTACGCCATGCGTGGGTCCTGTGGGAGGACCCGCCGGGGCTCCCGTGTGCTTGGCTCACCGAGGCTGCCCTACACGGATGGGCATCAAAGAAACGAGGAAACGGGGAGCTTAGAGCCCACGTGCGCAGAGGGAGGGCTCTAAGAGCCACCTCGGATCCCAGGAGTGTTCAAAGGGCGAATCCACCATGGAGCCAGATGGTTTGGCTGTAATCTTTCTGCCCGCAGCCAGAGAGGCACAGATTCCAAGGCATGACCCAAGTTGGTGTCCCTGACCCCCAGATACTCTTATCTTACCTGACCATGGACCTGACTGTGGGGATGGGGAGGACAGACCCGGCCCGCTGGGCCCTGGAACATGCTTGTGGCAGGTGGGGTGGAGGAGACTTTGCAAGGGTAAAAGGCCCTGCTCCTCCACGGGAGGTCCGGGTCTCTATGCTGCTGACCCGAGGGCATCCTGGACAGCTGTCAGCATGGCCTGCAGGGCCCAGTTCATGGGCAGGCCGGAGGAAGGGAAGCGGGCCCTGGGCTGTCCTCCACCCCACCCGGAGGCCACTCAAGCCAGGCTCCTGGGACTGAGGAGAACAAGCAGGGAAGGTCACTATCTGATCATCACTAGAGCTGTTAAGGTTAGAATTCCACCACTGGTAAAAAACCTTCCCAAACCCTTACCACGGCACCACCTGCAGCAGTTAGCCTGGGCCTGGCCTGACCCCACTCACCCTTGCCCCCATCCTGTGCCCTACCAGGCTGGGGAGGGGCCCTCCCTACCTCACCTGCTGGGTGGGGATGCCCTAAGGACTTCTGACTCTGATTAAGCTGGCACAGGTGGAAGGAACAGGTGGCTCAGAGGCAACTGTCACTGAGGGACCTGGGACCTCAGCAAGCAGTTTGTGTGTTAGATTCAGGCATGTTTTTTAATGATTTTATTTATGGTTGTGCACGATCTTCATGCTGCGTGGGCTTTTCTCTAGCTGTGGCTCCTCTTGTTGCGGAGCATGGGATCTGGTGCCCACAGACCTCAGTTCTGCGGCTCCCGGCTCGAGAGCCCTGGCCCAGTGGCTGTGATGCATGGGCTCAGCTGCTCTGCCACGTGTGGCCTTCCCAGACCAGGGGTGGAACTCACGTCCCCTGCTTTGGCAGGGGGGTGATTCTTTACCACTGAGCCGCCAGGAAAGCCCTCAGGCGTATTTTAGACTAGTTTTCCACGCTCCTATCTGGTGAGAGAGGCCTGGGAGCCAGGAGTCCTCAGCCACAGTGCTGGCTCTGCCATCAAAAGCTCTGGGGTCTCTAGCGAGCGCCTGCCCCTCCCTCAGTGTCTGACTCTTTGCCCACCAGGTTCCTCTGTCCATGGGATTTCCCAGGCAAGATTACTGGAGCGGGTTGCCATTTCCTTCTCCACGAAAATACCCTAGGTGCCCTCAAAGGTCTTTTTTCCAATTATGTTTTGAAAGCATGCCACCGGGTTACGACAGGGCGTGATGAGAGACAGACGTCAAAGGCTGTCCCGCTGGCTCTGAGGTGCCGAGCTGCCAG
>NW_011494943.1:6723703-6725044 GCF_000754665.1 Bison bison bison
GAGTTTAGCGCTCGCTCGTTGCCACGCAGCCCGGCCAGCTCAGGTCTGTGCCGCGGGCGCCCCCTCGTGGCCTTGGCATGAGGCTGAGAGAGCGAGGTGCCTTCAGGAGGCCACGGGCTGGGGGCCTCCGCTTCCTCCCACAGCCCACACAGCTGAGCAGGAGGCCCGAGCTTCATTGGGGGCGGAGGGTGCTCCAGCCACATGGAGCTGCGTCCAGAACTAACTTACCCTGCCCTCAAAACTGGCTTCAAAGACCAGAACACCCACCACTTTCCCTCCTTCCTTTCCAAACCTCCCGGGGTCACACCCTCCTGCTTCTGCAGGACAACTGAGCACCTAGCTCCCCGCACCGTCGGCCCAGTGAGGAACAGGGCCAGCTGCACGTAGTGTGCTATACTCCCGGCCGAAGCCTGGGCGGCCCCTCCGGGGAAAAGGGAGGCTCTGCCGGGTCATAGGCCGCTCTGGTCCCCAGTGCCACCTCTACCTGCCTCCTCCGCCTGTGGACTCAGGCCGTCCACTCCAGTCTGAGTCCAGGTTTGGCAGGACAGGCTGACCCTGGAGTAGCCCAGCCACAGCGGCCAGCCAGAGGCAGGTCAAGGCCGAGTCCAGCCCAGAGTCTGAAGGGCCCCACAAGGAGATTCCCAGCCTGGAGTGGGGCCAGCGCACCCCACACCCCAGGCTCCATCTGTTCACCTGTGGCAGGGCTCCGGGCTTCCACGCCCATCCGCACGGGGAGGCCTGTCCACGCGGTGGCTATCAGCAGGGCTCCAGGCTTCCACGCCCATCTGCACAGGGAGGCCTGTCCACACAGCAGCTGTCAGCAGGGCTCCAGGCTTCCACGCCCATCCGCACGGGGAGGCCTGTCCACGCGGTGGCTATCAGCAGGGCTCCAGGCTTCCACGCCCATCTGCACAGGGAGGCCTGTCCACACAGCAGCTGTCAGCAGGGCTCCAGGCTTCCACGCCCATCCGCACGGGGAGGCCTGTCCACGCGGTGGCTATCAGCAGGGCTCCAGGCTTCCACGCCCATCTGCACAGGGAGGCCTGTCCACACAGCAGCTGTCAGCAGGGCTCCAGGCTTCCACGCCCATCCGCACGGGGAGGCCTGTCCACGCGGTGGCTATCAGCAGGGCTCCAGGCTTCCACGCCCATCTGCACAGGGAGGCCTGTCCACACAGAGCCGTCAGCAGGGCTACAGGCTTCCACGCCCATTTGCACGGGGCGGTCTGTCCACGCGGCGGCTGTCAGCAGGGCTCCAGGTTCCACGCCCATCTGCCCGGGGAGGCCTGTCCACGCGGCAGCTGTCAGCAGGGCTCCGGGCTTCCACACCCATCCGCACGGG
>NW_011494943.1:6725144-6728745 GCF_000754665.1 Bison bison bison
GGCAGCGACTGTCAGCGGGGCTCTGACGCCCCGTCTCTGTAGGGCTTCTCTTGTACGTGGCTGGTCTGCTCTAGAAGCCACTGCCGCTCCAGCTCACTCATCATCAGTCTGAGCGTCACCTCCTGGAAGACACTGCTCACAGCCACCTACGTGCGCCAGGGACAGAGCAGGGCCGGGCCGGCTAAGTTACAGACCCAGGTCAGAGCACCACTGGGCCCCCCGCCCAGACCCAAGCCTCACCCTCTCACCAGCACCAGCCTCACCTGCTCAAAGTGAAGCTTTCGGAACATCCGGATGCTCGGTTCATTTCCTTGCCCAATTTTAGCCTCAAACTTCGTCAGACCTAGCCTGGTCACTCCTTCGGAAGGGATCAGAGAGGGTAAGCTGCACCATGAATCCCCCCGCCCCTCCTCCAAGGACTCTCCACCCCACCTGCCCCCACCCCGGGCCTGAAGGTTCACCCCCACCCCTCTCCTTCCCCTGGGACCGCCTGCCCGGCGTCCTCACCATAAAGCATCATCATGAGGACGGCCTCCGTGCCCAGGCCCTGGCCCCTGCAGCTGGGCTCTAGGAGGAATGACAAGAGTCACTGACCTTGCATGCCTAGCTCACCACCCTAGGAAGCCTGCAAATACAGGTACCATTCTGCAGATGAAGAGACAGAGGCCCAGAGAAGTTAAACGACTCGCCCAAGGTCTCACAGATTAACAACACTCAGCAACCTGACCCCAAAACTGACCCCTTCAGCTCAGTGTGCTGCCCCACGAGCACGTGCGCATAGCCCTTTAAAAAGACGCTGAGGACCACGATGGACACAGAAACGGGAGGCTCCTCACACAGCACAGGAAGATGCTCCAGGGAAGAGCACTAATTTTGGGGGGTCCCCAGTCCACCCCAAAGATGGGGCAGACTGCAGCCTGCAGATCCTAAAACCAAAGATTAAGTTCACACCCACACGTGAGACGGGAATAAAAGGAACCACCGAGGGTGAGCCGCGTGGCTAACAGGGTGCCAAGTGGTGGTCTGCCAGGCCAGGTGCTGGGCTCACCAAGGCCAGGGCCTTGCACTGAGCTCTTTCGGCAGCTTTAGGTTCAGCGGATCTGAGGACCAGAGGGGAAGGAAGGCAGGGCCAGGTGGAACGAACCTGCAATCATGACCTCAATCTCCCCCAAGGAGGGGTCCCCGAGATCCGTGAGGAAGAGGTTCACATCTCCTGCCATGCAGCTCTCTTCGCTGGTGCCCGACTGGGCCAGCCACTTCTCTGCATCCAGCACAATGAAGGTACACTCTGAGGAGGGGGGACGGGGTCGTCACCTTCTCCCCACAGGAGGGCAGAGGCCAGTCTTCCTACCTGAGCCAGAGAACCAGCCCTGTCTCTGAGTCTGGCAGAAAAGGGGAGCTGGCGCTTCTTCTCGCTGATTACAAAGCATGAAAGTGGCCTCCTGCAGTAAACGGTGGCCTTCTGCAAACAGCGACTGCATTCTCAGAGGTGTATGCGACACAAAGACCGCACTGGGCTTGCAGCAAGGGGTGCAAGGGGGTGCGGCCTGATTTACAGCCAGAGCCCCACAAGCTTTCCTTTCTCTAAATCCCTCCAGGCCCGGTGCAGTGAGTGGGGAAGAGAGCAGAAGCATCAGCCCCCACCATCAGGGTCTGGCTTCAGGGGGTGTCACAGTCTCAGGGTTTCAGGCACCTCCCCAGCTTTCCACAAAGTGCTTTTTTTGGCAACCTTTCTGGGGGCCCAGAGGGGAATGGGAAAGGGAGGGAACCCAGGACGGCCTCTGGAATCAGCCCTCCCACAACCGGCCCAGCCCAGGCCTCCTCTGCTGCTCACTGTCCGCGTCTTCCCGCCAGCTGCGCTGCATTGCGTACTCCTGCTCCAGGGTCAGCGGCTCCGAGGCCGTCAAACGCTGCAGCTCCTCTGATTTCATCCACTCGTGGTACCTACAGGGGCAGAGGGGCAGCCTTCAGCAAGCAGGACCCATTCAGAAGCCTAAGTCTTGATGTTTTATGAGATGAAGAAATGGATGCTTGAGAGGCAAACCCCTAGGGCTAACAGAGGGCCAGATAAGACCCAAGAAAGGGTTATAATGGATCCTATGGCAGAAGGCCGCAGGCCCAGTAGCCAGAGACAGCAGGAGCCAGTCCTATCTGTCCAGCCTCCTCTCCTGTCTCAGGGGTCAGTGCAGGGAAGCAGTCGGAAGCTAAACATTCCTCAAATTCCTGAGGAGATGTAATGGCAAGCCAAACTCAGCAAAGAAGGCTGGACAGATCTCCACAAAGGCGGAGCACCAGAAACCCCACCAAAGGAAAACTACAAGCAGGGAATACATGCCCACAGCACCAGCAGCCCCCTCTACCAGACATTAGCCAACTGCCTCCACAAGAGCCCCACCCTGAGACTCATTCCTGGCTGTCCCGAACAACAGATCTCACAACAGCCCGGCGGCTCAGTTTTACAATAGGTTAGCATTCAGTCTCCAAGAACTGAGCCTATTTACAGGCACCAGGGGTGTGGTACTCTTTTACAACCAGGAGAGAAGACACTACCTTTTCTTCCTTACCCACATGTAGTTTACAGAAAGGAATTCCTTGTTGAAAGGTCAAAAAGGAAGCTGAGGGGTGGGGTGAAAGGGAGAAATAGGGGGACCGGTGACTTCCTCCAGGGAGGTCACTGCACTCTGCTTCAGTTTTCACTTTTTCCTATCTGCAATGACTTCTCGCACCAATGTTTCTCCTCCTCAGAGAAAAACAGCCTCTGAGATTTGGGCTAAGACAGGCTGAGCCTCCTCGCCGCACCTTGGAGAGCTGGCTTGCAGCCCATGTCCGGGAAGTGGTTACCTGGGCACATGCTCTGAGGTGTAGGGGACCAGCACCACCTTCTTCCCCAGCAGCAAGGTGTTCTGATTCAGCCTCATGGTAGCAGCCTGCAGCCAGCGGGGAGGGCAAAGATTTCAGCACCTGAGTTTCCTCCCACTTAGTGTGGGAGCCTGGGCTCTCAATTCGCTAAACGCCTCCTGGGGATAAGATGTCAGAAGAGAGAGCCGCCACCCTTCTTCCTTTCCAAATCCTTCAGAGAACACGGCCTTTAAACTCCTTGCAAGGAGAGGAACCGGGCTGGTAAAAGATAATTAAACAATCCTGGACTCGCGTCTCAAGGAACCTTCAAGCATGGGCTGTCCCTTCCATCCCATCACCCAGAAGGCCTCACACCCAAGCACCAAGATTTATCACCGAAACTCCCATCACTTGTCCCAGTCCTAAGACGCCGCCCCATACGGTTAATTTTCTGCCGCGTCTTAAACCTGTTTCCAACCCCTTTTCCCAGCGAACGACCCCGGGGCTCTAGCGAGCCATCCGGGCCCCATCCCGGGCCACTTTCGAGGGAGGCGGGCTGAAGGCCTCGATCGCCTGCCCTTCGTGAGGGGCCACAGGCTACGCTTCTCGAACCCCACGGTCACTGGGGTCCCCGGGACGGCTAAATCCACAGCCGCGCTTCGGCCGGGAGAGGAGCCCACCTCTCGCACCCGGCCCCAGCTTCCTCCCCCGGGCCGACGGCCGCCCTCGCTCACGCGCGTAGGCGCGCGCCCCGCCCATTTCC
>NW_011494943.1:6729097-6734062 GCF_000754665.1 Bison bison bison
TCGCAGGAGGCGGCCGCGGCGGCCCAGAGCTGGCTTCGCTGCAGGTGTCGGGGCGAGAGGCTGGGGTGGGCTGGGGTCGTGTCCGACTCGGGGCTCCTTCAGGAGAGGGGAGGAAAATGGGGAAGAGGATCGGAGAGGAGCGAGAGCCCCAGGGCAGGTTGGGGGACGTGGAGCGGAGGCCCTCTACGGGGCTCTGGGACAAGGAGTTGGGTTGCGGGGGTGAGCTCGGAAAGCCCCCAGCCCCTTGCAAGCCCCAGGCGGAGGAGGCAGTTATTTGGCTGCCCTGTTGCGATCGTGAGCTCGCTGTTGCTGGCATTGAATGGGGATAACCAGAGTGTGTTGATGAGACCCTTGTGCTGGGTGAGACTTAGTGGCATCCGAGGACCCTTAAATCACTTGCAGTCTGAGCAGCAATGAGTACATGCCCTGCACAGTCAGGGAAAGGTAGAAAGAGACCACCCAGGTGTCATTATCATACAGGGAGATACTTCTCTCCCAGCTGTCTGGTGCCAGATGTTGAGGCCATGAAGTGTCAGTGGCTCAGTTGTGTCCGATTCTTTACGACTCCACGGAGTGTACCCTGCCAGGCTCCTCTGTCCATAGGATTTTCCAGGCAACAATCCTGGAGTGGGTTGCCATTCTCTTCTCCAGGGGATCTTCCCAGCCCAGGGATTGAACCCATGTGTCTTGCATTGTAGGCACATTCTTTACTGTCTGAGCCACCCAGGAAGCCCCTGAGGCCTTAAGCGTCTGATTAAAGGATGGGGAGGGGGTGGCCCTGCAGACATCCCCAACCGCTGTCTAGGTCCATGAGAAAGCTGAAGTCTGTTCTTTTTCCAGGGAGCCGCAGCAGCTGCCACCCCAGCGAGGAAGAAACGTTGACCGCCGAGGGACCCTTCCTCACTTTGGGAAATGGCAGGCGAAATCACAGAGACCGGGGAGCTCTATTCTCCCTACGTGAGTTTCACTTTTGGGGCCTAATTTGACCACATCGGTGCCCTTGGCTTCTAGAGAAGCGCACTGCTTCCTGTGGACTGTGCTTGTCAGCCCAGCGGCTTTCACCGCTGGGGTCTGGGAACCCAAGTCAGCAGCAAGCCATGGTAAACAGAGGATGAGAGTCAGATTTGTTAACTCTTTACATGTTGATCAGAGAGCAGTCAGTAACACAAAATGGACTTTCTTGCCCCTTATTTTTATCTCAGGGCTGCTGTCTCTTGCAAACTGTGAGGTCAGTTCATATGCATGAGGGCCGCTGACTCTGGGTTTTGCTCCACTCAGCAGTTTGAAACCACTTCACTTCTTAGCTGAACTTTATGTTGCACAACTTTTATAGTCTTGGATGGTGTAAGAGGCAGAGAACGCACGCGGAGACCTCCACTTGTGGTTTGCTGGAGCCTATAATTAGAACAATTACAATGATAGATTTCTCACTGTTGTGGGTCTGTGATACCCTCACACATACACTCAGTTTATCTTCTTTGTGTTATAGAAGATTGGTCATGGTTCCATCACGGAGTCCTCTTGCCTGGGTGAATAGTTGAAGGACTGGAGGATTGGAATAATCAAATGATTGATTCATGTTGCTACCAAGTATCCCAGTGCTGCTAAGTATCCCAGGAAAAGGCAGCACTGCCTTAAGTAGCAAAGTCCTCTTTCCTGAAAGTCCCTGACCTTAAACAACTGCCCTGCATTGCAGTTCCCTGGGGATCCACGCTCCCCTGTCTCTGCTGAGTTGTGATGTGATGGATAAGGAAGCACCTCTGAGAAGAGCTGACAAAAACCCTCACACCAAGGTCCTGTGCCATTCGTGTGTGATTCCAAGGGCCCCTTCTTCACCTCGTAATTTTTTTTTTTTTTTGGCTGTGTTGGATCTTCGTTTCTACACGGGCTTTTCTCTAGTTGTGACCAGCAAGGGGCTACTCGCTAACTGTGGTGCTTGGACTTCTCATTGCAGTGACTTCTCTTGTTGCAGTGGACTGCAGGCTCTAGGATGCGCGGGCTTCAGTAGTTGCGGCTCATGGGATCTAGAGCTCAGTAGCTGTGGGTCACTGGCTTAGCTGCTCCAGGGCATGTGGGATCTTCCCAGATCAGGGATCAAACCCTCGTCTCCTACATCGGCAGGCAGATTCTTTACCCCTCAGCCACCAGGGAAGCCCCTTCCCCTCATGATTGATCAGGTTAGTCCTTCTTGAACCTTGAAATGGTTCGGATCATGTTCCTTTCATCTGTGGAATTATGTAACAGCCACAGCCTCCTCTGGGTATCCGCAATGACATGTCCACACTGTCAATAAACGTCACCAGGGCTCCTGTGTCATCTTCCAACATCTGTAAGCTTAGAGGTGAGGAAATGAGTTATTTCTGTAGCTGAGCCTTGGGAAGGAGAGCCTTTGATGTGCCCACTTTTCTTGGGCCTCCAGCTGTTCAGTAATCATTTCACACATCAGCGTGTGCCCCCAGGAAATGGGGCAGTGAGACCTAACGGCCTCCACAAATTCCGCTTTTTAAAACTCTTTCCCTCCATCTTCTCTGTGTTGGGTGTTGTTCAAGGTCTGCGTTCAAGGGCCTCCTCTGGGTATTGACCATAAACAGCAGCTCGTGTTCTCTAATCGTGCTGGTGAAGGGAGAGGTGGGGGAAGGTGGATGGTACCAAGGGTGAGGTGGCAGTAAGCAGGAGTTAGCAGTCAGGATTTGAGCCGAGAACACGCCTCCTGCCTGAGGTTTCTGTGACTCTGCCATCCTGCGAGAATGGTTCTTAATCCCTTGTGAGACCAGGAGGGTTGGAGATGCACCCTCCACCTCCCCTCACTGAGCCCAGAGAGACTGCACAACAGACTTGACTGCAGGCGCTGCTTTCCTCTGCAGCTGAATTCCCCTGCTCAGCAGAGCACAGGCAGAAGCGCGCTGCCTGCCTTGGGAGAGCCTGACGCTGAGCGGTGCGTTCCCAGCCCCAAGCCGCTCCCTACCTTTTTGTGCCCTGTTGTGAGTTCCTGCCACTCGTGGGCGTCAGGGGTGTTTGCCTTCGCCTGCATTCTTCTGCATAACCGATGTGTGATGAGCCTCGCAGGGGGCTCAGATGACGAGCCCTCTTGAGGATAGTGGGGGTCACAGGAGCATGGTCAGGCCTGTGCACCTCGCCCGCATAGGTGATCTCAGAACTGGCTTGTCTGTGTCCCCATGTATGGGAACCACAAGTGGCACGGGACTGAAGGGATCCTGTGGTCGAAATAGAGGAAGAAGGGGGTCCCCACCCACAGAGAGGAGCTGCTAAGGTCGCCCCCCGCCAGCCCGTCTTGCTGAAGATGGGTCACGGTGCTTTCGAAGGAAAGAGGGCTTGTTTCGCTGCTTGAAACCCAAGTTGTTGCTTCCCCATCTCCACCACCTTCTGTTTCCTGTGACAACTGTCGTTGGGGAAGCCGTTGAAACATGCCGGTGCCGCCGACCTCGTGCGCACCCTTAGGTGGGACCACAGGAACGCTGCACCGAACCCCTAGAGCATGGTGGGGGGCGGCGGGTCCCCGGGGTCAGGCACAGGGAAGAGTCGAGAATGGGAGGAAGCTCAGTTTGCAGGGCCGCTCTACTGAGACTGCGCCCTACTCGTCTGCTTTCTGTCTTGCCTCCCTGGAAGCTGTCCCCACAGAACAGTCACCAACCAGCAGAAGAGGGGACCCCACACACACACCGGCTTCCTCCTGCCTTGCAACTGCCTTCCACCCGACCAGGGGCTCAGCTCAGGTTTGCTCCCTGCCTGTTTGTTCTGCTCCTTGAGATCAGTCCTTTCTGATCCCCTTGACAGAAAGTAAAGAGGGTTTAACTCTGGCCAGGAAGGTGGAGACATCATGCATTTTCCTATAGGGTTCCCCCTGTCCGCCACCCCCAGGCCCAGAATACTAGCCTCAGACTGAAAAATAGCAACATCCCAAGACAAATGGGATTACCCATTTATGCTAACTGCCAACAGTCGATCACTAATTAACTTCTTTGTCAGGAGAAGGCAATGGCACCCCAATCCAGTACTTTTGCCTAGAAAATCCCATGGACGGAGGAGTCTGATAGGCTGCAGTCCATGGGGTCGCTAGAGTCGGACACGACTGAGCGACTTCACTTTCACTTTTCACTTTCATGCATTGGAGAAGGAAATGGCAACCCACTCCAGTGTTCTTGCCTGGAGAATCCCAGGGACAGGGAAGCCTGGTGGGCTTCCGTCTATGGGGTTGCATAGAGTCGGACACGACTGAAGCCACTTAGCAGCAGCAGCAGCAAGGTCTTATAGGGTCTGAGATCTATTTGAAGCTTCTGTTGGGAGTGTGTTTATTTCACTATGCATTTATTGGCAGTGGTTCTCAGCTAGTGGCTATCTTGCCTACCAGGGGACATCTGGCAGTGTCTGGAGATCCCATGACTGTCACAACACAGGGGCGAGGTGGGGGCTACTGGAGTCTAGTAGCTAAAGGCCAGGGATGCTGCTAAACACCCCGACAACGCACAGAACAAGCCCCCACAACAAGGAATAATCTGGCGCCAAGTATCAGCAATGCTCTGAGAAACCCTGCTTGACAATAGACCCTTGACTTTTACATCCCAACACCTTCAGCCATCCTTGAATTCACAAATGCCTCTTGTACTTCTTAATTTACCCATGAAAGTTTTTTGGGGAGGAGAGGGGAAGGGAGGGCTGTGTCGTGGCTTGCTGGATCTTAGTTTTCCAGCCAGGGATTGAACCTGTGCCCCCTGCATTGGAAATGTGGTGTCCTAGGTATCACCTAAATCAAATCCCTTATGATTATACAGTGGAAGTGAGAAATAGATTTAAGGGACTAGATCTGATAGACAGAGTACCTGATGAACTATGGATGGAGGTTCGTGACATTGTACAGGAGACAGGAATCAAGACCATCCCCAAGAAAAAGAAATGCAAAAAAGCAAAATGGCTGTCTGAGGAGGCCTTACAAATAGCTGTGAAAAG
>NW_011494943.1:6734162-6734535 GCF_000754665.1 Bison bison bison
GAATAGCAAGGAGAGGTAAGAAAGCCTTCCTCAGCGATCAATGCAAATAAATAGAGGAAAACAACAGAATGGGAAACTAGAGATCTCTTCAAGAAAATTAGAGATACCAAGGGAACATTTCATGCAAAGATGGGCTCAATAAAGGACAGAAATGGTAGAGGCCTAACAGAAGCAGAAGATTTGAAGACAAAGTGGCGAGAATACACAGAAGAACTATACAAAAAAGACCTTCACGACCCAGATAATCATGATGGTGTGATCACTCACCTAGAGCCAGACATCCTGGAATGTGAAGTCAAATGGGCCTTAGGAAGCATCACTACGAACAAAGCTAGTGGAGGTGATGGAATTCCAGTTGAGCTATTTCATATCC
>NW_011494943.1:6735226-6747685 GCF_000754665.1 Bison bison bison
CCAAATAGGAAAAGGAGTACGTCAAGGCTGTATATTGTCACCCTGCTTATTTAACTTATATGCAGAGTACATCATGAGAAATGCTGGGCTGGAAGAAGCACAAGCTGGAATCAAGATTGCCGGGAGAAATATCAATAGCCTTAGATATGCAGATGACACCACCCTTATGGCAGAAAGTGAAGAGGAACTAAAAAGCCTCTTGATGAAAGGGAAAGAGGAGAGTGAAAAAGTTGGCTTAAAGCTCAACATTCAGAAAACAAAGATTATGGCATCTGGTCCCATCACTTCTTCGGAAATAGATGGGAAAACAGGGGAAACACTGTCAGACTTTACATTTTTGGGCTCCAAAATCACTGCAGATGGGGAATGCAGCCATGAAATTAAAAGACGCTTAGTCCTTGGAAGGAAAGTTATGACCAACCTAGACAGCATATTAAAAAGCAGAGACACTACTTTGCCAACAAAGGTCCGTCTAGTCAAGGCTATGGTTTTTCCAGTGGTCATGTATGGATGTCAGAGTTGGACTGTGAAGAAAGCTGAGCGCTGAAGGATTGATGCTTTTGAACTGTGGTGTTGGAGAAGAGTCTTGAGAGTCCCTTGGACTGCAAGGAGATCCAACGAGTCCACTCTAAAGGAGATCAGTCCTGGGTGTTCATTGGAAGGACTAGTGCTGAAGCTGAAACTCCAGTACTTTGGCCACCTGATGCGAAGAGCTGACTCATTTGAAGTGATCCTGATGCTGAGAAAGATTGAGGTCAGGAGGAGAAGGGGACGACAGAGGATGAGATGGTTGGATGGCATCTCAACTTGATGGACATGGGTTTGGGTGGACTCCGGGAGTTGGTAATGGACAGGGAGGCCTGGCGTGCTGCGGTTCATGGGGTCGCAAAGAGTCAGACACGACTGAGCGACTGAACTGAATTGAACTGAATCACTGGACTACCAGGGAATTCACATTCCTATAAAACTTCTGGCTCAGAACCATCACTCTCTTAGGTCTCTTTGCCTTCTCTTAAGTTCTATCATGAGAACCATCACCAGAGCCATTTTCCATAAAGAAATAAGGTTCTGCTCTTCACAAGTGTTACGACTTATAAAAGTGATATTCAGGGGACATCCTTGGTGGTCCAGTGGTTAAGACTCCATGCTTCCGCTGCAGGGGTCACAGGTTCGATCCCTGATTGGGGAATTAGAAGTGGCACAATCCACCTGCCAGTGTAGGAGATGCCAGAGATGCGAGTTCAATCCCTGGGTCTGGAACCCTTGGAGAATGAAATGACAAGCCACTCCAGTATTCTTGCCTGGTAAATACCATGGACAGAGGAGCCTGGCAGGCTATAGTCCATGGGTCGCAAAGAGTCAGACATGACTGAGTGTGCACAAACGCATGTACTGTGCTGCAGTGTGGCAAAAAAAGCACGACATTCGAGGAATGAAGCTACTGGAACACCAGACGCTAGGTCCTCACCCAGGCCTGGTCTCTCAGTGCCCTGCATAGACTCCTGCAGTGGCATCGGACTCCCTGTCCCGTGCACCAGGGGCGGGGAGTCTGTCTGCAGCCTTGCTGGCCGTGCTCCAGCCACACTGGCCTCAGACCTCCCGGAACACCCCTCCGCTTCTCCCACCTTCGGCCTTCATCCCTGCCAGTCTCTTCTCTGGCCCTTTGCCTGGATGGCTCCCGCTCAGCCTTCAGGTCCTGGCTGGAATGTCACCACAAGGCCGCCCTCTCCCGGAAATGCTGCCCCATTATTCTTTGTCACTGAGCCCTGGTTCTTTCCTTCCAAACACTTCTCCAAAGTGGTGACCGTTGTTTGTTTTCTTGTCTGTGTCCTCTTGCCTGTCTTGCTCCCTGTCGTCCCCCAGGTTCTGAGCACAGGGCTAGGATCACTGGACACTCTCAGTAGCTATTGAGTAAGTGAGCAAACGAGCAGACCTGGGTGAGCTCACTGACCCACACCCACCCCCGCCCACACCTGGAGGTACTCCCCTCCAAGTCCTGGTGATTCAAATTAACCCCAGCAAAAGTCAGAGTTGGGGTTTCCCAGCTGGCGTAGCAGTAAAAAATCCACTTAGTTTCGATCCGTGGGTCAGGAAGATTCCCCTGGAGTAGGAAGTGGCAACCCACTCCAGTATTCTTGCCTAGGAAATCCCATGGACAGAGGAACCTGGCAGACAGCAGTTCATGGGGTTGCAAAAAGTCAGACATGCCTGAGTGACTAACATACACAAAGTCAAAGTGAGCCTAAGGACACTCACATCTTTGAAAAGTCAATTCAGAAGGTTAGCCGTCACCTTCACATTCATTCTTGCAACGTCTCCCTGGGCCAGGACTCTCAGCAGGGGAAGCACCTCGTGCTGGTCGTGTGATCCCATCGAGAGCCAGAGGAAGACAGCTCAACTTCTCTTGATCTTTCTGGGATCCATCTAGGGATCGAAATGAGACTGGGACGTTTAACATGGGACTGGGATCTGCCTCCGGGATCAAAGTGAGACTGGGATGCAGACCGTCAGATTCACCGCAGAGGGAACTGAGCCGGAGCCCCCGAGGGTTCCCGTCTTGAGGCCGTGTGCCAGGCACCCCGAGAAATGCAGAGAGACGCAGTGAGACAGAGCAAGCCTCAGACTTAATAACAGGAAAGAGAAACACATCAACACCAGAAACCCCGACTAGGGCATCAGAAGTGCTCTCAATCCAGGGCTCTGAGACTGGGAGCAAGATGGACTTGGGAGGCTGGGACGGGCTTTGTAATGGGCGCAGCATTGGAGTGGGCACCACCTCCCCCCCGCCCCCCGCCCCGTCCCGTGGTGGGTGGGAGATAAGGGGCTGGGTGGGAGGCGCAGGAGCTCGGTGCCCTGGGCAGAGCTGTGTCCTCTCTAGAGGACGCCCTCCCGTTTGTCCAGCACTCCGACGGCCAATCAACCCCTACCCCGGGGCCGTGACCGACACTCCCTACTTCTCTTCTTCCTTTTAAATCCAACTGAGGCTCATCTGAGAGTGGGTCCTGATTTAGTGTTTCTGATTTAGAATGCAGCACACGGTTTAGTGGGGTGTAGGGAGATCAGTTAGGAACCTGCTGTTGTAGTTCAGGCCAGAAGTGATTCATTTGAGTTATAAAGAGAGCAGTACCCACTGCAGACTCTGTGCCGCATGGTAGACGCTTGTTGACTCTTTTATGGGTAGTTATGTGTGTGTGTTCAGCCCGACCTCCTAAGTGGGCCGCC
Source organism: Bison bison bison (assembly GCF_000754665.1). Classification (NCBI taxonomy): domain Eukaryota; kingdom Metazoa; phylum Chordata; class Mammalia; order Artiodactyla; family Bovidae; genus Bison; species Bison bison. The sequence goes on from NW_011494943.1 coordinate 6,738,449, forward strand.
CGCTCCCGCCTTCCCCAGCCAATCCTCTTTTAGTCAAGAAGTCACACCCTTGAGCATCCTACTCTCAGTTCATCCAGCCCCACGGAAGTCATTCGTGCTCTTGGAATCCAGTTTTTCCATCTGTTCTGTACACCTCGCCTAATGATGGAGGGAAGAGGGACGGTTCCAAAGAATTTTGCAAGTGCTTTTGTGAAGGCTTCTAGGAATAAAATCGCCAGCACTGAGATATGGAGGGAAAGGAGTTCTAGAGCTATTCTGGGGTGTTTAGGTGGAGGGGACTCGCAGGCAGAAAGGTTCGCACTAAGAGAAGCACCTTCCTCTTCTGTCCCCCGTGATAATTAAAGCCGTAGGCTCGAGTGACGCTGCTGAGGACGAGATACGCAGAGAGAAAGAGACTGCCAATGTCAGAACTGGAAGAGAGGTTAAAGACTAGCAGCCGTTGGGTTAGGAGGTCATTGGTGATTATATTTTTCTTTTTGGTTTGTTTTTTTGGTCCTTGGTGATTTTTTAAGAACGCAGTTTCAAGAGAGTTCTAGGGATGGAAACCACAAACTACGGGAAATGAAAGCAGACGATATAGCTGCTGCTGCTTTTTTTAATCTCATTTCTTGGCTGCGCTGGGTCTTCATTGCTGTGTGGGCTTTTCTCCAGTTTTGGGGAGCGGGGGCTACTCTAGTTGCTCAGGCTTCTCATTTCGGTGGTTAAGGAGGGGAGGGAGGAGGCACCGATTTTTGAGTTCGAAAGGGGCAAGGCTTGGGAATTCCCTGGAGTTGCAGCTTCACTGCCGTAGGCCCAGGGGTCGCTCCCTGCTTGGGGAACTGAGATCCTGCAAGCTGCTCGGTACTGGGAGATGAGAAAGGGAGGAGTGAGGCTTGGGGAGTGTGCATCGGATGGTCTCCGTTACCTCTGTAGCATCGCTAGAGGTACAGCCTTCACTTGAGAGAGACGGGTGCCCCAGGTCTGGGTTTTGGAGACTGAGGTTTGGAGCCTTTACGTGGGATGTGCTCGCAAGTCCACCATGAGGAGGAAAGAAAATCTGATGCCGCCAACCACAGTGGAAGGGACCCTCATCTGTCAGAGGACTCAGCGTTAGAATTGCTTTTTTAATTTTTAAAAAAGCTATTTATTATTTATTTGTTTGTTTGGCTGCACCGGATATTAGTTATGGCGTCCGGAATCTTGAGTTGCAGCCTTTGAACCTTAGTTGCAGCAGGTGGGAGCTAGTTCCCTGGCCAGGAATGCACTCTGGGCCCCTGCCTTGGGAATGAGGAGTCTTAGCGACTGGACCACCAGGGAAGTGCCCTCACCGTGAGGATTTTTTTTTAATTCCAGGAGCCTTTAGCAGCTTCATATTAGGGAACTGAGGAAGCGGATGCTGATTCATCTCCGAGGCCCGGGGTCAGAAAGGTTAGAACAGGGAAGATGTGGGGAGCTGGCGGGGTAGTGCCAGCTTTCAGGAACCAGCCGACTGTCATTGAGGCCACGGTGGAGTGGGAGGCCTGGGGAGGGAGGGTGGGGACTGGGCAACACACGGAGCACAAAGGCAGATGGGTGAGGATGGACGGGGTGTGGGAGCCGAGGCTTCGGGTCAGAGAAAAGAATTTCATGGTGGAGATCTTGAAAAGGGAATCACTGGAATTAGCTGAGCTGGAGTCCAGTTGGTGTGAACTCAAGCTTCAAACCTGAAGTCAGTGACTCAGCAGTTCCACTGGGAGGTGGGTTGCCAGGGGTGACAGGAAGTTAGGAGTGGCTCCCGGTGAGTAGGGGGTTTCTTTGGGGGGTAATGAAATGGAATTAGATGGTGGTGCTGACTGCAGAACTTGTGAATATACTGAAAACCTGTGTACTTTAAACGGCTGAATTTTTATGGCACATGAATTAGTATATCTCAATTTTTTTTTTTTTTTTTTTAAATTTTGGCCCTGCCACAAGGCTTGCAGGAGGATCTTAGTTCAACCAGGGATTGAACCTGAGTCCCAGCAGGGGAAGCACCGAGTCCTAACCGCTGGACTGCTGGGGAATTTCCTCTCAAATTTAAAAAACAAGGGCGGGCAAAGGGAACCAGCATGAATGTTGATGTCCCAAAGGGCAGTTGCAAGGATGGGTGGAGGAGGACTGGGTTGCATGCTCAGTGGCCTTGGAAAAGTAGGATTTTTTTGGAGGGTCAGCAGTGTGGGTTGGTTTTTGTGCCAGGTCACCCCAGACGTGCTGGCCCATCCTCGGGAAACCTGCAAGCCGGGTTGAGCAGATAGCTACCATCTAAGATGCAGCTCCAAACAATATGCACTGATGAAGTGATGGGGGTGATGACGCGAAAGAGGAGGGTAAAACCGAGCCCCAGAGACATTTTGAAAAGACGGATGGACCACGGGCTTTGGTCGCCCAGCGTCCAGCTGCAGATCCCGCCTCCCTGGAACCCGAGAGGAGCCCTGCCTTCTTACGTGCCCTCCTGGCTAAGGCCTCCTGGTCTCCACGGGTTTTGTCATCGCCACCCTTGGGAGCCATTGGGGGTGGTGAGGCTTGTCAATTTCTGGGCTCAGATGTTGACTCTCTCGGTTCCAGGTCGGACTGGTGTATATGTTCAACCTCATCGTGGGCACTGGTGCGCTCACCATGCCCAAGGCCTTTGCCACAGCCGGGTGGCTAGTCAGCCTGGTGCTGCTGGTATTCCTGGGCTTCATGAGGTAAGAGGCCATCCTGGAGTGGAAGTGCTGGGGTTAAAACTGGGGGCACCTCCCCGGGGAGCCCGAGCTCTCTCCATCCGTCTGACAGAGACATCTGGTAACAGGTTCGCAGAGCAAGGAGAGGAGGCCCAAAGGTCTTGGGGCGGGGGTGGTTCACGCTGATGGAGTAGTTGCCCACCCCCGATCACTGGAAAGTTAAGACCTCCAGGGACTTCCCTTGCAGTCCAGCGTGGTTAAGACTCTGAGATTCCACTGCAGGGGGAACAGGTTCCATCCCTGGTCAGGGAACTAAGATCCCACATACCCCGAGGCACAGCAAGACATTAGCAGAATTAAAACAAACAGGCGAAGACCTCCAGTTAGGCTCCAGGATGTCTCATGTGGGGCTCACGTGTTTCTTCCCCGGCTGGCTTTCCTCCTCTGCCGTGCCCATAATTTCTGAATGTGACCATCAGCGTTCGTTCCCTGAGAAATTCCCACCCAGCCACAGAAGAGATGCCGACTAACGTTTCAGGTGATCCAGGCAATCAGCCCGGAATTTAGAGTTTGTTTAAGGTAGTTTCACCGAGCAGCGATAAGCAGGCAGGTGCAGTCATATTCAGGTGTTAATCTCACGTGGCTTCGTGCCCAGCAGCAAACAGGAGGCCCAGCCCTCGGGGCGCCCGCACCGTGAGCAGGTGTGCGTGGTTCACCCGGGATGCGGCAGCTGCTGCGTCTACGGGCCACTCCTCAGGGAACTCACAGGCAGGGCCCCAGGCCAGAGAGGGATTTTGTTGTTCTTGTTTAGTCACTAAACAAGAAGTCACTTGTGTGGTTGCTCTTTTGCAACCCCATGGGCTGTAGCCCGCCAGGCTTCCCTGTCCGTGGAATTTTCCAGGCAAGAATACTGGAGGAGCTTGCTATTTCCTCCTCCAGGGCCTCTTCCTGACCCAGGGATTGACTCCACGTCTCCTGCCCTGGCAGGCGGATTCTTGACCACTGAGCCACCCAGGAATCCCCACAGAATTTAGTAGCTGAAGTCAACTAAGACCTAGAGGAGGCTGCACGGGGTGGGAAAATGTCCCTGTTTTCCCCTTTCTTCCTGTGTTTTCCTCTCAGGGGGTTGTATGTAGCCTCAAGGTGCTGTGGGCTCATTATGTCCTGCAAGCTCTGTGGCCAGGAGCCCTAGACGTCCTTGTCCTCCTGTGACTCCACTGTCCCCTTCAAAGGACCTTCAGCGCAGGCAGCAGGCTGAAAGGGAAGTGGTTATTGGGGGCACCCAGGCAGGGGCTGCCACGCCCCTCCAACCTATTATATTTCGGCATGATCCATGAGCTGGCTTAGCGCAGCCACGAGAGCCTCTTTATGCCTTAATTAAGATGGATTTTAGTTTTACTTCCCAAAAGAAGAGGCAATGGAAAGCCCTTAAAATGGTCACTTAGGCAAGATAATGAGAAGCCTTTCTAGGAGGAGCTGCGGTGGCTGGAGTTTCAGGGCTGGCTGCCCCACCCCCACTGGGTGTGGGTTAACTCCTGGACAACCACCCCCCGCCCCTGTGCCCACCGCCTGACTGCCAGCCTGCGGCAGGTGCCAGCACCCGAGGTGAGCCAGGGGGGCCTGCGGCAAGCCCGCCTGCCCAGCAGCTTCGAGAAAGAGGGAGGTGCATGTTCCTGAATGTTCCACCCGCTCTGTTTCAGCAGGGGTGGGGTCACTCAGGTTTTAGCAGCAGGAACCCGGCCCTGCCCCGTAACGTCTGCTCACAGAGCATTCTTGCTGTCACCCCGGTCTCTCCGGTTTCCTTAAAAAGAGTAGATTCTCTTCGCTCTAGTCTCACTTCTCACAAAGGTCCGACGCCACCTCCCAATCTCCGTTTTGATTCGGGCCAGATTATTAGGCTGTTAAAATATTAACATATTTTTGTCTGTTTATATGTTTTAATTTATCAATTAAATATGTTGATTTATTGTATTCTTTTTTCATTTACTTTAATAGCTAACATTAAAATAACAATTATTTTAATATAGCCATCTTATTAGGAAAGTAATTAAAAGTACCCCCCCCACGAAGTAAAATGGGGAGGGCGGTGATTCCAGAGCCAAGCACACTTTCAGTTATCCACACCCGTGCTCCGTTCATCAGCATGTTGGCCGCTTGCCCAGCGAGGAGAAGTGAGAGCTGCCCGCCGCCCTTCCCTGAAGCCCCGGACGGCCCCCTTGTGGACAGCCGCCTCCTCCCAGTGTCAAGTCTCATCTGCTGTCTCTCTACCCCCATCTCTCCCACCTCTGCCCCCAGCAGGCCCCTCCTGGGGTGCTGTATCACCTTGCCCCCGAGTCACCTCTCCCCCAAGGTCACACGCTGTCCTTCCCATCAGCTTGATTCACACCCTGGTCTCCTGTGCACTGAAATACGTTCTAAATATAAACAGACATCAGGGCGAGCCCGCGAGGCACCGTGGAGGCACGCACCCCTTCTTACAGGGTCAAACCCATCCTGGAACTTGGGGTTCCTTCCTCAGCAGAGAGAATGCTTTGGGCTGGCTGATTGGTCGGGTCCGGTTTTCAACAACTTTTCCTTTTATTTTGTATCTCCTCCAACCTCCTCCCTGCCTTTGGCGATTAACCCATGGCCTTTGCCTGCAGCTTCGTGACGACTACCTTTGTGGTGGAGGCCATGGGGGCAGCCAACGCTCAGCTCCGCTGGAAGAGGATGGAAACCCGCCAGGTGTGTGGGCCACCCCGGGCTCCGTCACAGGGCCGCCGAGTGCAGAGAGTGGGCCAGGGCTCTCCCCGCACCCCACTCCTGACCGTGGGCAGCTCTGGGACCCAGAAACGTTAAAGAGAGTTACTCACTCAGTCGTGTCCGACTCTGCGACCCCATGGACTACAGCCCACCAGGCTCCTCTGTCCAAGGAATTCTCTAGGCAAGAATTCTGAAAGGGGTTGCCATTTCCTTCTCCAGAACCTGGACCCCCTCTGGACCTTAGCGAGGAGCTGAAGTTCGCAGCCATGTCAGCTTCCAGAATATGCACAGCCTCTGCTGTTGCTCCTTCCTCCCCCGGTGCTCCCTGGCATCCCCTCCTTGCTCCCTGCTCCCCTGGTGCTCTTCGGCATTCCCTCCTTGCTCCCTTCTCCCTCTGACCTGGGAAACTTCATCCCAGGACCCATGCTGCACCTCTCTCTCTGAGCACCTCTGACCCTCTGATGGGACAGCCTGGAAATATGGAAAGCCCCCTGCTCAGATACCTTCTAGGAAGAGAGAACAGAGCAAGCAGGTTCTCCCTTGGGTGTCCCCTTTTCTTTCCTGTCTTCCTCACCCTCTGCATCCCGCCCCCTCCCAGGAGGAGGAAGACGACGACTCCTCCTCGGCCTCTGACAGTGACGTTCTCGCCCAGGACACCTACGAGCGGGCAGAGAAGCGGCCCATCCTGTCTGTGCGTAAGTCTTGGGGTTCTGGGCTGGGCTGCACTCCCCTCTGGTCCACGGGGTTCCCCTTCCTCATGGAGACGGCTCAGGGTGGGGGCGGGGGTTCTCCCTGCAGAGACCCTCTGAGAGCACTTCCCATCTGAGGGCTGATCCCAGGAAGGCAGCAGGGAACATACAGCAGAGCCAGGCCAGGATCCCCGCTACTGGATCTGCCGCCAACTGTTACCTGCGGCTTGGGGAGGGCCCTTGACCTCGGCCCCTGGAAGCCCGAGTCCGTGTCTGGTCTCTAACTCCCCTCCTTCCCGGCCCCCGGGACAGACACACACCCAGAGCCCAGCTGAGCCAGGGAGGCATCCCCGCCTTCCCACTCACCCCACAGTGAGCATCCCTGGCTCCCTTTCTATAGACATTTTCTCTTTTCCTTTATTTATTTATTTTTTGGCTACACTTGGAGGCACGTGGGATCTTCGTTTCCCAACCAGGGATCAAACCTGTGACCCCTGCGATGGAAGCTCAGAGTCCTGACAACCAGGACTCTGTGGGTGTTTTTAAAAATGTTTCAAGCAGGAAACAGAAGGAAAAGTTTTCTTAAGAGTTTGAGCCCCTTGGGATTTCATTATTCTGGAGGATTCAGCAAACCCAGCACCCCTCCTAGGAGCTTGTCCTCATGGGAAAAAATAACACCCCCCTCTTTCCTCTTGGCTCCACAGAGAGACGCGGATCAAACCTTTTCGAGATCACAGACCGGGTGGAGATGGGACAGATGGCCTCCATGTTCTTCAATAAAGGTGAGGGTGCTTTCTCTGCGTGGGGAGTGGGCGGAGAAAGCTGGTGCCCTCCCGAGGGCCGGGGCACCCGGGTCGGGGGTTCCACCTCGCCTGGTGACGGGGCACGGGAGAGAGAGGAACAGATTCTTGGCCTGAGAAGCCACCTTGCTGGGAGGCCTGAAGCCCTTCAAGGTGTTCTCTTGGTTCCCTCCCTGTTCAGTGTATCAGGAGTAAAAAAGCAGCTAGTGGTAAAGGATCCGCCTGCCAATGCAGGAAACGTGGGTTCAATCCTTGGGTCGGGAAGATCCCCCAGAGAAGGAAGTAGCAACCCACTCCACTATTCTTGCTTGGAGAATCCCATGAACAGAGGAGCCTGGTGGGCTACAGTCCATGGGGTTGCAAAGAGTCAGACACTAAAAACAATTTAGCAACTAGGGGGAGCTTCCCTTGTGGCTCAGCTGGTAAAGAATTCGCCTGTAATGCAGGAGACCCCGGTTCAATTCCTGGGTCAGGAAGATCCCCTGGAGAAGGGATAGGCTACCCACTCCAGTATTCTGGCCTGGAGAATTCCATGGACTGTATAGTCCATGGGGTCACAAAGAGTCGGACACAACTGAGAGTCTTTGACTTTCACTACCAACTATGGCTCATAGAGTTTGGGTCCCAAACAGTTTTCCAGTGGAGGCGGCTGGTGGTTCTCTGCCTCTTTCTTGATTGCCTGTGCCTTGTCTCTTTTCTTCTGGACTCTTGTGTCTAGGACAGCTCAGAGCACCCCCCTGCAGTGACGGCAGGGTGGTGTGTGGCTGTGTGTGGGGAGGGTGCCTTCACAGTGGCCAGCAGAGGGCGCCAGGAGCCTGTGCTCGGGGCTGCCGTCTGGACTCTGCAGGCTGATCGTGACCTCCCGGCGTGCTCCACCTGCTGCCCGGTGGGATCGCAAGGACAGCAGCCAGCTCAGATGCTGCCGTCCGTGTCGGTTGTTCCGGCAACAACATCTTAGGCCTCCATTCCAAATCTTGTTCTTCTGGGAGATGATCTGTTAAAGGGTTTAGTTTTTGTAATGCCCGAACCTTCACAGAGAGTCGGACACATTTCGGGAAATGCTTGACCTTGCAGTTACCTGGGGAGATTTTTCTGCCCCTTCGTCCAAGGGGCAGAGGGGAGCGTCTCCACCGGCTCTTTCCGGTCTTGAATGTGGCTGTGCTGAGCTGGAGCTGAGGCAGGGACTGTGGAAACTAGAATCTTCTTGGCTGTTTCTTAGGACATCAAGCATCCACTTATCACTGTGGTGGGATGTGACGGGCGATGGTGATCGAGGTCACCCCAGAGCCTGCCTCCACCCTTCCCCACCTGACCAGCCTCAGCAAGAACTCTCGGAACTCATCAGAATGAGACGGCTGTGTCTGGGCCCTCTGTGCTCTGCTTTCGTCTTGCCTCTCTTTCCCTGTCTCATTATAAGAGACTGCCACTGCACAGCCTCCTGCCAAACGCAAGCTTCTGAAACAGAATGCACATCGAAGCGAGGGCATACACCTCTTAAACCTCCTTCCTAACCTTCGTGATTTACGGTCCGCTCTGATTTCTTTATAAGAATTCTAGGAACTTGAAGTTTCAGGTTTTTTTATATCGTTGCGTGTGTGTGCCCCGCAGCCTAGACTTCTAGGTTACCCGAAATTGATAGAAAATGAACATACTCATTCGAGAGCAGCTCAGATGTGCAGGACTCCCTCCCCTCGTCTGCTCTGGGGTTTCTCCAGCTTGGCCCTTCTTCACCGTGTGGCCTGCTCTGCGTGTTGTAGGACTTTGAGTAGCACCCTTGACTTGTCCCCACTAGCGGTCAGTAGCACTTGCCCAGTCCTGACAATCAAAAATGTCCTCAGACTTTGCCAAATGTCCCCAGCAGGAGGTGGGGGCACAGTTGCCGCCCCCTTCCCCAAACTGGAACCACTGCTCAACTCAATCCTAATTCACCTATCGTCCCCTTACCTTTGGAAGGGCTGCCACCCTCCACACAAGGCTCCCTGGGGTCCAGACTCAGTCCTGTAGTTAGAAATGCCAGGCCTGGCCACTGCGGTCTTCAGGGAAGTGCATGGATCTTCCTACCTTGTGTCTGGTAATGAAATTTATTGATCAGGGAGGGCCAGTGGCAGTTTATAAACAGCTGACAGGAGTGCAGTGCGGGTGGAGGAAAGGCAGGGAGCGGGGAGGGGCGGTGACCCCCACCCCCCACAGGACTTGAGGGGGAGCCGGACTCAGAGCCCGGGTGAGCAGTGGTGACCACCCCCAGGGGCCGCCGAGCTTGGCCGTTGGTGCTCTCTGAAGCCCTCCAGGGTTCTTCCAAGAACAGTGTCTTCTGAGTCTTTCCCTCCCTAGACTCCTAGGAGCAGA
>NW_011494943.1:6747785-6748842 GCF_000754665.1 Bison bison bison
GAGCAGAGATAATCTCAAATAGCCCAGGAGGAACTTGTCCCTGACTTTCCCCTCCCACCGCCCCTGGGGACCCAGAGGCTCTTTGGAGCCAGCAGGATTAGAAGGGAACTGTCACTTCATTTTTCTTTCTTCTCTCTTCAGCAACACCAGCAGCTTGAGATCAGTGACACCGAAAACAAGCCATCAGTTTGAACAGGAGTTTGAGGCTGGCTGTCTGGGGCCGTGACCCTGAGGTCATAGGGCCCAGATGCTTTTTTAAAGCACTTTTACACCTGGCCCTTAGACCCAGAATCACGTGTGGAATTTAACCCGGGCTGAATTCTTCTCACTGGACAGGATTAGAGGCGCTCAGGGACTTGCCAGGGTCGGGAAATGAGGCTGCAAGATCATGACCAGAGCCAAGCTCCCGGGTCCTAGTCCAGGCCCCTCCCTGGGGGAGAGAGCCAAGGTTGGCCTCTGCAGAGGGACCCTCCTCGTCAGCATGCTCCCCGCAGGTGATTCTAGTAAGAAGGAAAGTGAGCCACTCCCTGCCCCGAGCATACCAGGCCAGCCTCGCCCATGGGTGCTTGGTGATGGGCCACATTCAGGAGGAAGCACTCAGTGTTTGGGAATCCAGGGCTTTTTACTCTCTTGTTTTTAGCTTCCAGGCTTCCCTGGTGGCTCAGCTGGTAAAGAATCCGCCTGCAATGCGGGAGACCTGGGTTCGATCCCTGGGTTGGGAAGATCCCCTGGAGAAGGGAATGGCTACCCACTCCAGTATTCCAGCCTGGAGAATCCCATGGACTGTATAGTCCACAGGGTCACAAAGAGTCAGACACGACTGAGTGACTTTCAGCTTCTGGGGCTGGGCCGCTCCCTGTTATCTTTTTGCTTTCCAGTCCCTCAGTCTTCTCTCTTGGAGCCCTGCATGTGGCTGCAAAGGAGCCCTGGCCCAGGCCTGCCCTGGGGTTCAGGCCCCTGCCTCGGGCCATGCCCCCTCCTCCCCGCCCGCCCTCACCGGGCAGCCTGTCCCGAGCGCAGACGCCTCCGGGTCCTCCGCGGCCGGTGTGTGCCCCAC
>NW_011494943.1:6748954-6750632 GCF_000754665.1 Bison bison bison
CCGGTCTGGGTTCAGAACCTCTGATCCAGCCTGGCCCCCCCAACCCTCAGGTGACAGTCACGAGCAGACGCGTCCCCTGCCAGCATCACAGTGTAGGCAGCCAGAATGAGAGGCAGGGCTTGGGGGAGGCCTTCCCCACGCCGCTCGGAGAGCGAGCCGCCGTCGTGAGAAAAGCAGGCAGGCGGCTGGCTCCCTGACCGACGGCTCTGTTGCTTCCAGTGGGGGTCAATCTGTTCTACTTCTGCATCATCATCTACCTGTACGGGGACCTGGCTATCTACGCCGCAGCCGTGCCCTTCTCCCTCATGCAGGTGACCTGGTGAGTGTTCCCTCCCCGCCAGCTGCAGCCAGGCGGGCTCCCTCGGGCAGTCAGGATGGTGTTTTCTCGGGGCGGAAGCCCAGCACTGAGCGACTCCATCAGCGTCCCCAGCAGGTCGGTGTCCAAGGCCCTTCTCTGCACGTGCCCCGGCCAGCCGTGCGTCCTGGCCTGCGGAGACACTGTCCCTCCCCAGCCCCGTTGGGAAGGGGACCGGGCTTCCCACCGGGGACTCCCGAGTGGCCGAGAAACGGTGCAGCGGAATTAGGGGACGGTGCCTGCCCCCAGAAACGGGAAAGCCTGCAGGGTCAGATCGTGGGACCCAAAGCTGCAGTGCGGGGCAGGACCTGGGGGTCAGCGAGTGCCCGCAGTTGACAAAGGCGGGTTCTGTCGGCTTCCGGCCAAGCAGGGAGGCCCACACAGAGCCACCATTCTCTTCATCAGCAGCGCCCTGGGCAACGACTCGTGCGGCGTGGAGTCCGACAGCAAGTACAACGACACGGACCCGTGCTGGGGGCCTCTGCGCCGCGTGGACGCCTACCGCATCTACCTGGTGAGTGGCCGGCCGGGGGGGACCCGGGCCTGTGAGTCGCCTTCACTCTCGGCTGGAGCTCTCCCCAGAGAGGAGCGTCGACACAGCTCCACACCCCGGCTGGTTCCCGGCTCTTGGTCCTGGTCGGAAGGTGGATCGTGTCACTACAGCGCCAGCCTCAGGGTGTCCAGGCCACCAGGCCTCTGTCGTATGTGGTCTGGAGTTGGCATTCAGGTCGGTGCCAGCTCCAAGGTGACGAACGTTCATAAACTTAGCTCAGGGTTTCAGGGCACCCTCAGCAAAGCCCCGTTAAGAGGCCCCGGGCTGGTTTTCTGGAAGCTTTTCCTGTTTTGACCTTCCACCCTCCCAACCCACGAGCATGTGAGTGGATCCCAGGATTCCTGCTGGGCAGGTGGGGCTGAGCTGTCTTATGGAGACCCTGATTACGGGCAGCTTCGCACACGAGGAGGGATCAGCCCCGCTTGCTCTCTGTCTCCCCTGCTCCCTGTACACAAGGGAAGATGAATCTCCAGGCTCCGTCAGTCTTGATTGCTTTGTGCCATTGCGGAGAGGTTGGGGGTTGGAGAGGGGTGGAGCTGAGTGACACGCCCCATGAGTCTCGGGTAATAAACCAGAGGCGGGTATCTGTCTCTGCCTGGTTTGCAGGCGGGACTCAGAACTGGTTCCCTCTTGCGTGTGCAGCGTCTGTTAAGACTCTCCGATTCCTCTTGGTGCTCCTCAGCCCTGACACAGATTTAGGGGCGTTAGGTGACACACAGCTTGACACGTGGCGGCCTGGCTGAGGGGGAGCGTGAGGCAGAGCTGCGAGA
>NW_011494943.1:6750732-6756181 GCF_000754665.1 Bison bison bison
GCAGGGGGCCGGCCCCTTAATTGTCTGCATCCTGCCAGCTGTTCCGCAGCTCTGCCGAGGCTGTGCTGTTCAGCTCTGAATTCGGCTAACCCCCAGGACTGGTTCCACCTTCCTAGCCCCACCCTCTAGACCTGCCCCCAGGGTAGTCCTGTGGTCCGGGAGACACTCATTTTCCTCTGTTTCTGGAACAGTCTGACTGACTGCTTCAGCCAGGAGTCTGTCTTCTCGGAGAACTATATCTCACCCGAGGTCCAGTGGGACCTGGGTGGCAGGTTTTCCCAGCCGCACCCCCACCTCCATTCGCCAGCCTTGGGGGCAGGCAGAGGACTCCGCAGGGCCCCCAGAAGACTGGAGGCCTCTTAGCCTCTTAGCATCTCAACAAACCATGATTGATAGAATAAGCAAAAGCGTCGGTGAGTGTGAGGACCCATCTGGATCTCTGACCGACGATGCAGAAAGAGGAGGTTGAGGAAAGGGTCCGAGAGGCTCAGCACAGACCTGGGGGCAGGTCCAAGACTGAGGGTCAGCGGGGGAGCCCCTCAGGTGGGTCCTTCTCTGGTGGGGCTGTTGGAGGCTGTGCAGGGTCTATCCAGCACGTCCCCCCGCCCATCCGCAAAACAGACGTGGAGCGTGGGGAGTGCCGGCTGCTGCCACGGGCCCGGTGAATTATTTAGCACCATTATTATTGCCTTATTAAATTGTTCTTTCTCTTAGTCCTGTAAACCTTCCACATGATGGAAGCCTCCCTTCCTGAATCTCAGTAACTCTCTGGGCAAACAGAAGGAACCCTTCAGGGAAGCAGACAGGCATTAATTACAGCCTTCATCTCCCAGATATTACACTTATAACTCATGACGCTAATTGCCACCAGGCCCCCACAATCCACACAACGCAGGCTGGGACGGCGGGGGGGCGAGGCCGAGCAGAACCAGAGCCCTTCCCCTGCGGGGTGTTGACACCCTCCCATCTCCCCCAGCCACTGCCGCTGGGGGCTTCTGTTCGCTCAGGTTTTCAGTTCAGACTCGCTCTTCTGCCTGGTTTGGAGAAACTCCAAGCAGGCGGACTTCGGCGCCGTCTCAGAAGTTATTTCACAACTTCGCGTGTGGCTCCCGGGGTCCACAGCCTCCGCAGCACTGAGCCTTCTGACCCTAAACACTGGGGGCTCCGTCCCCGTGCCGGCCGCCCCCTGTTAGTGCGTCGGAAGCGGCCCAGTGACTGGAGGACGGGGTCAGCCGACCTGGGCTTCCTTCCTCGGTCCTGGGCGCTCTGTGCTAACGGCGCCTTCCCTCCCAAGTCTGGCCTGAAGGGCTCACCCCTGTGTCCTTGCTCCATCAGGTGGGCCCTTAGGTCGTGGGAGACGAGGGGCATCCTTTTCCCTCGCCTTCCCGCCCCCCACCTATTGCCGCAGTCATTCATGTTTGGAAGATTGTCCCTCCAGGCTAGAGATTCCCGCCACAGCTCGCTCTTTCTTTCCTTTCTTAAATATTTATTTGGCTACAGTGGGTCCCAGTTGCAGCGTGCAGGTTCCTTTTAGTAACAGCATGTGTACTCTCAGATGCGGCAGGTGGGATCTAGTCCCCTGACCAGGGATGGAACCCAGGCCGCCTGCATTGGAAGTGTGGAGTCTTGGTCACTGAACCACCAGGGAAGCCCCACCCCTGCCCCTGTGGTGGTTCTCTCTGCCGGCTGTTCTGCTGCCATGTTAAGCAAGACAGCAGGTGGGTTTAAGGTCCCTTTCCCACTCCAGACACAGTCACTTCTTTGTCTCAGGGAAACCGTGCGTCTGCCCGGCCTGCCTGTTTCAAAGGATCTCTGATAGCCACTTTTTGTCTTTTCCAGGCCAGTATAGTCTGGCTTCTACTTTAGGATTTAGCTTTTAGAAAGTCCTTGGAAATCATCTCTTCTGTGCCTCCCCGAGAATGCTGCTGAGATGCACACACAGGACGAGAACACTTAGGATATTAACTGCCTTCGGAGGCCAGCCCGTGTGTGCATCGTGAGTGCTTGTGAGAAGGGAGCTTCCTCTGCCCGCAGCCACCAGTGGCCTCCCCCAAGCCCTTGACCTTAACGAACGGAAAATTCCTCCTCCCCTCCCTTGGCCCGCGAGCTCCATCCACATCCTGTGATTCCAGTGCAGCTGATCTGAGTCAGTTTCTCCGTCTCTTCCCTCCTTGGAGTAGCCACAGGGTGCTGTAAAGTCGGGGGTGGTCCCGCAAGTCACTTGTGCCCCCCAGGCATCCCAGCAAGATGCCACAGCTGGGGCCAGAGGTGACCTGGGCCCCGTCTGGAGGGCCCACTCAAGTTAACATCTGGATCTGATCCTCAGATCCCCGCCTCATCCCCAGTCCCACCACCCCACCCCACCCCACTCCTCTGAAGGATCAAATGGGAAAGTGTTGATGCCCCAGCGCTTTCAGAACCGAAACCTTGCCTGCAGGCTGGGGAGCATCCTGGGATTCTTTCTGCTCAGCGTCTCCGACTTGGGTAGGAAACAAAGTCAGGATTTAGCATTTCATTCTCCTGCATGGTGAGGGGGAGTCAGGGGCCACTGTTGAATGGCAGGGTCATATAGAAATGAGTCCCGTTCAGGAATCAGACTGTCCCGAGTGTCTTGGAAGCAGGACGGACGTGTGTTGCTTGTCCCCTCGAGTCAAGGGCACTGCCTGGCTGTCTTGTCCTTGTTCCTGCGGTCCTGTCCAGCCTCACTTGCACCCCACGCCCTGGGCCCCATCGGCGTCAGCTCCTCGAGAGTGTCAGAGGGCAGTCCTGGGGGGGCAGTGGGACTCCCCAAGCGCTGAGGGCTCCTAGCCAGCTGTAGGAGCGACCTCCACTGCTCACAAGTGGATCAATGCTGCTGGGGTACCGGCCGCCCAGCAGGCCAGGTCGGGCGGAACCGGGCACGCAGATGGCAGAGCGGAGCTCATCCTGGCTGGAGACCCGGCCACAAACTGGTAGCATCGGGCGGGGGACCCCTTGCGGGCCGCTTTGGACCAGGACAAGGTCACCCTGGCTTGCCTTGAACGCAGGAGCTGGGAGATCCACCTCGAGGGTCCGGGTGACCCGGGAGGGTAGTGCAGCCACCCTCTGCCAGACAGAGGGGCCTCTCCCGCCAGACACCCCTTGAAGAAGCAGGGTGTGTGTTGGGGTCTGCAGGGGGATGGGGGGTTCTGCCTGCTGGACTCTTCTTCCTAAAGGAGCTGCTGCTGCTGCTAAGTCGCTTCAGTCGTATCCGACTCTGTGACCCCATAGACGGCAGCCCACCAGGCTCCCCCGTCCCCAGGATTCTCCAGGCAAGAACACTGGAGTGGGTTGCCATTTCCTTCTCCAGTGCATGAAAGTGAAAAGTGAAAGTGAAGTCGCTCAGTCGTGCCCGACTCTTAGCGACCCCATGGACTGCAGCCCACCAGGCACCTCCGCCCATGGGATTCTCCAGGCAAGAGTACTGGAGTGGGGTGCCATTGCACCCCATCTCCTCCTGAAGGAGCAGGTCAGTCTGATTCGGACTCAGATTAGCGCTGAAGGTCCTTCTGGGCCTGAGCTCAGGCAGAGATGAGGGCGCAGATACGAAGGGACCCACTGACCAGTCCTGGAGCCTAATGTTTGCAGAGGTCAGGGCATGGCTGCCCAGGATGGGGCCTGCTTGGTGATCCATGTTGGCACGTCCCACCGTCCGCCTGACAGACCCACCATCTTCCTGCTGCCCCTCAGTCCTTGGTGGCCAGGAGGGCTTCTCCCGTTCTCGTGAATAGCTGGAGCTCCGCACATCTGCCCAAGGACGTCTCCCCTCTCTGCCACAGCCTCTCGCTCTGTTATTTCAGCAGCGGCCCCGATGCCCTGGGGCTGTGGCATCTGCTAATAAATGGGTCACCGCTGTCAACCCTTGCACGTTTATTCTCACCGGTTCTGGGGCAGGAGGTGGCCCAGAGGCTCTGGGACCAGCAAGGAGGGAAAGTCAGGGTGAGACAACAAGTTTCAGCGGCAGCAGTGACTTTATAGGACCTGGGGATTCTCGGGAACCATCCCAGGAGACCAGCCTGCACCCCCAGAGCACAACTCCAACGAAGACAGCGTGAGCGCTGTGCCCAGATTTGCACAGGGTGGGGGACCCAGAAGGAAGCAGGGGCCATCGAGACCGGAGGCGTGGCCCCGGAGGGCGAGCACCATGCTGGCAGGATGAGCCGTCTCCAGGGAGGAGTCAGGGGTTGGCTCCATCCACAAATTCAGAGCTGAGCCCTCAGCACAGTAAACAGCCCGGTAGTCCCTTGTTTGGGGACATCACCCTGTCTGAGTCCCATGGGTAGGGACTCAGCCCAGCACCAAACCAGAACAAGCTGGGCGAGGTTCCTGGCCACCTGGGGCAAGGAGGGGGTTGCCGATGGGGCCTCACAGGGTCTGGGACATCCAGGCGCCTCCCTTGTAGGAGGGGGACTGTTTGGGGACCTGCCTAGGCTACCAGGGACACTGTCTTCTTTCTCTTCCTTTTCCTCTCCCAGTGTCTGCGCCTCATCCCGTTCTGGAGGCTCCAGGAAGGTCGGTTTGTTTCGTTCTAATTTTTGTGGCTGCATCTGGTCCTTTGCCTCCTGCAGTGCGTGGACTCTCTAGTTGTGGCGTGCGGGCTCAGTCACCCCGAGGCACCTGGGGCCTTAGTTCCCCGACCAGGGGTCACTCCTGTGTCCCCCGCGTTGCAGGGTGGTTTCTTAATCATCGGACCACCAGGGACGTCCTGGAAGTCTGGTTTTGTTGCACCTCACCCGTCCCTCCCCTTTCGCCAGTCATTCTGGGCAACCCTCTGAAGGTGTGGCCCGTGGAGTAGCTCCCCCAACCCCAGGCTGGGCCCACCCTGAGTTGGTGGGGGTCTGTGGTCGTCCGCCAGCTCCTCTGGGCCCCCGGGAACACTTGTGCCCCAGGGTGTGGACCCCCCCCCCAAGTGCCCAATCTCTGCTTCCAGCCTGCAATCCTGGGTCTCTAGGAAGAAAACATTTATGCCTCACACCCCAAGACCATGTGTACGCACTCCCCAGACAGACGCTGATGTTGAGCAAATTCTAACTTCAAACAGTGGCCAGCGCTCAGGTTGAAATGACTGACTTTAAAGGATTAGCTTGTCTCTTCTTTTTCAGGGAAATCGATAACACAGGGGCGGGCCTGCATTTTTCTCCCTTCCTTTTCCTGGGGAGCTGCCACTCCGGCTCATCCGGGAGCGGCCGCTGGTGTTTTGCTGTGCTTTCCTCCACCACGCCAGCCCCCACCCTTTCTAAATGAAATTCAGATTACACTGTCACTCACTCCAACACTATGGCTTGTCTCTGGAGCTCCTGTCAGGGCACCCCCAGGGCCCGCAGCCGTCACCCCCCATTGGTGCCTGTGCCCAATGCCAGCCCAGCGCTGCCCAGCGTTGCTCCAGACCAGCCCTCACCTTTCCGAGGAGACCTGGGTAGCGCCCCTCGCT
>NW_011494943.1:6756368-6766232 GCF_000754665.1 Bison bison bison
CACGCCCCACGTCCTGCCTCTGTGATGGCTGATGCCTGACCCGCCAGCTTAGAGGACGGAGCTGACTCCCCTGTGCTGCCAGCTCCCAGCTCCCAGTAAAAACACCAAGTGGCGGGAGTCGGGATCACAGACAGTCCCCACCGCCCCCTCCCCCAGCCTCAGAAGCTGCTCCCCGGGTGAGCTGGGACCCTCTGCCTTCCTTCCATCCTGCTGGGCTAAGGGAGCTCAGTTCCAGCTCCCGAGACCCCCTTCTGACGACCGCTTCAGTGTCTCTCTGACCCTGTTGGAACGTCCCCCGCTCTGTCGCCTGGAAAGTAACCAGTGCGTCCTTACAAACAGGACTCGCCCTGGGCGCCGGCCGCTTATACCCCAGGCCTGTGGGGAGCTGTCGGTTTGGCTTGTCTGGTGTCTCGTCCTTTCTCCCTGCCCCCGGTTCCCCAGGCCCAGAGACAGGCACTGACAGGAAAGTCATCTGTGAGCCGCAGCCGGTCGCAGGCGCTGCCGGCAGACTCGGCTTCTAAGCAGCCCCGTCGTATGAAAACCCCAACGTAAAAGACAAACTCCGAGGGGTAATTACTTGTTACAGAACAGTTTGTTATTTTACAGAAGGACTCACGGCAGGTTTCTCTTGAGTTCTTGGTTTCCCTAGTGTGTGTAAAACACTGTTCTGTGGAAATTAAGTATTTATAAATAGAACCTTTAGAAGCCCATCTCTTGGGTAAATTCTAGTATCCGCGTGTTCGTGTGTAAGTGGGAATCCAGAGCCGGGCTTGTATAGATACAGGCCAATGTGGATTTGGCGTGGGCATCAGAGATACACACACACACACAGCCCCAAGCCAGGAAAGCTTCATGGAGCATATTAAGAATATATCCACGGCCCACGCTCATGCACAGGCCAATTTGGTTGGGAAACTTCCAAATAGGTCTCTGTGGGGAGTGTTCATCCCCGCTGAGGACCTTCTGCACTGTGCTCTTCCTGGGCCATTTTTATCCACGCTTCACACTGATCTCAGGCACACCCTGAGTGCCAGGCTTCTCTATTTGTGCTCAGCGAGATCAGAGGGTAAGAAAGCTGGTTCTCCTTGCTTCACGAGCGCCTCGGGTGGGTCCTGGCCACTGACCCGTGTGTGTGTGTGGTGTGTTTTCAGGCAGTTGTCTCAAGAAGCTGCTCCAGGGGCTTCCCTGGTGGTCCAGTGGTTAAGACTCCAAGCTCCCGATGCGGGGGGCCAGGCTTCAGTCCCTGGTCAGGGAACTGGATCCTACGTGCATGCTGCACTTAAGAGTTCACATGTCACATTAGGGGCCAGCACAACCGAATTAATTCATTTTGAAAAAAAGAAGACGCCTCTCCGGGAAAGCTCCCAAAATCCTCCAGCTCTGGTCATCTCTGTATCCCCTCTGCTCCAAAACCTCCCATTTCTGGGCAAACAGCTTAAAAAAAAAAAAAAGACTCTGTATTCTTTAAGGAAATGCCCCAGCTGTCAATTTCAGATCTCTACTCTCCCTTGCTCTTTTTTTTTTTTTTGGCTTCATTTCCCAAAAAGTCTGGGAATGAATTGTGGTCAAGGAAGCATCGCAGCCTCTCAGGAGTTCTAAGGATAATATGAGTTGTTCTTAAATACTCTGTGCTAACTAGGATCAGAGCTGTATATGCCAAACTGTGTTCCTCCTCCTGCTCTGGTCTCTCCGCTGATTCGGGGCACAGATGAGTCCATAGTCCTCGCAACAGCCCTGCTGACTTGGGAGGCCGTGCCCCTCCCTGAGCAATGTTTTCTGTGTTACAGGGTGTCTATTCTAAGCAGAATCTGCTGTCTTTCTAAACAGTGCCCCAGGGCCCTGGCAGTAATGGTTTAATTAAATAAAGCACTCCTTCTAAAGTAATAACTGCGCTCCTCCGTGTGGCTGGTGTCCCAGCCAGAGGTGCTGGCCCTGCAAACTGGGCAGGGGCTGAAGGTACCTGAGGGCGCGTCCCCCAGCCCACAGGCCGGCCCCTAGGAGAACGCAGGAGCCAGAGAACCCCAGAGGAAGTGCAGGCAGCAGAGAGGTGCCTGGGACTCGGGCGCGATGAGACGGGGCCGAGCAGTTAGGGTGCAGATCAGTGATGACATCTGATTAATTAGCACGTGGGCGGGCTCTCTCATGGGTTAGAGTAGACCAAGGCACGTTTTAATCAGGCTCGCAGTGCCGAGAGGGATGCTGCAGAGGGCGTCGCCGAGCAGATGCTGCATGAAGGCGGAAGGACAGGTCACAGGGCATTGCAGGGCCTCTGAGTTGAGCTCCGGGAAGAACTTGCGGATTGAGATGTTCTCTGGAAACCTTGACAGGAGGAGGGACGTGATCAGTGGGCCAGGTTGGGTGCTGATCATGGCTGGAAGCCTCACCGACTCCCCCCTCCCCGACCAAGTTGTGACATCTGAGCAGTTCTGGCAGGAGAACTGCTCACTGCCCTTCAGGAGGCTGCCCTCCACCCCAGGGACAGGTCACCGGCCTCCAGGAACGCTGCTCAGCCCTCCCTCTCCCCGGGTCAGGACACAAGTCTCACTCCACTGGGTCTCAGAGCTTGGTTCCAGGATCACTGGCACGTATGAAAAATATAGATTCCTAGACTTCCCTGATGGTACAGTGGGTCAGAATCCGCCTGCCAACGCAGGGGACATGGGTTCGATCCCTGGTCCGGGAAGAGTCCTCATGCCATGGAGTGGCTAAGCCCACGCGCCACAATTACTGAGGCCGGGAGTGGCAACTGCTGAGGTTGGTGCACCTGGAGCCCACGCTTTGAAGAGAAGAGTAGCCCCACTCACCGCAGCTAGAGAAAGCCTGCAACGAAGGCCCCGTGCAACCAAAAATAAATTTAAATTATTAAAAAAAAAAACATTGCTAGGTGACACCCCAGACCTAATGTAGCAGCATCTCAGACTGCAAGGCCCAGGAATCGGCACTTTGCACCAGTTCCAAGGGTGACTCTGGGTCCTCTCCCCCTTGAGAAAGTCTGCTGGCTGAGGCCCTCTCACAGCGGTACGTGGTCTTGCCGACACCCAGCCTCCCTGGGAGAGGCCTGCCCTGGTCTCCCATGGATCTGCTTCCCGAGGTTCGGCCAGGGAGGTGGGGGTCAGGGCCCTCCCGAACCGAGCCTCCCCCAGGAACGAACGGGCAGGCGTCACAGGCCTCCGGGCTGGCGTCACGAGTCACAGACTGAAGGTGACGCCTCCTCCGTGCTTGGGCGTCAGTAGTGGCAGCACACAGGCTCAGTAGTTGTGGGGCATGGGCTTAGCTGCTCCGTGGCATCCGGACTCTTCCCCGACAGGGACGCAGCCGCTCTGCTGCCCTCATCAGGCCGCTTTCAGACTCTCAGCATCCCCAAGACAGGGGGCCCTCCGGCGGTATCCCTCTGCCGCCTTGGCCATCAGGCCCCTGTGGGTGGTGCTTCCTCCCGGAGCCACAGCGTGCCAG
This sequence comes from Bison bison bison, assembly GCF_000754665.1. Taxonomy (NCBI): domain Eukaryota; kingdom Metazoa; phylum Chordata; class Mammalia; order Artiodactyla; family Bovidae; genus Bison; species Bison bison. The sequence continues at coordinate 6,759,822 of NW_011494943.1, forward strand.
CCCCATGGAGAGGCCGCTGGGCTCTGACCATCCACCAGGGAGGAAGCCAGGGGTCTTCAGCCAGATTTCTCATACCCAACTCGACAGAGCTCCTTGATCAGCCAGCTCCCCTCCCCACGTCCAAGGTTACTGGGCACCCAGCAAAGAGTTCTGCCCTTTCCTGACTGTTTGGAGGTCAGTGATCTGCAGGGCAGGGGTGGAGCCAGCCGCCCGTGCTTGCTTGCTGCAGGGCTCCTGTGTCCAGGCACCCGACTTCCTCCATTCCAGCCCCCATGAAGAGCCCAGTTCCCAGCACCCGCTCTCCCTGTGCAGAGATTGGGGGAGGGGGGAGTTGCGTGGGGTGCCCACACATCCGGCCGAGGTGCCAGCAGCAATGGCTCTGCCACCTCCTGTCCCTGGGCGGGCGGGGGTTGCAGCAGAAGCAGTCAGATGCCAGCCGGTTCCTGGAGGCACCAACAGCCGTGCGGGTCCTGAGGTCCACGGGGCTCACTGCCCATCCAGCCCAGGGTTGCAAGGCTGAGGATATGGGTGCTTTCTCCCAAGAGAGCCGAGTGGCAGGACTGACAGCCCAGAGGGTCCCCACCTTCCGTTAACACAGTCCACGATGCAGTGATACCCGCCCGCCTGTTTCCCTCAAGGCCTCCCGTTCTGAGGACCCGTAAGGCCCAGTGGATCCCGTCCTGGCCCCGACAACTGTTCCCCAGCCCCAGGATCACACGGCCAGTGCCTCCAGCTTCCTCGCGTCTGTGAGGCAGTGTGTAATAAGTTGGCCAGGCCCAGGGGTGGGAGGACTGCCAAGTGCCCCCTCCTCTCTTGTTCCTTGACATCTAGCAGAAACAGACCAGGACCCAGAGCTGTTTCCAGTTCTCCGCAGACAGATTTCAGTAGCTGAAGAGTGGGACGTGGTGAACCAGGCGCGGTGCCTGAGAAGTTCTCTCTGTGCCTCGGTTCGCTGAGCCTGGGGAGCGATGTTGCCGTCCTTTCCTGCAGCTTTTCAAACCCTGCTGCCCGTTAGAAAAACCCTGCCTCCCTCTACGAGACCTGGCGGCATGTTCCCCGACCAGGGATCGGACCCCCAGTGGGAGTTTGGCGTCTTATCCACTGGACCCCCAGGGAAGTCCTGAGGCCTGTTTTCTTGCCTGGGAGCCTGCCCTGGGCTCACGTGCCTCCCTGGCTCCACAGGGCTCCCCGCCAGGGCCAGCTCAGCGTTTTCCCGCGGCTGTCACCGCGCCCAGCTGGACGGGCACATCCCCACCCTGCCCTCTCTTCTCCAGCCCCCAGGACTCCCAATTCTAGTGTTTCGAGTCCTTTTCGGATCTCATCCCATGAAAAAAGGGAGGGCTCCCACCAGGGGGTTCAGTGGCTCACCTTGGAGCCCTGGGCGCCTGGACCACTTGTCCACGGAGAGGTGCCCCTCACCAGCCCCCTCCCCACCATCCAGCCCGGCCGCCTCCCAACATGAGGCTCGCCCCAAGGTCATGAGGCTTTTCTGTCTTTGACTCTTTCAGTCTGGTTTAAGGTTAACCTGACTGCCATTTCCCTGCTCAGGACCCTTTAGGAATGCCTCTCTCTGTGTGAGGCAGCTCTAAACTCCTTCACGAAATATAGTCTGCTCTGATCTCCCTTCTGGAACTTTCTCTGTCACCACTGCCTCACCCTCACTGGCCACTGACCCCCGCAGACGCTGGGCACTTTTCACAGCTCTGCACCCCTCACGTGCCTTCCCCTTGCTGCAGAGTCTGACAGGCACTCACTTACTCCAGGCTGAATCAGGGGCTCCCCCCATGACACCCCGTGCCATGGCGTTAATCAGACTCATCCGCGTGCAGTCCCCTGGCTTCACTGGGAGCTCCTCAAGGCTCGGAGCTGCGCCTTGTCCACCTTTGGGTCCAGAGCCAGCGTGAGGCTGGCCACAAAGCGGGAGGGGGCGCTCTGTGAGCGTCCGAGTGGACGAGACCCCTCAGGTGGGCAGCCGCTGTTCCAGCCTCAAAACCTCCCCTTCCAACCAGCCCTCCCTTTCCCAGAGACCTGGGCCATCCTCCGCTCCTCACTGCCGGGATGGAAGCTGCCCCTCCGTGAGGGCTTAGGGGCCCCCTGTCTTTGGGGGGGGGCGGGCGCTGCAGATCACGGGGAGCAGTCAGAAGCCATCCAGTCTCCAGGAGGCGGGCTCACCGCCCATGTCTGTCTCTGCCGCCCCTTGTCACCTGGAACGTGAGCAGTGGAGTGTTAATGTTAGAACGGGTGCCGGCTCCAAAGTCAGGTCTCTTCCCCCCACAGGGCCCCCAGCCTTCCACCTGTTTCACCCCACCTCCCTCATCCTCCCACAGCCCCGACCCTCCGCAGGTCCTTGTCATCATGTTCTTAAAGCCCACCTCGTGCAAGGTCAGGCCCCTCAGTCTGGTGCACTGTGGGTGTGCACCACCACCACCACCCCATCTCTTTTCACACTTGTAAGGAGCCAAGCTGTCCTTTATAAACCCCGGGGCTTATCATCATTGAGTGAGTGACTGCGTGGGTTTTCCACAATATTTATCTCCCTCTCTAACACACACACCCAAACCACAAGGGTTGAGGCTCTGGCATCAAATCCTTGGAACCCTGCCCACCACTGGGTACCATCTGGTTTTTCAGCTGAGAAAGAGACAACACGGGCGCGCAGGCTTGTCCTCCAATCAGAGGGCGAGGGAGGCGGCAGCCGTGCCAGGCTAATGCCACTGGGCCGGCCCAGCCCTCCTGCCCCCGGCCCTCCGGGAGCCAGCCTTGGAGCGGGTCCTGGAGAGACTCTTTCTCTGGGGCGTAATCAAGGCAGGGGGTCAAGTGCTGTGCAGAGAGAATGAGCCTTGGATACAGACAGCCTCTGGTCTCAGCTGTCTTGGTTGTTACGAGATCGTGGACAAGTTAATTAGTCCTCTTCAGCCTCAGTTGTTTTTTTTTTTTTTCTTCAAAATGAAGACAATAGCTAGTGTGTAGGGTATCAGGATTAAAAAGCAATCTTATATGGAAGATGTTGTCGTGTTTGGGCGCTCAGTAGATGCCTGGTAATGTTGGTTCGGGCTTCTCTGGGGGCTCAGGGGTAAAGAATCCGCCTGCCAATACAAGAGACGCAGGTCCGATGGGAGCGCTGCTCCCAGGGGCCTGGACTGCCTGTGTCCCGCCCTCCCCTCTCGGATGGCACACGCGGTCCCAGGAGCCCTCATCTCGGGCAGTTGCCGCATCGGCTCCATCCAGGGCCTTTTGGATGTTCTCTTCCAGGCCGTCCCCTCCCCACCCCAAACCAACGGAACTCACATCCTCTGGGCTTGGACAGGCAGAGTTGAATGCGCGTGCAGGGTTGGGAGCAGCCACCCCTTCCATGGCTCCTCCCTGAAATCACTCTCCCAGGCTCCCCCGTCTCAGAGACAAATAGCGTTTTCACCCGTCTTCTGGCAAAGGTGTTTCAGGTCCCCCCTCCCTGGCCGGTCTGCATTGCTGCCCGGAAGCCACCCCCAGAGTTGCCTCCTCTTCAGAGTTAATCAGGCATGAGGACAGGTCTTTTCTCCCCAATTCCCAGGTCTGATGGGCAGTCGAGGTCCCACCATGTGGGTTTGGTTTCTTGCCTCTGTTCTGTAGCCCAGTGGCTGTTTAAGAACTCCCTGGGGGACCTGTAACTTCCGGCTCCTTGTTGGCTCTGTGCCCTTCTCTCCCGGGCTCTGCCTCCTCAGCAGGCATGCACTTGCCTTTTGACGGGAGCCACAGGTGTTAACATGTCTCAGCTCTCGCTCAGTCCAAATGGGACTGAATTGTTTGACATGAGCCAACTTGGCTTTCTGCTGCAGATGTCGTGAGATGATAGCGGGTTTCTAGAGCTGACTTCTGTGCTCCAGAAGCCTTTTTAGAGTGTCTGGGCCTCAAGTCTCCACTCTTATCTTCAGGCATCACCTGAATCTTTCATTCTATTCAGCAAGCATCTCCCAGGTACCTCCTGGGTGAGGTTTGAGGGGAATCCAGGGAGGGACCCAGGGACCCTAAGCCTGGCGACCTGCTCTAATCAGCTCATTCGGCGGCTGGAGAGGCATCTGACCTCCGTCTGACTCCCATCACCCCTTCTCCAGCAGCCGAACGTATTTGAAGGATCAGTGAGTAAGAGCTTGGCAGCACTCGCATCGCGGCCGGACTGGTCGTCTGAAGGCCGGCAGCCTCTCCTGGCAGGGACCCCGTTGTTCCCACAGCGGGGCTCCTCATGCTCTCGGGATCAGCCGCCCCCGCCCATCCTCTGGGGGAGAGTGTCATTCTGAAACCTCAGCCTCCGTTTTCTGCGAGAGTGCTGTTCCGCTGCAGCGTCCCGGTGGCCTCCTCTCAGCGGCGCTGCCTCTCCTTGCAGGGTTTTGGCTGATGAGCTGTTCTCGGGCTCCACCAAGCGCCGTGCACGGGCCTCTGCTCTCCTTCCCACATGTTCATCCTTCGCTCGATGGGGATGAACGTGAACTTGCCCTGCAGAGCGCTCGGGCTGCAGGTCATGCAACAGGAAGAGTCCTGACCTAACGTTGTGTGGCAGGAGCTCCTCACTTGGCTTCAGTTGTATCGCATTCCCCGGTCCCAGCACATTGGGAGGACAGGTGGAATTCACACCACCCTCCCACGAGGGAGTGCTGCTCCTTGCTGGGGCGATGCGGCCAGGGCTGATGTTCACCGACTACCTTCTCTGCACACGCGATGCGCTCTGGGACCTTCACAAGCACTCTGGGGTCTCGCCGTTAGCTGGGGCACCCTCAGGACACAGGGCCCCACCCTAAGCATGTGGCCCCAAAGCCTCTGGCCCCCACTCTGCCCCTCGCTGCCCCAGGGCACACCTCCTCCTCATTGCCGCGTCATCAGACGTTGTAATTCAAGTTGGGAAGATGTGAACTTCCAAACCAAAACGTTCACAGCCGCTTGAGAAGTAAAAATAGACTCCTTGAGCATGTCTTCACTGCACTTCAAGGACACGTTGAAAGTTCAGTTCCCGTTTAGGGATGGGTTCGTGCTGAGTTGCCATTAATCCCAATTAACTCTTAACCCCAACAAGGCCGGCCCTGTGATCGAGGCGTCTGTGTCCTTTGTCACTTGAAATGACCTCCAGGATCAGTCCAGAGAGCTCAGCTGTGCCCTTGGTATGTGTGAACTGGCTCCCCAGGGCCCGGTGTCCTCAGCCCGCCCAAGGGTCTCTGTGTGTTTAGGTAGATCAGGCAGCATTCACCCTTCCAGAACTTGTTGCTCCACCACCCCTGCTGGATTAACAGAGAAGTCTGAGTGCCCCCTCCAGTCCTAGAGCATGGAGATGCCAAGTGGCTCTGCTGGCCTTTCATGTTGAAACTCCAGGGACTTCCCTGGTGGTCCAGCGGTTAAGAATCCGCCTTGCAATGCTGGGGACATGGATTCAATCCCTGGCCCAAGAGGACCCCACGTGCCCCAGAGCAACTAAACCCATGCCACAATTAAGACCTGAGGCAGCCGAATAAATATTTAAAAAAAAAAACAGGGAACCTACAAGAATTTAAGTGGTGTGGTACCCAACGTGCGTTTGGTGATTCAGTCAGGAGCCCCCCAAGTGAAGATACAAATGTTTGGCAAAGCGGGCGGGGGAGACTGGCACCTGAGTGGGGCTTGAGAGGTGACAGAGAGAAGGAAGGTGGAGGGAAAGGGCAGTCACGAGGGGAGAGGCGTGAGGGTGAGAACCAGCTGGAAGTGGGGAGAGGAGGTGTCGTGGCGGGGAAGCAGCCTCACACAGTGGGGAGCGTGTGCATCACAGGGTCGGCGGGGTGGGGCAGGGCCGGAAGACACCCAGTCCCGTCCACTGCTTCCTGGGTCACCCGGCCTCTCCAGACCCCCTGCCCCTTCATCAGCAAAGGAGGCCCCGGCCCCTGCCTGGTGACCGTTCTGCTGCTCGTCTAGGGTGTTCTCTCGCTGCCGCCTGTTGCAGGAGGTATAGCTGGTGTGGCGCTACAGATGGCCCTGAAACCGTGCGTGTGTGCGTGTCGAGCACGAGCAGGTGTGCTTGGGGCTGAGTGTGGGGAGGGGACATGGGTGCCAGCGAGCTCGGGCCCGGGAGGGATCACGACAGGGACACGGGGCTCCAGACGTCTCCCCAGTCCCAACCTGCCGCCAGCCCTCTGCCCACCTGAGTTACATTATGCATTGTTAACACTGTGACCTCCCCCCACACACACACACCTCTGACTCCTCCCAGGCTCCCTGTGTCCCTTCCAAGACTGTAAAAAAGCACACTCCTGTGGTTTTAAGCCACCAGGTTACAGCAGCTGCCAGACATGAGCACAGTGAGGAAGGACTCGGGGGTCGTGGGAGCAGCCGGAGGTGGGTGGCACCCTTAACCTGCCTGGGGACACAGGTGGAGAGGCAGCCCTGTCGAGTGCTGAGACTCCCAGTCAAGTTCAC
>NW_011494943.1:6766446-6767006 GCF_000754665.1 Bison bison bison
GGCCCCCCCCGGGACTCCGTGCCTTCGGTGGGCGTCTCGACTCACCAGCTGGACGAGAGAGACCCACACGCAGCCCCATCTGCACCCTCCCGGGTCTCGGACTTTGTTCCCGTGACCAATTCAAAGGTTTCATTTAGAGACCAAAGAATTCGTTCTTTTTGTTTGTTTGTTTTTTTAAAGAAACACATTTGGCCACAGCAGTTGGTGTCCCCGCCTCCTGTAATGAGTCTGACTCGGAGAGTCCTTGAACAGATCCCGAACTTGAACTGATCAATGGCGTTTGGGTGTCTGGAAATGGCTCGGGGAGCCAGCTAATTTATAATGTCACACAGGCTGGACAGGAAAACCCAGGAGGACAGACTGTCTCCTGCCTTTTCATTCCTTCTTTGGGTAAAAAGGGAAGGGAAGACAGGCAGTGCCACGCGTGGCTGTTCAGCATCTAGCAGTGAGCTCGGGCCGGCCGGACCCCCGGGACCCTGGGGCCGTTCCCCCGCCCAGACCTCGCAGCTGCACCGGGGTGAGGCCACGCACCCTGGACGCCAAGTCTGGCTGAACCAATT
>NW_011494943.1:6767106-6771084 GCF_000754665.1 Bison bison bison
CTGAACCAATTTGCAGAGAACACCTGTTCCTGAATTAGCCCCAGCTTGCGCCGTGTCTCGGTCTGGGCTCCCAGTGCTGCGTGAGCTCCGCCCTGCGTGGGGGCTGCTGTTTGCCCATTGGCCCTACGTCTTCCCTGACCCTGCGGTTGGTCTATGGTCCCGACCTGGGGGGATAAAGAAAGCACATTCCAGCTGCTGTCCAGCCACAGATGTCACAGCTGTTGACCCCATCTCCCCAAAGAGCCCTTCACCACCTGCCCCCAGCCTGGGGACAGACCTGTTGTCACGCACGTGGATCCCAGAGAGCCCGGCAGGGCTGGACCCCCGTTCCCAGCCTGACTCATGCTTCCTGGCACTCGGTGGGCACCTCGCGTACACTTCCAGACTCTGCCCTGGGAGGTGTGTCTGTGTGCTCCGTCCCTTTGAACGAAGGGTCTCTCGGCAGAGTCCCGTCTACAGGGGGGTATGCAATGGGGCCACGTGTGTAAAAGGATATTGACGTATTTCCTGAGGAGGAGGATGAAGACAGGGTCCCTCCTGGAGAGGAGACCTAGGGCGGCCCACAGCAGCAGAATTCCCTGCCTGCCTGCAGGGCGGGTTCTGTGATCTCCTTGTTTTTACATAGTAGAACCTTCTAAAACCCAGTCTTTAGGCCTCCAAGATGAGCTCTGACCCCCACCATAAGCCACCCACCACGAATATGTCCGGCACCCACAGCTGGAGGTATCGTAGGTCAGAAGTGAAACACCCCAGCTCCTGGCCCGGGCACACCACAGTCTAGTTTCAAGCAGCCCAGGGTCATTGGAGAACGTTTATGGCAGGTGGCTTGGTCCATGTTTTTCCACGTGATTGTCCCACCCCCATCCTTCAAAAGAGAAATTCATCAGTGGAAAGTTTCCCTGAGGTGGTAATTTTCCTAAATGACTTGCTGATGGCACTGCAGACAGACTGGCTCAGCTGGCCGGGAGCTGGTGATCCCACACCTCGCGTGTCCCCAGGCCATGCCTGCCATGCAGGAGACCAGAGTTCGATTCCTGGCTTGGGAAAATCCCCTGGAGGAGGGCATGGCAACCCATATCCTTACTTGGAGAATCCCATGGACAGAGGAGCCTGGCAGGCTATAGTCCATGAGGTGGCAAAGAATCGGACACGACTGGGTGACTGTCACCTCCCTGTGTCCCCAGGCCACAGGGGGACCAGCAAGGACTGCTCGGGAGCCCTTGTCCTCTGCCTCCCCCATCACCCCGCCTGCTGAAACCACTGCTTCTTCCAGAGCGGAAGCAGGGCTGGTTGTCGGCCCCCCGGAAGGAAGCTCCTTCCAGAAGTCTCCCAGCCCCGGGGGACTGCCAGGAGGCCGTACCCACCCCAGCTAATTAGAGCCCTTGTTTAAGCGGCGCTTCAGTCTTTCCTGTCATTCTCACAGTGATAATGGACTTGGATGAGCGGTCACAGCCTCTCCCACATCCTGCTCCCCTTCCAGGCGGGGCGGAGTCGGGGTCGGGGAACGGGCTCACCCCCACCCCCGTCGGGGGAGCCAGGGACTGGCCACCAGGCCAAGCAGCTAGGATGTGTTCACCGGGATCCCAGGGCCAGCCCCGACTCCCCCAGAGCGAACCCTGCTCCCCACTTCTGGGCTTGGCACCATCCGCTGCATCTCTGGCAAGCGTCATTAGCATTAACGTGATAAAACGGCTCACTGTAAATGTTAATAAGGTCTGCCGCTTCGCCACTTCTGAGTGGCAGACTGGAAATGGTGCCATCCTGTAACTCCACCCAGCAGCTTCTAATCGCTCCGCTCTCGGAGCAGCCGGCTTGGCATGGAGAGCCTCAGCTTCCCTCCGTCCCCAGCCCCAGTCTCCATGGGGCCACGTTTATCCACCTCCCTGTTCTCTTTTGTAGAGGGGGTTCAGTTTCCGCAGATCCCAGTTCTCTAAGGCCGGGTGTGAATTCTCTTCTGTTTTCCCCCTAAGGAAGCACTCGCTCTCCCTGTTCCCCAGAGAGGAAGGGCAGAGGGGGGGCCAGTGCTGGCACCCCCATGGCTCCCACCCCCAACACCTGTCCACTCAGGGCTTCCTGCTCTTCCTGGTCCAGGATGTTTCTCTGTGGCTCTGCCCTGGGAGACACTGGCTCCGATTCTCCAGGCTTCACCTTCTCTCAGAATTCAAGAGGTTGCTGATTACCAACATCCTGATTAATCCTGTCCTCTGAACCATTCAGGATGGTGTCCTTCCCACTGCGCCGGGTCATCGGGGCCCCTGCGTCCCCACCCCACCATCCTTTCTTCCCAGTAAACCGTGAGAACCCAGGATGTACCTGGGGTTTGTTTCGGAGCCTCACCTTCCTAACCAGTGCTCATGCCGGCCTGCTGCCGGGCCCGTGACCCCCTCGGTCAGCACTTACTGAGAAGAGAAGCAAGCAGGGCCATGTCCCCAAGAGATAACCTGCGATTTGCCTAGAAAGTCGCCTCAGGACCACAAGTGTGAGGCACAGCAGACACGCACGGGTCTCAGTTTCTCTTGCAGCCCTGGTCCCAGGAACTCGCCAGGCGGTGCTGCCTGACCCCAGGGAGCCTCTACCGCTCCCGGCGCACACCTGGGTTAGGAGCAGCCCTGGGGATGGCTGGAGGCTGCGTGAACAGTGTGCCGTCCCCACACGCACGGGGTGCCACGCGCCTGGCCTCTGCACCTCCTCACTCTCGTTTTTGTCACCAGGCCGTCTTCACGCTCCTCCTCGGACCCTTCACCTTCTTTGACGTCCAGAAGACCAAGTACCTGCAGATCCTCACGTCCCTGATGAGATGGATCGGTGAGTCTGACAAGCATCTCGAGGTCTGCCTCGCGCCCCTCATTCCCAGTCTTCCTGAGACGGCCACGCGGGCTCGCAGCCAGCGCTGGGAGGTGGAGGGGGCTCCCGTGGACTCCGGAGAGCAGGGAGGAGGCAAGCACTCTGTGCCTTTTTACTGGTGGGCAAATTTTGTCCCAAAAAAAGACAAGTCATTTCGAGGTAATGTGGGCAAAAGCGGGGCTCAGCCCAGGACCACTTGTTCCGATTGTACTGGGTCCCCACCACCCAGAGGAGTGCTCCAGGGCTCCTAGAGGCCTGGATGGGGCTGGGCCCCTTCAGGGCAGGAGAGCAGCTGCTCTTTGTTCTCACAGACATGCCACGCGACACAACCTTAAAACTCAGCGGGCCATGGTGGCCACCTCTTGAGCCCCGGCCACTAGAGCATAAAAAAACACCATAGTACCTTCCAACTGACGCTGCAAAGAGCAAGACCCCCACTGTCCTTGGGGGAGCTCGGGGGTCTCCCCAACACCAGGTCGGCAGCTGGGAGTTCATTCACTTCCGACACCGTCCTGCCAGCCACCCGGAAGGGCCGGGACCCACTTGGGCCCACGACCGGAGGGCGTGCAGTCACCGTCACCCCCGTCCCCGGCAGGTGCTCTGGGATCAGTTGCACACTGGTTTTGGTCTCAAAGATGCTGTTGCTGTTCTGGTTGATGGGCCTGGCAGAGGGGTCTCCCCAGCACCCCAGGATCCCCGGGGGGCACGTGTAGTGTGAGGTCCTGTCTGTGTGTGGTGAGCGGTGCCTGTGTCAGAGGAGAGAGGTTGTAGGAGGGAGAGAGGAGGCTGACGGTAAATAAAGGGTGGGTGTCTGGCATGGACACCAGGCGGCCCCAAGCTCGGGTCAGACCCGCCTCCACCCACAGAGGCTGCGCTGAGCTCCCAGCGCTAGCTGGGCCCCGGGGTGCCTGGGCATCTCCCGCAGCCCCTGCCCCTCCCAGTCCTGCTCTTGGGGTCCTCGCCTTCCTCCAGGACGGGGCTCACGGAGTGGAGCCCACGGCTCAGCTGCTTTAGAAAACGGGCTGCTCTTTTCCCCAGCGTGGGCCTCCGCGGCCCGCTGTGACCCCGCTCTGTTTCTCCTCCTCCCGGCCGGAGCCTCTCCCTTTAGGGCAGCGAGGGGACCGCAGGGGGCCT
>NW_011494943.1:6771184-6772140 GCF_000754665.1 Bison bison bison
CCCCCGCCAGTCTCCACCTGCAGCCCCTGGGCTCTCGGAGGCAGCCCCTGGCAGGGCGGCAGGGCGAGGTGGCCGTGGCCTTGAGAGAGGGCGCAAGGCGGTGACACGGCTGTCGCTGCAAGTCCCTTGCCCCTCTTCTCCCTCTGATCCGAGAGAGAATCAATCGGCCGCAGCCTCTCCACCAACCATGGGTGACAGCTCAGGCCTGTCATTTGTCTCCCTGAGAGAGTCAGGCCTCTGGGCTCAAAAAGGAAAGCCGTCTCTGACACGAAGCCCTCTCGGGTGGAAGCCCAACCACCCAGTGATGTCAGCCCTCTGACAGGTAGCTGAGCCTGGGGTTCAGTTCCCGCTGGAGCCACCTGGGCATTTTCCTTTGCAGACCTGCTCAAAGGGGTCTCCCTGGTCCTGACCCCAGAGCACAGGACAGAGCAGGATGGGGGGGACAGGGAGCAGAAATTGTTTACCCAGGGAACCGCCAGGCGACCCCGCCACAGGAGGGAGCAAGTCACCCCTGCCCGTGCGATATCGCGGTGGGTGTGGGGCGTCTCGCTTCTGGCCCCAAATGACCCCAGGTAGTTTTTCTAGAACTCCTGCAGAGGCAGTGAATGCCCTGGCCCTGTTTGTCCTCTCGAGTGTGTGCCAAGTTGTCAGTTTGTGATGAGCCCCCTCTTCATTTTGCTGCTGAATGGCAGCTCTGTGGCCAGATCCCCCCTGCCTTCCCACTTCCCGCGCACCCTGTCGCTCCCCACCGCCCAGATTAGGGCCCAGGATGTCTGGGGGAGCCAAGCGGGGAGGGGAGATAGGGTGGCAATCAGCTGGCTTGGGTTCTTGGAAGGCACAGGGAAGAAGGAACACCGAAGGGACCGGAAAATCATAAATAGATGTGCTGAGCCGGAAGCTTTCTCGTGCGTAATTAGGAGTTTGTTCTGCCATCTGTTGAGGCCAGGGCAGACTGC
>NW_011494943.1:6772240-6773061 GCF_000754665.1 Bison bison bison
AGCACAGCCGTCCCCCACCCCCCACCCCAGAGCTCCAGACGAGCTGAAAAGCCTGCGGGCCGGTCCCTCCACCAGCAGCCCCTGGTTGCGATCTAAAGGGCTGATGGCCTTTGCAAATAACCACGTGTCAGGAAAACGTCAGAACATGTCTGACAAGCGCCACCATTGATCTCTTTTGCTGCTCAAATAAGTTCTGGGGGGGACCAGGTGGCTGAGTTTGGGAGACCCGGAAGATACAATGAGACCGTGTAGAAAGCGCTGTCTGCACAGCGCTCAGCGTCCAGACACCAGCCCCGCGCACACCCTCACCATCGTCATCTCTGGCCACCATGTCCCAGGAGTGGCCCCAGAGTGAGCCTCTTTTGGGGCTGGCCAGGAGGTCAGGGACGTGGCCCGAATCACTCCAGAAAGAGCTGTGTCCCTGGGTATCCCCGCCGAGATCTGAGAACATTGCCGGCTGCCACTGTCTGGCCTCCCCGCCCCACCCCCCGCCCAGCGCTGGGCCCCAGGCCCACCAGATGGGATGCCTCCCTGCTCTCCACCAATGTCACCCCCACGTCTTCAAGGAAAGCCCGAGCCTCCCAGTAATGAGACGCAGGCCGGCCTCACAGAGAGGCCGCGCTTTCTCCTAACTCCTAGTTCTCACTGTCAGCCACGCGTCCACCTGGGACACTTAGGGGACGCAGACAACAGTGCTGTCCTTCAGGCCCACAGTCCCAGCAGCTGTGACCCCAGAGCTGGAGCCTTCAGCTGCTTAACCGACCGCTGCGGACCGTGGCCCCTGGGGCGCCTAGGGCAGGGGCCAGGGGGGTGGCTCTCAG
>NW_011494943.1:6773161-6789083 GCF_000754665.1 Bison bison bison
CCCATTACCGACATCCCCTGCAACACACCCCACCCCCAGCAGACGCCTCCCGCTCTGGGACACAGCTGGCTCGGCTGTGGGCACCCCATTCAGTGTTATTAAAAAACCGCTTCTCTCTAATAAAGGCAGCTCTGGCGTGGCAGGCCTCCTCGGGCTGGGCTGTTAGGGACCCACAGGGCTGCCTTCCCTCTGATCGTGTATTCAGAGCAGCACCACGCGCGTTATTCCTGTCTCTGTGCTCCCCTCAAAGTGGGTCAGGCACCATCCCCCTCAGCGGTCTGTGCATACGCTGGAGCCGCGTGGATTTCCTCGGCCCCCGCACACCCCACCTCCCCCTGGCAGGTGCCCCAGATTTGTCCTCCAGGCTGAGCCAGCAGGGAGAGGTGGGACCCAGGGCTGGTGGCCCGAGTGGCAGAAGGTCCCCGGGAGGGGACGTCACCTGGGAACACGAGGGGTCCGATTTTGCCTGTCCCCAGAACTATCTGTGGCCGAGTGGCCAACTCCCCCCATGGATCCATGACTGATCTCAGCTGAGCGTCTCCTGCTGGGACTGCTCTGATCCGTCACCACCAGCAGTCCGGGGTCATCCGTGCCTGGGCCATCTGTTCCCCACATCCTGTTGGCTCGACAGGCCAGCTCGGTGTTTGAATTCCTTCACGGCCACTCAGCGCTGTCCCCTCATGCAACTGGTGCTTCTCGGAAGGCCAGGAAGGAACCCCTCCAAATGAAAGTAGCACATGGACCCCCATCTGCCCTCCCAGCCAGGCTTCGTCCTGAGCCATTGCTGCTGCCCCCAACCCCGACATGCCCCACCTCGGGCCACTGTCCAGGGCTCTCCTTGTGTCCACACAGCCAGCGGAGGGGATCCAGGAAAACCTCTCTATGTATGTTTTACTCTGGTCTTAATTTTATTCTTGGTTTTCCAAAAGTTTTCTCTGCAAATGCAGAGATTAGTTGAAAGAAGAACCGGAGGATGCTGTCTTAAGGCTCTTAGGGTAGAGAAGACACTTAATTAAAGCTTGCTGAAGGGCGAGCCGCTTGTCACCAAATGACCCCTTTCATTAGCGGCAGGGCTGACCTCAGAGCCCGGCTCGGCCCCAAGCAAAGACCCTGGCTGGCTCTCCTCTCTGAGCGGCCTCTGCTGTCGGCAGCTCTGCCCTGCACATGGCTGACACTTGTGCTGACCTGGCCTTCAGGCAGGGACTCCTGCTTGTCCAGGAGATCGGCAGGTCAGCTTCCTGGACTCTAGCAGAGAGAGTGGGGTGAGGCCCAGACAGGCGAGGTGCCCGACGGACTTACAGGTGCTCCTCCGCTCAGAACCGGGCTGCCTGCGAGCCAGGGTGAACGCCAGCCAGGCAGCCGGGTCAGGAGGCCGTGTCGGAGGAGCTGTGGCCCCGAGCAGCCCCGGAATCTGCCTTCAGACCCCGGGGAGCCCCATGCCCTTGTCACAGCTCTGCCTCCCCTCTTTCTGGCTTTCCTGGTTTCTCTCTGCATCCAGCCGCTGCTCATCAGCTGCCTTAGTGGGCTCAGGCTGTCGTAACGATACCATGAACCAGTGCCTTAAACAGCAGAGGTCTATTTTCTCAGTTCTGGAGGCTGGATGCGCAGGATCAAGGAGCCTTCAGGGCTGGTTTCTGGTGAGACCTCCCTCCCTCGCTTGTAGGTGACCACCTGCTCACCGTACCGTCACATGGCTTTTCCTCTGTGTGTGCAGACAGCGTGTGCTCTGTCTCCCCTCTCTCTTTTTAGAAGAGCACGTCGGACTCCCCTGGTGGTCCAGTGGCTAAGAGTCCACCTTGCAGTGCAGGGGACACGGGTTCGAAACCTGATCTGGGAACGTCCCACATGCCACGGAGCAGTTTAAGCCCGCGTGCCCTAGAGCTGGTGCTCCGCAACAAGAGAAGCCCGAGCACCACAGCAGAGAGTAACCCCTGCTCGTCCCAACTAGAGAAAGCCCACGTGTAGTAATGAAGACCCAGAGCAGCCAAAAATAACTAAATAAAATTTTTTTTAATTTCTTAAAAAAAAAAAGCACATATCCCATCAGATTAGGGTCCACCCTTCTGATCTCATTTGACCTGTAACAGCTCTTTAGCGGCCCCGTCCCCAGCTGCACTGGCCGGCAGATTCTTCCCAGCACCCCCTGGGAAGCACAGTCACCCCATGTGCGGTCACATCAGGGGTTAGGGCTTAGACATCCAAATCCGAGGGGGAAGGAGTAAGAAGAAAAGGTTTAGAAAGGACTGAGCCGCCTTGGGGAAAAGTGACGGTGTGGAAGTTTTATGTTTCCAATCTCCCCAAAGATTAGTCTGCCTGCCAGCCAGAGGCCCCTGGGCTGCGCTCTCCCAGAGATTACAAACAGAGCCGGCTCAGACAGCTTAAGAAAAACTGAGAGCCCGCCCTCCCAGCCGCCACTTGCCATGCCTTGAGGGTGTGGAAAGTCGAAGGATGAAAAGGCCAGAGCTCTTGATTTTGTACTTAAGGCTTGATTGCTTCAGAGACTCAAATACCTGCCCTTGATCAATGACCCGCTCCTCCTGAGACACTTGAGGCTCTGCGCTGAGTCCTTCTGGAGGAGAACCTCCATCCCCTAAATTGATTACTTAAATGCCCTTCTTTCCTGCCTCTGAGATGATAATGATGCCCACCAAGCTCGAATCCTCTGGAAACCTCAGGGGTTGATCCAGCAGGGAAGGCGGTCAGATCCAAAGTCCCTTCCTTCATCAAAACCCAGGGGACTTGTGCGAGTTACGCAGGCAAGGCCAGAGACCACAGAATGTCTTGTGGGCCTGGCACAAAATCTGACCCAGGGCCACGGTGCTTCTGGAGCCTAGTGCATCTGCTCAGGGGGCTTCCCTTCTTCCCCGAGGGCGCCCCTCCCCACCAGAGAGCGAGTGTGTCCTTGTGTCCTGTCCCCTCTGAGTGTGAAAGGAGCCTCTGCCCCGACCACAGCCTGAACTCAGGCGGGAGGGCGATGACCCGAAGGATGGGCTGAAATGGGCACTGAAGAGCCCAAACAGTTCCCTTCTGGTTCCCACCCAGCCTCGTACAGAAAGCAGACGCTGAGTCCCTACAGCCAACCTGGTGTTGGGGACAGCTTGCCCTCGTATGACCTTCAGCGGAGCAGGAAGAGGTGGCTCTGGTTCACAGAGCAGGTGTGAGCGGCCTGCCCCAGCTCCTCCTCGTCCCCCAGAGATTAGCTGACACCTGGGTCAGAGACGCTCAGCAGGGAAGGGTCATGACTGTGACTCGACCTGAGCGGGGTCATGGGTTGACCCCAGGACCCTCCTTGCACCGAAGGAGAATTGGGTGAGGACTTGGGATTTACAGGTTTTCTTGCTGGCCTGGGCTATCAGGATAGGAAATAAGGTTTCTGTGATGATAAAAGGGACGGACACGTGTTTGAGTGATTGCTGCGGGACAGACCCTGCCCCAGACCCTGCCCTGTGCTTATTCAGTTCAGTTCAGTTGCTCACTCGTGTCTGACTTTTTGCGACCCCATGGACTAAAGCACACCAGGCTTCACTGTCCATCACCAACTCCCAAAGCTTGCTCAAACTCATGTCCATCGAGTCAGTGATGCCATCCAACCATCTCATCCTCTGTCGTTCCCTTCTCCCGCCTTCAATCTTTCCCAGCATCAGGGTCTTTTCCAACGAGTCAGCTCTTCGCATCAGGTGGCCAAAGTATTGGAGTTTCACCTTCAGCATCAGTCCTTCCAAAAAATATTCAGGACTGATTTCCTTTAGGATGGACTGGTTGGATCTCCTTGCAGTCCAAGGGACTCTCAAGAGTCTTCTCCAACACCACACTTTAAAAATATCAATTCTTCTTCACTCAGCTTTCTTCATGGTCCAACTCCCACATCCATACCTGACTACTGGAAAAACCATAGCTTTGACTAGACGGACCTTTGTCGCCTTTTTAAATAACATCTTATTCCATGTCCCCACGCCCACGAGCGTCTCCGTTTTTTAAAGGTGATGAAACAGAGGCACTAAGAAGCTAAGTGACCACCGCAGGCTCACCCAGTTCAGGACAGGGCCAGGAATTGAGCCCAGTGCAACTCGAGGACTGAAGCTCTTTCAGAAGGAAAGCAGCGGCCCCCTCCCTCTCTCCTGTTCTCTCCGAGGGGTTAGAGCTTTGCAGGCTGAGCTGCCACTCCCAGCCCTGACCTGCGTGTCCTGGGAACCTGCCCTGTGGCTCTCTGTTCCCAGCCAGTCCTATTCTATAAGGAATGATAGCCCAGCCACTTGTTCCTGCTTTTAGGGCCGAGAAACTGCCTGATCTTCAGTGTTCTCAGCTCAGGCTGACGTTACCCCGTCAGCTCCTCCCAGGCCTCCTGAATCTCAGGGTTGGGGGCTGGGGGCAGCCCAGCTCTGATGACCCAACCTCCAAGGGCACTGGGGGTTGAAGGAGGAAGCTGGAATTTCTTGGGACCCAGCTCCCTGCCTGGAGCGCCAGTGCCCGAGCTGGGATGGGCACGCAGGGCCATTCGTAATCATCAGCCATGGCACACTGATTCCCCGCTTGGAGAGGAGGGCACCGTGCCCCTGACAGCCGCCTTGATGGACGGCCTGCACCTCGCAAACGAGGGAACAGGGCCACTCGCGGGGCCCTGAGAGCAGCAGGGTGTTGGGGGGGCATCTGGAGCCAGGCCCAGAGCTCAGGGAGGGAGGTGGCACCAGGGCCCTCCCGGGCAGTGCACAGCACAGTGCTGGCTGCGGGCCAGGGGCTGGGCTGCCGGCACAGCCCCCGCCCAGGGCACCACTGGAAGGAGTCCACCAGCTTCACCCTTGGCTCTCAGTCGTGGCTGCTCGTGTTTGTGTGCTCCGGGGCCCTCGGGGATCAAGGATGAGGGATCTGGCCTTAGTGGACACGTGTCCCCTCTCCTCCCGTGACAGCTGTGTTCCTCTCAGGGCCCGCAGAGGAGACAGCAGGGGTCAGGGCTGGGCTCAGGCCGGTGGGCAGAGTCCCCCCACCTTCCAGAGGAGCTCTGTTCTAGCTCAAACTTCTACTGAAAGGACTGACTGACCCAGGACCAGAAGCCACTTCCGAAATGCCCCCAGCAGTGCATCCCCTCCCCTCTGCAGGGCAGGCCACCCAGGTGGTCACAGCCCCGGGCAACTGAGAGCTCTCGTTTCCTTGGGCTTTTTAAAGACAACCCAGTTTCACACCTCAGTCCTGTGTCTCTTAAGTGTCATGTGCAAATCAGGGCAGGTGACCAAGGGGCGTTTCTTGGCGGAGCACTCTAGGGGCCTCACTGATGACTTGTTATCTGTCCTGAGCCTGCGTCTTGGTATAAGAGTTTACTTTGACCCCCATACTTGAGGCCTCTGATGTCCCCGGGAGTGAAAGCTGGCAATGACGTGACCCCACTGACCTGAGGCTGCCAACTGGACGTGCCTGAGCCGGAGGCCCGTCCTGGTGTGGACTTTACTTTCAACCTGACCTCCTCAGAAAAGGAATCAGGGAGATGTCTCCTCCAAGCTGTACGCTCAGGGTTCAGGAACAGAGATTCGGACTTGCCTTCCACTCCTGTCTGTCTCTCTGCCTTGTCTCTCTCCCTCTCTCTGTCTCTCCCTGCTGAGGCAGTGCAGGAGCAGCTCAAGGTGGATCAATACTCTGAGGGTGGAACAGGGCATGGCAGCGAGTGCCGAGCAGGGGCCCTGACCCCGTCCCGCCCACTTTGGGCTGACCCTCCCCTCCTGCACCGCGACAGGGACAGCCCGACTGGTTCTTCCAAAGCGACTCTGGCGCCTGGCGCCCTTCTATGAGCCCCAGGTGGTCTTCTCTCCTGGCTTGGACCTCCTGAGACTCGGCTCTCCCCATCGCCCCACCATAGCTCACATGGCTGTTAGCCCGTCATTTCTTTCGCTGTCATTTCTCCCCTATAAGTTCCACCAGCTGGGCCCCCTGGACTGTAGGCTCTAGAAGGACTAGGACTGTTCCTATTGGCACAGGACACCATCCACAGATGATCAGAGTAGTTACCAGCACAGGGGACCCTCAGGACATCACCGCTAAATGAATGAATGAATGGTCCTGGTGAGCCCCCTGATTCACACAAAACAAGCCCGGTTGTTTTTCCCCCGGGCTGGTGCCGCCAATATTAAAAGAGAAGCCTCCTGACCCCGCTTGTTACCCTGCAGCTGCCCCTTCCGAGGCCGACAGCCGCTCCTCGGGCGACGTGTGTCAGGCCCCTAGCTGCTCTCCCACCCCCAGGGCTGCCTCCCCAGCAGCCTGGTGTGGGACGCAGGTGGAAGTGGATGGATGTGGACTGCAACCCCAGCCATCACACGGGCTGTCTGAACGCAGCCTGTGAGGCTCGGAGAGAAGCCCGCCGTGTGTGCCCTGGGGAACTGCAGGTTCTGCCTACCCAGACGTCAGGATGCTCACTGCCCTGTCCCCTCTCCCACGCGGCTGCAACCCGGGGGCGCGAGCTGTCCGTGGCGGCGCCCGAGCCCTGGGCGTCCGGTGTGCACTCAGAGCCCTGCTCTCCTGGCCGCATCTGTCGCTCACACCCTGTCACCCTCGTTTCATCTTGATTTACGATCAGACCTGATGAGTTTTTGGAGCAGCCATCTCCTGGGGACGGGACAATCAATCTAGGAGACAGCTGTTGAACTCTGCTCCCCTGGCCACCCCGGGGGAGGGAAGGGCCCGGAGGGAAGGCGTGTGGTGCCCAGGGCAGGACCGGGTGGCTCTGGGGAAGTTGGACCTCGAGCCCCCAGTGCCACTACCCCTCAAGGTCAGAGCCACCCGTCAGGACCGAGCAGGTAGCTCGTTCTGAAGTCAGCAAGCCAGTTTCTGCCTATGTTTCTTACTACGACTTGGCGATTTAGAGCTGAGGAGGACGATGAGTAGAGACGCGCCAGCCAGCCTCCTAGCTGGAGGGAGCAGGGATAGGCTCACGTCCAAACAGCCAGCTTCTCCTGCCTCCTGCACGCCCACCAGACCCAGAGCCCCTGGGCCAAGTTCAGCAGAGCTCTGGAGGGTTTACCACGTGCCTCTTTCACAGCACGCGCCAGCCTCGGCCTGGGCCGGGGTAGTGCCAGTTCTCCACCAGACACTCGGGTGGTGGCAGGGCAGGGCTGAGCTCCTGCCTTGTAGCAGCCGCCCTCTTGGCCTTGGCCCTGCCTCAGGTGGCCGACCTCTGCTACCAGAACTGTCAGCTGCAGCCTCTTGACTAGCTAACCACCAGGTGGGCCCGGGGCCAGCTGTAGCCACCCCACCTGCTCAGCTCTGTTCTGTAACCCTCTCTGGCCCAGGGCAGACTCCCTGCCTAGTCGCTTCAGTCGCTTCCAACTCTTTGTGACCCCATGGACTGTGGCCCACCAGGCTCCGCTGTCCATGGGATTCTCTAGGCAAGAATGCTGGAGTGGGTTAGCATGCCCTCCAACAGGGGAACCTTCCCAAACCAGGGATCGAACCCATGTCTCCTGTGGCTCTTGCATTGCAGGAGGATTCTTTACCACTCAGCCACCAGGGAAGCCCGAGACTCCCTGGCACGTGGGGGACTCCACCACCACCCTGTCCGGCCTTTCCCCTGGGTCCCCCCCACCCCCCGCCATCATATCCTGCCCCAGTGCACTTTCTGGATGCGGCTCTCCTACACAGATCTCTGACCCGCCCCCCCAACCCTGCACCCACCCCGAGAAAACAGACGAGCCAGACCACCGGGGTCTCGGGTGTCCCCGAGGGGCGAACTGGGTTGCCACTTCCCCTTGACTGACCAGTACTGGCAGGACCTGTGATGCCTTTGGTCATGGGGCCCCCGCAATCAGGAGCAGCAGGGATGGGTGCATCTGAGAGCCTCAGAAACAAATCATCGTCTTTATTGGCAATTTCCACGGCCTGTTTCCTGCTCCCCTCCTCCCGACTAGTGCCCGGCAGCGTCGGCAGCTCCGATTAAAAGTAATAGATGACAGTTCCATCCGTCCTGCTCCCAAGTGTCACTGTGGGCAGACGGCAGTCTGGCTTCCCGGGCGTCCTCGGAGAAAGGGCTCCCTTCCGGGGAGCGGACGGTGTGACCTGGCCTGAAGGGCACAGTGGGGAGACCCCCAGCCTCCTACCTGGGAGGAGCCCCAAGCCTGCGACAGCCTGGCAGGCAGGAGCCACGTGGCCGGCAGCCAGGCTCTTCAGCCACTGTCCCTTCACCTCGCTTGCATCACTGCCCAAGAAATGTCAGGTGTCACGGTGGGCTTTACCTGAGCTGTGGGGGCCCAGGCTGGAGGGGCTGTCAGGTCTGGTCTGAGCAGAGACAGCAGGGGTGTGTGGACCCTGGCACTGGAGACAGGAATGCCCAGGGTCTCTGGGTGTGTGGAGTGCCTAACGGTGGCCGTTCTGGGAACTCTGAATAACAGATTCGGGAAGCCAGAGACTCGGCGTCCACAGGATCAGCAAGGGCGTCTGTCTTCCAGGCGCTGATGTTCAGGAGCGCCGGCTCGGGGTGTGAGGGCCGCTGTAAGAGTGCAGCCAGCCCAGAGCTCTGTCTGCTTTCAACAGTCCCCGATCCCCTTCCCTTTCTGCAGCACACCCGGGGCAGAGTGGCTTCCTGTCCAGGAGAACAGAGCCACACAGCCTCGGCCTCTAGCCTTGGCCTCAGCTCCCCCAGCATTGGCCCCCAGTGCTGTTTCTTGCCTCAAGTGACTCTGGGTCCCGTCCTCCACCCAAGGCTGCCACCCTCCGTCCCCCCTGCCCAGGAGGACAGCTCCTCCCAAGGGCTCCGTGCCCTCCACCCCCGCCCCGCAACCCCGATCCTCAGACAACCCAGTCTTTCAAACCAAACGAAGAAGAGCGACCAGCACCCTGCTCCAGGCCTCCCCCTGCCAGGAAGCTGGTGGGAAACCCCTACCCCCGGAGCCCTGGGGCCCGTAGGGAGCCTGCACTCCTCCGAGGGGACTGATCGCCCTCCTGCCGTGCCCAGCAACTCCCCCAACACGCACCTTCCTATACCTGCGGGTGGGGGGAGTGGGCGGGATGTCCCCAACAGCAGCAGCCACTGCCGGCCTGCACCCAAGGACGACTCTCCCAACCTTGGGAATCTTAATGTGCTTTCTCTCGGGGCTCAGGTCCTGTGGTCGCCGCCCCCAGACCCGAGACAGGCCCCGGGCGGGGCTGCCCCTCCTCCCTGCCTGCCTGACCCCCGTCCTGTCTTGCAGCTTTTGCCATCATGATCGTGCTGGCCCTGGTGCGCATTGCGCACGGGCGCGGGGAGGGGCACCCTCCGCTGGCAGACCTCTCGGGCGTCCGGAACCTGCTGGGCGTGTGCGTCTACTCCTTCATGTGCCAGCACTCCCTGCCGTCGCTCCTCACCCCCGTCTCCTCCAAGCGCCACCTCACGCGCCTGGTCTTCCTGGACTATGTGCTCATCCTGGCGTTCTACGGGCTCCTCTCCTTCACTGCCATCTTCTGCTTCCGTGGCGACAGCCTGCTGGACATGTACACCCTCAACTTTGCACGCTGCGACGTGGTGGGCCTGGCCGCCGTGCGCTTCTTCCTCGGCCTCTTCCCCGTCTTCACCATCAGCACCAACTTCCCCATCATCGCCGTGACCCTCCGCAACAACTGGAAGACGCTCTTCCACCGCGAGGGGGGCACATACCCCTGGGTGGTGGACCGCGTGGTGTTCCCCACCATCACCCTGCTGCCCCCTGTGCTGGTGGCCTTCTGCACCCACGACCTGGAGTCCCTGGTGGGCATCACCGGGGCCTACGCGGGCACGGGCATCCAGTACGTCATCCCGGCCTTCCTGGTGTACCTCTGCCGCAAGGACACCCAGCTGGCCTTCGGCTACGGGACCGTCAACAAGCACAGGTCCCCCTTTCGCCACACCTTCTGGGTGGGTTTTGTGCTGCTCTGGGCTTTCTCCTGCTTCTTCTTTGTCACCGCCAACATTGTCCTCAGCGAGACCAAGCTCTGACGGCAGGACGTGTCTGGTGACGAGAGGGGTAGGAGCCCCCCACCGGCAGAGCCCAGAGCTCGTTGCCTCCCTGGGTGCAGCGGGGCAGGCAAGACCCAGGCTCTTGGAGGGGACCTCCTCCCCACCCAGGATTCCACACAGCCTGCACCTCACCGAGGTCGCTCTCCTCCAGGTCCTCTTGCCTGGGCCTGCCCCCGCCAGCCGAGTCCCACAACAGGGCCACGCAGCTGCTCCGAGGCTCTCGTCTGGTTACTGGACTTGAGTCCTCTGCTTTGGAACGGTGGAAGCGCAGTGCTGGCACACTGCCATTATTTATACCAGACACGTGTCCCCCAGCCTCTCTCCCAGCCCCTCCTGCATCTCTGGGAAATCCGCTCCACCAGGGTGAGCCCAGAGCCCTCCTGTCCTCCCCACTGGGCCTGGCAGGGCTCACCTTTCCG
Source organism: Bison bison bison (assembly GCF_000754665.1). Lineage (NCBI taxonomy): Eukaryota > Metazoa > Chordata > Mammalia > Artiodactyla > Bovidae > Bison > Bison bison. The sequence goes on from NW_011494943.1 coordinate 6,783,527, forward strand.
CCAGGCCTGGAGGTGCCAAGCACCTCTCCTAGGGGAGTGCCAGGCCAGCCGGTGACAAGGACCGGATGTGCTAATTGGTCCCAGGGGCCCCAGACCAAAGCAGTGAAGGCCACGCGGAGGGCACCAACATCTGTCCCGGGCTCCTGAGTCCATGATGACTCTGGAGCAGCGGGCGGAAGCAGCCCTTTCCTCTCAGACACAGCAGCCCACACATCCCTGGAAGGGATCCTTGGGCCTCCTGCAGTGCCAGGGTTGGGGGGGCACAGGCCAGCATACAAGGGGCACTGGAGTGGCCCCCTGGCTGTCACCACTGTGGCTGGGAGCACCTCAGGCATGTAGCCCATGGTTCCCACCCCGTAAGAGAGGTCACGCCTGCCCCCACTCCATCACTAACAGGGGCTCCCTTTCAAGCCAGGCTGTGGGTACAACCCTGATGTCCATGCTCTCCATGTCCCTTGGGTGCCGTGGGGTGAGATAGGGCCCCGCTCACCCTTCCCATGGAAGGAGGGCCAGGTTCCCGGGCACCTCACCAGCTCGACGTGGTAACCCCCACCCCCACAATCATGCATGCACCTGCTGGGCCAGCCTCCCTGGGAGACACAGGTGACTCGAATGAACTGCATTTTCAACGTGCCTTCTGCTTCAGGACCCGGGGGCTCCTCCTGGCCCTCCCTGGCGAGCCCCCGGCCCTGGGCCTAATCCTCCTGTCCTGGAGCCCAGAGCAGTGGACAGGAGCAGCCTCTGGGGTGGGGTCCCTGCCCCTCCGTCCTTTGATCTCAGTGCCTTGCTCGGCTCTCCAGGGAATCCCGGCAGCCTGCTCCCCGCCCCCGCCGCCCCCGCGCATCTCAACTGTCTTCAAACTTTGGACAGAGCATGGACGCCAGGTCTTCTGAGGCCCACGGGTGGTTTCGCGGAGGGGAACACGGGCTTTGCAAGAACACGGGGAGTCCGTGGGCGGTCCCAGCCCTCCCCGGGGCAGCCCCCGGCCTGTGAGAGTCCAGTGTCTCAATCGGCCGCGACCTGCTTTCTCACTCTTGTAGCGCATCTTCCGTCCTCACAGCTCGTCCATGTACTGTTGTCTTGCATCCTCCCGGAAAGATGCCCCTTCCCCGTTTGCCTCCCAGGAGGCCTTGCGGGATGGGCGGGGCCGGGATGTGTCCGCCCCCTGGGGCCGGGACCCTCCCTGGGGCTGTCCAGCTGTTTTGCTGAAAAGTCAATTAAAACGTCTGTGCTTACCCTTCTCCAATTACATTTTCCTCTTGCTTAAGGACAAAGCGAATCAAACCATCCTGCTGCCTCAGGCTCCAAACCAAATTTTGGACACAAATTTATTAGCGTCGTAAAGCCAGGTTGATTTATGTGGCAATCTGGAGCTGACAGCCGCGGAGTCGGGCAGCCGCGTTCCGCTCCGCCTCCCAGCCGAGCAGCCACAGTCCCGGAAATAAGTGGCCGGAGGTGTCCACACCACTGATGGCAAACAAGGGCGCCTCACCCCTGCCGGTCTGGGCTCCTTTGCTCCTTGCTGTTTGCCTAAAGTCTGTCCTGCTGGAGGTCAGATGGGGTCAGCGTCTTCTCTGCTGCTGATGGCCGCGGAGGACAGGGGCTGAGGTCCTGACAGCTGGCCGGTCCCCAGGTGCTCACCTTGCCCGTCCAGCACGTTCGGCTGTATTGACACCCGCTTAGGGAGGTGGGCAAGTGGGGTGATGGCTTCTCGTCTACAGAGGGCCCTGGGGTCAGTGGTGGGGAAGCTAGAAAAGGATGCCAGCCTGACCTGGCTCGGGTCCAAGTTGTTGCGGAGGAGGCCCCAACCCGATGCCATTCACCTGCCCTGACTGCCCCAGACTGGCCCTGAGGGCAGGCCAGGTCAAGGTGGGAGTCAGCCTACTCTGTCTGTTCCCCTCAAAAGTACTGAGCCTCGTGCCAGCAGCTCCTGGCTGTGCCCTCACCTGAGGCCAGAGAGGCGGCTGCAGGCTTACAGATGGGGCATATGGCGGATGACAGGCCAGGAGGCACTGCCAAGTGGTGGGAGGTGGGCAGCAGGCACCTTGCCAGGCCCTCAGCCACACAGCTGTTCTTGCCAAAATGGGGGTGGGAGCAGCCTCAGCAACAGGCAGAGGCCAAAGGCAGGTTGGGGGAGGGCAGGAGCAGTCCCCCACCTCCCCGGGGAGAGAGCTCTCCCAGGGGGAGAGCCGGCAGTGTGTATGGCACTGGGCCAGTGAAGGCTGAAACCACGCCTCTTGAGAGACCCCACCCCTGATCCGGGCTGACACCTGGCTCTTCTGCAACCAGGATCCAGAGCTGCAGGTGGGAGCTGTAGGATCCCGCCTCCCCAGGGCCTGGGGCTCATGGTGTAGAGGGCAGAAAGGGGGAAGTGACATCTCCTGAGTGCCTGGTGTGTTCCAGGCATGGCACTGGGCACTCTCCATCTGGACCTTAGCGGCATAACTTGCAGGTTAAGAGTGGAGACCAAGAAATCGGACCTGCCACTTGCAGGCAGCAGCCCCCAAGGTCTCTCCTCCTGTCTTTTGTACCTGCATCCCTGACCTGTATGGGAGCTCAGGTCCAGTGTACTGACGCCCAGTTCCCTTGTCCTCACCAGACATACTGCACGTATAGCCATGTCCCTCTAGACTTACCAAAGACCCCTGGTCTGGGTCCTCAGGCACCTAGTTGGTTTCATAGCCGCCTAGTGAGTCAAGTGTCTTCTTGTTGGCAGTTGCCTGCCACGATTCAGAAACAGGAAATGCACTTGAATTCTTTAGGGCTTTGGGGAGGGGGGAATCTGGCTCCCCAATTTCCCCTGCAAACTGAAGGGCAGCCTTCCCCCTTCACAGCCCCAGACTCAGCACAAGCTAGGGAGTTCTGGAGCCAAGACGGAACCGAAGCTCAGGTATCCTGGCCAAAGCCCTCTTGCCCACCCCTGTCTAAGCTCTGTGCCCCCTTCCCCACACCTGGGCCCCAGGAAAGAGGCGGTGTAGAGGATGAGCCCCTCAGCAAAGACAGAGGAAGAAACGCAGTGACCAGGGCAGCAGGAGGGAGCAGAGTGAGACAGCAGGAAACGTCTGCAGCTGAGACGCGACCAACTGCCCCTCCTCACGTGTCCCGTCAAAAGAAAAACACAGCATTTGGGTGTCTGGGTTCAGCCGGCTGTTTGCTCCCCAGTCACGCCCTGCTTTACGATGACTGACCATAACCATGGCCTCGCTGCGCTCACTCACACAGCCGGCTCCCTGAGCCCCTACCAGGCTTTCTGCCCTCCCATTGATCAGGCAGAACCTTCTCTAGTCCTCCCGCAGAGGGGCAGCAGGCATCTGAACCTGCAGAAGGCACCCTTCCTGACCCCCGCTCCCCTCTAAGACTCGCTTCTCCCCAGAATACATTCCTAGAGAAGGAGCCAGGCGTCCAGGAACCCAGCCCTGGGCGCGGGACGGGCCCCTCCTTGGAGCCAGCCAGCAGCAGGCTCAGCCCCACATGTGGTTCTTAATTATCTTTCCAGTTCTTGGTTATTAATGATATTGGGCAGGGAGCAGAGAGCAGCTTGGACCTCACAACCCCTCCCAGCCTCACCTACTGCAGCCTGCTCAGATCCAGAGGCTGGTGCTCAGATCCAGGGGCTGGTGGCCAATGGTTAACCCTCTCACTTCCAGAGGCTGTGCCCTAGCACTCACTCAGACCCACACTCACCACCTGTTGTGGAACTCCCAGATTCTGGATCTGAATCTGAAAATCCATGGGGCAGAGAAAGTGAAACTGACTTTGGATGGGGGCCCCCTAAACTGGTGGTGGTCAGGCACTCCAGCTGGGAATGGAGGGGTATTAGAAATTTCCCCCACTCTACTATTTCAGCCGCTCTTACCCCTAAAGCCAAACAAACAAACAAAAATTTCCAGTTTTCGTGGCTCCAGTCCCAGGTGGTGGACTATTTGGAGACTCGTGAGGGAACCCAGCCTCCTGGAAGCCAGCAAGGAGGAGTGGTGAGGGTAAGAACACGGGGCAGCGGCTGCACATGGCGCTGCCGGCCTCCTCCCTACGACATGGAGTTAGTTTCTGCCCTGCTTCACCCTAATTGTCAGGACAGAAAGGCCTCAGGCTTCACATGCTCACAGTCAGAAAAGCTCTGCTGGCACCAGTGTTTGCAGAATGGATGGAAGAAGAATTCTGGCTTCAGTCATTGTGGGGCTAAATGTAATCACAGATGTGAAAGCACAGCAAACAGCACTCAAGAGCCATCTTTTTAGATGGTTCACAGCCAGTGACATGAGGCAGAGGAAGGAGGTGGGGCTGGCAGCCCCGGAGCAGGGACAAAGAACTGAGATGTGGGACAGATTCTCTGACCTGGGGGTCCTCCCAGCCCCAGGAGTCCTGGCACCAGCAAAGCTGAGCTGTGCCTGACCCCAGAAGCCCACCCGGGCCAGGCTTCCAGAACCGGCAGGCAGTCTGAGCCCAGCACAGCCACCGTGGAGTGAATACCGCTGGCCAGGAAAGCCCCGCAGACCCCCCGGACAGACCTCCCTCCACCATCTGCACCATGACATTGTCGGGCTCCCATCGGGGCCCCTGGCAGAGCAGGGCACCCACAGCCCCCTGGCGTGAGCCCTTGTTTTCAAGGACACTGAAGGATGAACGCCATCCATCAACCACCAGAGCCCCCTGCTGAGCACATTTGTCGCTTCTGGCACCAGGGTGGGAGGGAGCTGACACTGAAAACCAAGTGGCTTCTGCACGGAGTCTTCGCTCAGCCTCACTTCCTGGGTACTCCCACCAAGAGAGCTGCCCACCTGCTGTAGGCAGGCACCTCACCTGGGATACTCCCATGATGCTCCTGTCACCTAAAGGCTGCCGTGTGCCCCACTCTGGGGATGCAGAATGAGGCAGTCAGGGCCAGTGGGTTGTAAAAGGTTGGTTTAATGTCCCAGCACTTGGAGAAAAAAAAACTCCAGCCAGATGGAACAAGAACCACGACAGCCCTGCCCCAACCCCAAGTTCCAGTTTACACGCCTCCCACACCAAGCCCCCGGCAGCCACGACTAGGGACCGGCTCACAGCAGGGGAGGGAGACACCACTGCTTCCCTTATGACTCCAGGCCAGGCGGGAAGGGATTTGCATAAGAAGATAGCAGAAGCCCAACCTGCAACAGGACTGCGGCCGCTGAGGTCACCGAGCTGACCATGAAGATATCATCGGTCACTCGGTTGGATTTCAAGACAGAAGCCAAGAAAGCCAGAGACCACCTGCCCTCTAACTGCTGGCAGTGCCAGGCAGAGGATCCAGCTGAACAGGAACCAGAGGACCTGAGCCCTCACACTTCTGACTCCAAGCTGGAGATCCGCCTCCAGGTGCAAGGCCGTGGAAAGCCGTGCGTCCCACAGGCCGCCCTGCTGACCCTTTCCAGTTCCCCACTGTTGCTGTATTCTGGGCTCAGCCCCAGGGTCCTGTCCCTGTGCCCCGGAGGCCCCCAGGCCCCGGGGAGCCAGGGGCCGTGGGCGGCACAGGGTGGGAGGTGAGAGCAGACAACCCCCCAGCAGAGCGGCAGGTGGGCATGGGCGTGGAGGCAGG
>NW_011494943.1:6790037-6805010 GCF_000754665.1 Bison bison bison
AGTGGATCCCTATGGACTTCGTCCTCCTCACCAGAACGCCCCTCGCCCAGGTGGGATCCATCAACTCAGGCATCTCTCAGTCCCAGGAAGAAACTAACATTTGTTAGGCGCCTCTTATGTCCCGCTGGGAGCATTTACAGAGGAGCTCTGAGGGGCCAAGAGATGAACTCCTTCTCCTAAACTCACACAGCTTGTAAATGGCAGGTCAGCCTGGCTCCAGAGTCCTGCCCTGCCTGTTGGAGAAGGGCTCTGCTTCTCATCTGCTGCGTGATGCCGGCAGGCCATGCCACCTCTCCAGACCTCAGTTTTTACATCTGTAAATGGGGCCAGGGGCCAGCTGGGCTGGTGCCCCTACAGCTGGGGCCTGGCTAGGGCGGGATGGGCACCCACCCTGCTGAAGGCCAGCAGGAAGTCCAGCCGGGACGTGTTGGGCACGGAGTGGCGCAGCTTCCAGTAGACCAGGTGCTCCCAGGCGAAGACCAGCAGGGCCAGCCCCATGGCCACAAGCAGCATGTAGAAGACGCCCGCCATGTTGTCGATGTCCAACTTGCTGCTCATCACCTCGTTCTTCTCATTCTGGCAGATCCCGGAGAGCCACACCGTCTCCAGCTTCTGGGTCTCCCCTGGGGTGGGGGTGGGGGTGCACACCTGGCTCAGGGAGGACACTTCCAGCGCTCACCTACGCCTGGAGTGAGGAGGGGTCTGGGGCCAGGGTACCACCCACCTGTAGGACTACACAGGGATCCAGCCTTACAGGGGCGGATGGGGGGAGGGGAGTCAATAAAGAGGAGGGAGGAGAGCAGAGTGGGAGCTGGGGGCGGTGAGCAGTGCCAGCCTCTGACACACTCACCTCCCACATGCCCAGTAAAGGCTTGTTGACTGGGTAAATGTTATCATTCATTTATTCGTCAAAGACTTATTGATCACCTGCATGCCAGGCATGGAGCTGGGCACACAGAGACAAAAGAGCTAGGCCCCCAGGGAGGCTGCAAGCATCTTCACTGTTATCACTCACATTATTCTGCAGCACTGATGGAGAACCAGTTCATCTAACTGGGACTCTAAATTCAAAGCTCTCTCTGGGTCTCAGAGCAGCCCAGCTGGGCCGCTCACAGGTGTGAGCTCTCGGTACCAAGGCCAGCCTGGGCCGGGGCTCTGGGATTAGGCTGGCTCTTGGCACCATTCCCAGGGCCTCTCAAGGTGGAAATGGAGAGAATTCCCTGACTGTCCAGTGCTTAGGACTCCATGCTTCCACTGCAAGGGGCACAGGTTCAGTCCCTGGTCAGGGAACTAAGATCATGCATGTCCCAAGGTGCAGCCAAAATAAATTAATAAATAAAAGATAGCCATTGTAAAAAAAAAAAAAAGATGGAAATGGAGGGGAGGGGTCTTGGGAAAAAGTAAAGGAGTTCAGACACCCCACCGCACCCCCCGCTGTGGCCTGAGCTCCCTCCGTCAAGGACTCCCCAAATATTTCCTGCTCCCTCCTGGCCAACTCATCCCTCCCCAGTCTCCCTCCAGTGTTCCTAATGCCCCCACCCAACTACTGTGCCAACCTCCCACCCCCAGAGCCTCTCTCCCTGCCCGCAGGCGCTGGGCACTCAGAGAACAGCAGTGGAAATGCTAACCAGCCCCCAGGCAGCTGTCCCAGCCATGGGCTTTGTCAACCACATGGGACCCACCCCGGCCCCCCTCAGAGGCTGCACCCACCGTCTCCCAGGAACTGAAGGAGCGCCAGGTCTATGGCCCGCTTCCAGTGGGAGTCCTTCTGCATGGCGATGCCATAGCCGGTGGTGGCAAAGACCTTGCCAGAGCCGATGGTGACCAGCTTGCAGCCCTCGTCCTTGCCCCCCATGTAGTTGAGGACAGCGGCGTCATAGATGAAGGCATCCAGCTTCCTGGGGGACAGGCTGAGCCCTCAGGCCGGCAATCAAGCAAGGCGCGGGGCACCGAACCCGGGGCCTGATGGGGATCTGGGCCATGAGAGCCCGCGGGCCACTACCCGGGGGTGGGGGCGATGGGCAGAGCCTTCTCCTCCCTGGGGTCCTGGATGCAAAGAAGCCCCCTCCCACGGCTTGGGAACCCCACCTCCCTCCTCTTCAGAGAGGCCAGGGGGGCTCTCTGCCCCCGGAGGACACGTCCTGTCTGCCCTCCGGGCCCCTAAAGACCCTAAGAAGGTCATAACCAATGCTTGGGGCAAGGCTGAGCCCTGGTCAGTACCATAGCTGCGCCCCTGGGCCCTGGTGCGTGTCCATTTTTGTCTCACTCTGCCCCTCCCCGGGAGTCCTACCGGGCAGCCCAGCCTCACCATCCCCACCTTGGGTCTCTCGGGGAGACACGTGGGTAGAGACAGTCAGAGGGTGGGAGCAGGACTGCAGACCCACCCCATCTTGAGGCTGGTCAGCGCGTCCTCCACCGAGCGCTGGTTGAACTTGACCATGTGGGTGTGCATGTCGCGGTAGTTGCTGCGGATGTTCCGCTCCGTGCTGCCGTTGGGCACCGTGCCAAAGCGGAAGGGCGGGTACTGATCCTGTGGCCGCTGGAACTGCGGGTGGAGGGCACTGTCGGCATTCCTAACCCTTCCTCCGACCTTCTAGGCACCAACACCCCCAACCCCATTCCCGCAGCCTGGACTCCGCACAGGAATGGCAGAACTGTCGTAGAGACTGACTGCACCAAGCCTGTGTCTTAAAAACAAAGACACGGAGGCCAGGACAAGGAAAGATGCACTCAAAACATACTAAGTGGACTTAAGCCATTTCTCTCCTCCCCAGGCTCCCCGGCTTCTTCCTGCTCCCGCCTCCAGTTCAGATTCCGCTGACTCCATCTGTCCTGTGTCCCACCCAAGGCCTGCCCCTGCCTGCCTGCGGCATCCCCTTCCCCGCCACCCTCCAACAGCAGGGGCTGCAGAACCTTCTTATCACTGAGTCCGGACACGGTGTCGATGTACTGCTCCTGGATCATGAAGGCGGCCAGGTTGGCAGTGTAGCTGGCAAGGAAGATGACAGCGAAGAAGGCCCACACCAGCACCATGATCTTGCTGGTGGTGCCCCGGGGGTTCTCAATGGGCACCGAGTTGTTGAAGACCAGCGCCCAGAGCAGCCACACGGACTTGCCGATGGTGAAGGACGGGCCCCCAGACCCTGGGGGCGAGAGGGCAGACGCTGGGGTTCCTCTTGCCCGGCACAGAGGGCATCAGGTCCAGCCTACCTGAGTCCATGGCTCCTGTCTCCACTAACCCCATCCCTGGCCATCCCCACCCCAGAGCACATCAACTCACTTTGCTTCTCCCTCTCATGTATATGATGGGTCCCCCTGCATGTTGTCTGAAGGCCAGGAACCCCCACTAGGGGGCATTCTCTGAAAGGCTCCCCCCACCCCACTCCCCCATCCTCTCACTCTTTAACCTCCCCCACCCCCTCCACCTGAAGCCCTGAGCCCACCCCTCCGGGAAGCTCCAAGCCTGCTCCCTCCTCCCAGGCCCAAGTGGGAGCTTACTCTTGCCGCTGGTGAGGTTCTGGTTGTAGCTGACGGGGCTGAAGTACTCGAACATGAAGACAGTGATGGCCACGACCGTGAGGCACATGACGAACATCATGACCCACACGGCAGGGCTGTAGGGCTCTGGGAACAGAGGGAGGCGGCTCAGAGGAGGCCTGGGTGCAGGCAGGTGGGTCCACGTGGTCACTAGCCCCTTGGACAGAGCAGAGGGGTCTCTGACTCTCAGAGCAGTGGAGCCCCAGGGGAGATGCCACCCCTAGGGAGACCAGGCTCCCCAGCAAGCCTTGGTCTCCCCTCTCCATCTGCTCTGGGACAGGGTCCTATCACAACAGTGCTTGCCCTCCAAGGGCCCACCCCAGGCTCCACACATCCACTTGGGGGTCCCTCCGCACCACCCTCGCCACCCCGACCATGGCCCTGAGCCGCACCCAGAAAGGCCGAAGGGGAGACGGTGCCGTTGCTGCGGGCCACCATCACACTGATGCCCGTCTCCACGAAGGGCACGGAGAAATCCACAATCTCAGAGCGCTCCTCGTTGATTGTGAGGGAGCCGATGGCCATGTCCGCCCGCTTGTAGTACACCTGAGGGTCAGGCCCAGATCGGAGGAGGGACTCCCGCTCCCCTCCTGGCCCCCCTGCCAGCACCCTCCACCCGAGTCCTCAGAGCTCCACCCCCGGAGTCATCACTGGTGCCAATACAGTCCCTGTGCCAGCTCGGAGACCTGTGGGAGCTGGGCCTGGGTCTCACCCCGACGGAGCCCCAGCACAGGAGGAAACACCTAAGGGACCATCTGGGGGTGGTTGATGGATGTTGGGGCGGGGCGGGGAGGCAGGCAGGGGGGCTCGGGTGGCCTGGGGGCAGGCCTACCTCCCCGATCATGCCGTTCCACACACCACGCACTCTCTTGCCATGCTTGCCGTTGGTCACCAGGTACAGGTCGTAGGAGAACCTGACCACCCTGGCCAGCTTCTTGAGGATGTCGATGCAGAAGCCCTTACAGCAAAGCTTGGTGTAGGGGGCTGCGTCACCGCTGCTGCCGCCGAGAAGACCACTGGGGTCAGAGCCAGTGGCTCTCTCAGCCTGATGTGCGGACCCTGCCCCCATTCCCGAGCGTAAGACACACACTCGCCCACCATCACTCAGCGGTGCACAGTTCACATCACACCCCCCCCACCCCCATGTGTTCTGGCGGACCTGAAGGTGTGGTTGCTCTGCCGGCGGCAGGGCACAGTGTTGGGCACGCAGCCGCCTGTGCCAGGGTCGGGGCTCTCCACGATGACAAAGGGTCGCTCCTCCAGCGTGGCCACCGTCAGGTGCCGGCTGTCCACCACGGGCTGCAGGGAGGCACTGTAGCGAGGCCACACGGGGTACTTCATGTGCAGGACGCCGTGGTCCCAGCGCCCCACCTGCAGAGGGTGACCGGCCTCAGCCTGGGACCTTCAGCCCTACTATGCCCATCCTGTAGGTATGGCTTCTATCAGGGGGGCATGCCAAGGCCAAGAATCCCCCACCACTCCTAGGATCGCATGGGACAGGCCAGAGCAGGGCCTGGGGTGAGAGAGTTTGGAGAACAGGAGAGTCAGGGCAAAGGGCTGGGCACGCCCAGAAGAGAAGACCTTCCTGCAGCCTCCGCGGCCTCTGTTCCCCACACTCTCCAGTCCAGCTTCCACACTTCCCTGCTGCTGGGCCAGGGTGTCTTCCTCAAGCCCAGACCTGAGCCTGTCTCTCTACACTCATTCCCTGGACCCTCACACAAAGTCCTTAGCCCAGCACTCAATACCCTTCACGTTCAGGTTCAATTCTCTCCATCACCCCTTCCTTCTTCCCCAGTCTCCACACCCCTGAACACATCGATTAAAAATGCTTCGCATCCTTCTTCCCCTTGGTCTACGAGACTAGTATCTCTTCTGGGTGGGCTCCTACTCAACCGTCTATAGCCCCCAGGCCAAATGTCCCAACTTCTGAGAAGACTTCTCCAGTTTCCTCCTTTGAAGGCAGAATCAATTTCTGCCCCTCCTCTCTACTCCCATAATGCTTTGCAAACCTTCTTTCATAAGCAAGGATCTCCCCAAAGTCTATTTGTTTCCATCCATCTAGCCAACACAGCTGTGAGTTACTCCTCCAAGGGCAGGACTGTGTAATAAGAGTGCTTAATAAGTTCTATAGTGGCAGGAGGCCGGGGTGGTGTGGGAGCCCAGAGCAGAGGTGCCTCACCCACCCTGGAGGACCTGGAGATGTTTCAGCTGAGATCTGAAGGATGAGGGGCCGGATAAGGGGCAGATGGGACTCTCTGCTCAGCTGTGGGGCAAGGAGGGGGGACACAATGAAAGGATACCGAGGGCCCTTGGGCTCACCCCCTTCTCACCATCTCCCAAAGGCGGTGCCGGTTGAGGGCAATCACCACCATGGTGGGCTGGACCAGGTACCCACCAGGGCCGAAGGAAAAGTCCCGGCCCTCCCAGGTGACATTCAGCAGGTGCCTGCGAGGAGGGGAGAAGCCAGTGTCCCCTGAGTCCTGCCTGCAGCCCAGCCCAGACCCGGAAGTACCCTCCCACCTCCTGCCTCATCACCACCACCAGCAGGCCGCATTTGTGTATTTACTGCTCTGTTTCCTTACGTTGACCCCCGAGGTCCTCACCACACTCTCACACCCCGCTCTTTTCTCAGATGAAGAAACTAAGGCCCAGGGAGGTGAGGTCACTCGGCCCCAGGTCACACAGCTAGAGCAAGGTGTCACAGGCAAGCCCAAACTCCCTGCCACCACGGGCCTTGAAGCACTCCCCTCAGATCGGATGCCCTGGGCAGGTGCCTACCTGTAGAAGGCCTCCCGGGCAGGGCTGAGGGGCCCAGGGTGGGCGCGGCAGTCCCCAGCTGGGGCGGGCAGGGCACCGTGCTGGCGCCGGTAGCCATGGGCGCCCAGGGCCAGGATAGCCACGCCGTCTCGGACCTTCTGACGCAGGCTGAGGCGCCAGCTCTCGGTGACGACGCTGATGAGGCCCACGGGGAAGGCGGCAGGGGGCGTGTCGGTGCTGCCCAGCGCCAGGCTAGGCACCAGCCACACGGGCCCGGGCCCTACCAAGCCAGCCTGAGCCGCCTCGGCGAAGAGCACCTCGGCCTCCTCGCGCGAGCAGTAGGCCACCAGCACCGGGGCGTCGAGCTGGCGCAGCAGGCGCTGGGTGTGCTGGCGCGCCCCGCCGGGGCCCAGCTCCAGCGTGAGCACGTCCAGCAGCCGCCAGCTCAGGTAGCTGGCGTCGGTGACGGCGCGCACGCCCTCGAGGAAGAGAGCGTGGCCGGGGTGCAGGCTGGTGATCACGGCGAAGGCGCTCCAGTCATACTCCTCCAGCACCTTGAACAGCACCTGCAGCTGCTGCTCCAGGGACACGCCCAGCTGCAGGAAGGCGGAGCCCGACTCCTGCGGGGCGGGGGCGGAGCCTGAGCGGGGCGTGGCCTGACTGCCCCGCCCCTTGGTTAACCCCCCTCAGGCCTCTGCATTGGAAGATGCTGGGCGTCCCAGGGACCCCTGTCCCTACTATGCCCTTCATCCCTACCCCCGGTCCCGCGCGTGGTTCCCAGCCCCTGCTGCCCATGAAAATCTCCTGGAGAGCATTTTTTAAACCTTGCTGCCTGATCAAGTCTGGACCGCAGACTGGCAGGAGCAGCGTCACCTGGGCGCTTGTAGGAAATGTAAATTCTCTGGGCCAATGCACACCTGCTAGGTCAGATTCTCTGAGGATGGCGCCCAGGGATCTGTATTTCAACAAACGCTTCAGATGACTCGAGCCCACCAGTCCCGGCCAGCTGAATGGGCCTCTCAGAAACGGTGCAGTGGGCGTCTGTAATTTGCTACAGCACTGTGAGAGTGGAGAGTCACCCGTGCTGAGAGATAATGTCAGGCCCAGAAGCAACTGGGAAAGCTCCATCCTCTACGGAGCCCTGGCGATGAGAAAGTTCCTCCCCTCCCCTGCGTTGGCCACCACAAAGTGCCCTGGACCTGCCAAATCTAGCCTGGACTAGGGCAGTCCTCTCCAAGCTGTGGGTTCCCTGCTGCCACTCCACCCCACCAAGATTTCACCACACTGCGACTGTCCCAATCTTTTTAAAAAATAACTCCATGAAAACCCTATAAGACAAGCAAACCAGTTCCTTCAACAAACAAATTTACAAGGAAAAGAGAGAGAGAGATGGAAGAGGAGACTTCAGACAGAGACTTGAAAGTCGTACCAACCAATCGCCACGTGGGACACTAGTTTGGCTCCTGCTTCAAGTCAACAGATTTTAACATACACATTTATGACATTTATGAGACAATGGGGGAAGATTTGAACACTGCCTGGATGTGTTTTGCTGTTAAGGGATTTTTATTGTTTTTTAGACAGGATAATGTATGGTGGTTTTATTATTTTGTAAAGTCCTATCGTCTAGAGTTGTGTACTGAGGTATTTATGGATGAGATAAATATTGCATCTGGGTTTTGCTTCAAAATAATACAGAAGAAGGGAAAGTGAGTGGGAGTAAGGATAAGGCATGGTCGGCCTGGATGGGATAGTGGTTGCTGCTGCTGCTGCTGCTGCTGCTAAGTCGCTTCAGTCGTGTCCGACTGTGCGACCCCATAGATGGCAGCCCATCAGGCTCACCCGTCCCTGGGATTCTCCAGGCAAGAACACTGGAGTGGGCTGCCATTTCCTTCTCCAATGCATGAAAGTGAAAAGTGAAAGTGAAGTCGTTCAGTCGCGTCTGACTCTTAGCGACCCCATGGACTGCAGCCCACCAGGCTCCTCCATCCATGGGATTTTCCAGGCAAGACTACTGGAGTTGGGTGCCACTGCCTTCTCCTGGGATAGGGGTTACCTGGGATCATTAAACTCTTCTATTTTTATGTATGCTCAAAATTCCCCATAATAAAAATATAAGCATAAAAGACGGGCAAATAGATCAGTCTCTCCCCTCAACACCTTCAGCTCCTCGCTTTCTTAGGGTGAAACCCAGAAGTCTTCCCATGTGGTCGGGACCTCACCTCCCTCCCCAGGCTTCTCTCTGTTCCTAAACACTCTGCTCCTCCTCACCTCCGAGCAGCCGCACTACTGTGAACTGCCTGGAACTGCTCCCTTGGCCTGGGACACTCACTCCCACTCCACCCCCACACACACAACTTGTCAACCCCCCTCGCCCTCCAGGTCTCAGTTTCGGTGTCACTTCTTAAGAGACCTTCTCTGACCAGCCCGGACCCAGAAGGGAGTCCTACTAGACTCCCGTGTGGCATCCGTGTTTGTTCTTCCAGACGCTGATCCCAGCTGTGATTGCAGGTGAATGCATGTTTAGAACTTTCTCCCCCCAAGACAGACAGCGAGGGCTTGCCTCCCCCAGGTCTCAGACAGTGAGACCCCACAAGTTCTAGCCTGCAGGCCAGCTACTTCAGATCCCATGCCCAGCCTGGCCTTCAAGCTGGTGTCTGGAGCCTGACCAAGGAAGTCCAGAAAAACAGGGAGAAGGCGAGCCAGGGCTGTCTCAGAACCAGAGGTGGGTTTTCCACCTGCCTACTCCTCATCCAGTCATAAATGTGAAAGCAGCTCAGAAAGTTTATCTTCTAGAACATAAAATCATCATTCCCACAGCTTTCCCCTCCCTCACCCATGTCTCTCCCAGTCCCAACATTCTTGCTGGGCCCACCCCAATTCCACCTTCCTAGGACCCAAGCATCTCCCTGGCCCAGACTCAGCCCACACTCCCAGCCCCAGCCTGGCTCCAAGCTCAAGGGATGGGAAGACATGACTTTGAACGGGCACCTTGGGGGTGAGGACCACAGCAGAGCCCCCACTGATGCTGAGGATTGGCACGTGGGTCTGGGAGGAGATGAAGTCCAGGATCTGGGCCACGGCCTCAGTGCCCACGTTGTCCTCAAAGACGATGCCATGGACGCGGGCAGCCCCCAGGAGCCCGCAGATCTGGGTGAGGAGACTGCTTGGGTTGGTGTTGTTGATGCCCACGCTCAGCGGCTGGATCTCCAGGGGCAAGTCCAGGAAGCTCTGGGGGGTGAGGCGGGTACGGGCCTGGGCCTGCGGGGACCCCGAGCTGCCAAATACCACGGCCACCGTCACAGTCTGCTCTCCCTGCCCAGGGCCCAGCCCTGCCCAGGCCCCCAGGAGTGAGGTAAGCAGCAGGGCCGGGCCCAGGGCCACCCCCATGTCCACCGGAGAGTCCTGCGGAGAGAGCAGGGTAGGCACAGGCAGGGAGACAGAGGCATGGAGAAAAAACAAGAAGGACAGAGAGGAGGCGAAAGCCAGAGTCAGAGGGACAGACATCCAGAGGATGAAAGAGAAGAGGGAGGAGCCTCCCTCCACAGAGAGAGGTGGACAGACACAGACAGACACAGAGAAAGAGGCAGAGAGGTTAGCGGAGGGTCCACATGCAGCCTGGAGACCGGGGTCTGGGCAGAATGTGGCCTGGACAGGTATTCATGAGTTCCCTCCTGCTGTTGAACAGCATGCTTGGCTAGAAAGGCCAGACCTTTGAAACTTATCTATCTGGGCTCTGCCCCAGGGAGGTACACATCAAATGCTAATCTGGTACCAAGTGCATGGATTTGAGTCAGGGAGACCTGAGTTCAAGTCCCAGTTCTGCCACTCACTGACTGTGTGATCTTGGGGAAGTTGCTTGGCCTCTCCGAGCCACGATTTCTTGCCAGCAATAATC
Source organism: Bison bison bison (assembly GCF_000754665.1). Classification (NCBI taxonomy): domain Eukaryota; kingdom Metazoa; phylum Chordata; class Mammalia; order Artiodactyla; family Bovidae; genus Bison; species Bison bison. The sequence goes on from NW_011494943.1 coordinate 6,800,230, forward strand.
ACAGGACTACTTCACAGCAGTGAGAGGGCTACCCACTGTTATCAGCATCCTTATTTTCTAGGTGACAGCTCCATAGCAGGTGAACGAAGGCAGCTCTTGAAACACACACACATACACACACACAGACCTTTTGCATCCTAAGTTGAATCTAACATCCCTGAGGACCCTGCTCTGTGTAACCCTGCCTGGCACAAAGCCCCCTCCTCCTGGGCTCTGGGCATCCCTACCCTTCCCTCCATGGCCTCAATTAGTAGCAGCTCTTCCACAGCAGGAGTGTGACCCCACTGAGTGTTTCAGGGCTTGGGGTCACCTGCAATCCTCACGGTATCTCACACTTGAGTTGCCTCCCTGGGCCATCGCTGGTGTGAGGGATTTTTTAAACCTACCCCAAGGGCCTGATGTGTATCCTCGTGAAACAAGCATCACTGCTTTGGGTTGGGACCAACAGCCACACTGTGAGTGTGGTGCCCAGGGAGGCAGCTCTCCCTCCCAGCTGGCTGTCAGCCACAGCTTTGCCACCCACTCCCTTTCCATCACTTCCCCGATGAAACTTCTGAACGGGAGAGGGCCGGAGGGTGACCAGGCTGGGCCAGATTTCATTTCAGAATGAGAAGAGAGGATTTTTGGCAGGGGAGGGAATACTGTATTTGCTTTTGTGCCCTTGAAATCTCCCCCTGTGTAGGGTTTCCCAGTACACTGAGAGTGTCAGCCGGGAGGGACTTCCCTTGTGGTCCAGTAACTAAGGTTCTACGCTCCCAATGTAGGGGGCCCGGGTTCAATCCCTGGTGGGGGAACTAGATCCCACATGCCACGACTAGTTCTCATGCCGCAACTAAAGATCCTGAACTCTGCAACAAAGATCAAAGACCCCAAGTGTCACAACTAAGACCCAGCACGGCTGAATAAATAAATAAAAAGCATGTCAGTGTGAGTCTAGGGTAGGGATAGAAGCCCGCTGTGTCCACAGCTACCTTCAACCAGGGATTTCGCATCACACCAGCAAAGGACACTGTCACGCTCCTTTCTCCTCCTGCAAGCTCTCTGTGCTCAGCTGCCCATCCCTGGGAAGCCTGAAGCCTCCCCCACTTCTGCCTCCCAGCTCTGAGTGCCGGACCTGTGCTGTCAAATATAGCAGCCACCAGTCATGTGTGATTATCAGGCCCTTAAATGAGGCCCATCCCAACGGAGGGATGCCCTAGGTGTAAAATACACACTGAATAACAAAAACTCCACATTACAAAACGAAAATATCTTGTTAATATTTTTGTATTGATCACATGTTGAAGAAATATTTTAGATACATTGATTCAGACACAATATAGTGTTAGAATTCATTTCACTTCTTTTTCCTTTTGTCTAATGTGCCTACATGTGGCTCCCATTTTGTTTCTTTCTGGCTACATGACTGTAGATGAAGGACCCAGGTCCTCCCTCAGCTCCTAGGGGGCACTGCCCCCAGAGACTCTCTCAGATGGGAAGGAGTCCTTCAGGGCTGGAATTGGCAAGGAGAGGAAGCTGGGGCAGGTCTTGCCTCTCCCTAGGAGTGACCACAGAATGCCTGTGGATGGATGGACCCCAGTCAAGGCAGTCCCCAAGCTTCAAAGAGCAATGGGAAAGGCTTCCCAATTGGCTCAGTGGTCAAGAATCTGCTGCCAGTGCAGGAGACACAAGAGACACGGGTTTGATCTCTGGGTCAGGAAAATCCCCTGGAGGAGGAAATGGCAACTCACTCCAGTATTCTTGCCTAGAGAATCCCATGGCCAGAGGAGCCCACCAAGTGGGCTACAGTCCATGGGGTCGCAAAGAGCCAGACACGACTGAGCAATTGAGCACACATGAATGGCTGATTCCCTTCGGAGTACAGCAGAAACTAACACAACACTGTAAAGCAATTATCTCCTAATTAAAAATAAATTTAAGAAACATTTTTTTTTAAAAGAGCAATGGGCAGATTCCAAGAGTCTCAGGCTCCACAGTCTCAGCACCACGGGGCATCCAGCCTCTGCAGCAAGTCAGGAAGGTCAGACCTGAGCCCCAGCCTGACCCCATCCCCCATGTGTCTCCCCCTGGCCTCCCACTTCTCCACCTCCCATCCAGCCACACCCCACCTGCTGCTCCCTTGGCCAAAAAGAGCCCTCTGGCCGCTGCACCCCTCCTCAAACAGCACGGCTGCTCCCTGGTGCCTGCACATGAAGCCCGGACACCCTGGTCCCATGGACAGAGCCTGGCACACCCTGGCTGCCCTCCCCTCCGTGGGCCTCCTCCTCCCTCCCGTCTGGTGGCCAGATGGCCCCACTGCCCTCACCTCCAAGCTTGCTCTGCTGCTCTCTTGGGCTGCAATGGCCTCTTCCCTTTGCCTCTCTCGTCTCCACGACAAACTCCAGAACTTTCAGAGCCCCAGGTAAATCCCTTTCCCACAGAGCCCCTGCCTCAGTACCTCGCAGCTGCGGACGCACAGGTGGAGACAAAGAGGGTCTGGGTCTGGTCCCAAGCCAGCTGCCCTTCCCCACCACCACCTCCGGTCGGGGAGCTCCGGCTATGCCTCTGGGATAGCTCCTGTCACTTCGCCCTGTGGCAGGAACGTGCCCACTTCAGGATGCCCCCACCCCAGGCGCTGGACTGTTGTCTTCCAGACCTCTGCCCACCCACTTGCGGGTCCACACATTTCGCAAAGGGGCTGTTAATATTTGATGAACGCTCGGACCTCCCCAAGAAAGCCCGGGGGAGGGAGGCAATTGTCGGTCTTCTGAGACACTCAGCATCACCTTGAACGGCCCGAACACCTCCGCCTGCTTAGAGCTCTTCTCTCTCTTCCCCTGCTCCCCCAATCCCAGGCAGGCTCCCCGCACACAGACGTGCACACACTCTCCCACGCCAGACATCTGAGGGCCGTCCCCCACCCCAGGCCGGGAGCCTGGGTCCCCGGAGTCAGCCCCATACGCCAACCGCGCCGCTTCCCGCTTCCCGGAGGAGCCGAGGGATCCCAGCCGCGCGGCCCGTCTGGATTCGCCGCCCACCGGGTGAGCGACCTTCGCTCTGCCGTCGGGTTTCCCTGCCTCCCTTCTGCCGAGTGCCAGGGGAGAACCCGGGCGCCAGGGGAGAAGACCACCGCTCCACCTTGCCCCCACTGTCGCGGACACCGAGGTCTCCCTCCTGTAAGACTAACTCCCCGCCCCCCACCCTCGCCGCTGATTCCACTCGGACGCTCAGGGGAATCTCTTACACTCGGGCTGTGAAATTCGGGGTATTTTTAGGCCAGCGATAAATAATTCATAGGGAACGTAGCATCAGGCTCCCCCCGCGGGAGGAGGGGGCGCGAGCGGCGAGAGACACCGTCACCCGCGGCTCAAGGACACTTGCGATGCGGCGGCGGCGACTCCGGACGCCGGGACCCGCGCCACGCCTCCTGGCGGCCAAACTGGGCACCACGCACCCCGCGCCCCCAGCCTCGCCTCTGCCCTCTGCAGACCTCCTCGGCTCCTAGGTCCCCATCCCCGCTGCCCCCAAGCTGGATCGTGCCCCAAGCCCCGCGAGTGGGGAGCGCCGAGCTCACCTGGCAAGTGGGGCCAGGCCAGCCGGTGTGGGCGCCGTACCAGCTCAGTCCTGCCCTAGGGCAAATCCGGGAGTTAGGTTCCCGGTCTACTCGGTCCCCTTCACGTTAATATTCGAATTCCTCGTACCGAGTTTAGGAACAGCTTGGAAGCTGACTGGCGCAGCCAGAAACTAGACGGGCTCTGAGACACAGCAGGCGATCCGCACCCAGCAAATTCCCTTCCTCACTTTAGGGGATGAAGCCAGGGCGGTGCGCTTTGGAGGGCTGGGGACCAAGCCCGAAGTCCCTCCAGGGGAGCAGGGCTAGGACCAGTAGGGTGAGCGTCAGGGCCCGGCAAGAATTCCCCCTTGGCTCACCCGGCAGGACCTTTCCATGGCTCGTGGGACGCACCCTTGGGGATGTTCTGGCCGCTGTGTGACATTACCTTCTCATGGCCCTGGCCCTGCCCGCCTAGGCCTAGGCGTGAACCACTTTCTGCAGCAGGAGGCTTGCGGCTCCCCTTCCCAGCCGTCGGGGATCCTGGTCGAAGCCCGGGGAAACCAGAGCAACGCGCTGGTGCGGCCGCCAAGGCCCAGCGCACCGGGGCGCGCGGGGGTGGAGGGCTCTTGCCTCTCCCAGGTCTTCTTCGCCCATCCTTCGTCTCTCAGCCTCGAGCCTGGCTGGGTCCGCCAGGCGCGGGGCCAGAGTTTGGGGAGATCACACCACCCCGTAAAGCCCACTCTGCTTCCCTGAGGTCAGAGGAGGGAGGTTGCACAGAAGGAAGAGCTGGAAGTGGGGAATCTGGGCGGGGGTGGGTTGCGGTGCTCACAGCCGGTGAAGGGGAGGGACTGCGAGGGCAGATCCTCGGCCGACCTCCCGGGAGCAGGCGGCCGGCTCCTGGAGCCACTGACAGCCCCTTTCGTCCTCTCTGCTCCGCGCCCTCTCCAGCCCCCCTTCGCTCTGGCTCAGCTCAGCCACGGCTCCAGCTCCCCAAGCCCCGCCCGGCTTCCCGCAGCAACAGTTGCGGGGCTCCTAGCCCCGACTCCTGCGTCCGCGCACCGCCCCTCCCCAGCGGTGCCGCGGCGCCTGGCGAAAAGGGGGCCCGGAGGGCTCGGCGACCCGGGAGACGAACGTCTTGGGCGCCTCGCCCGCGTCCTTCCCTCGCGTCCGCCACGCGCGCCTGGCACCCCGGCCTCTCTCCCACACCTCGTCCCCGCCCGCCTGGGTTTTAATCCCCAGGCCGGGCGCC
>NW_011494943.1:6805666-6806007 GCF_000754665.1 Bison bison bison
CCTTCTCCCCATGTCCCCAGACCCTACGGCCTCGGAGAAAACAGGCTGCCCGCAGCCCTGGGTTCGAGCCCCAGGCTCAGTGGGTGTGTGACCTTGGGCTGGTTAATTTCGAGGATTCCCCCCTGGTCTGTAAAGTGAGGCCGGCAGCTTGTGGGGCTGGTAAAAAGATGATGAACACGCTAGGGACACCGGGGTGCTATTTTTCAAAGACCTATCTGGCTGGAAAGCAACAAGGCGGGGAGGCATTGGGAATGAGAGAGCGGGGGACCCCGGCAAGTCCGAGGGGCCACAGGGACGCGTGGGGCAAGCGCCGCCCGGCGCCCTGGCTCCCACTTTTTGTC
>NW_011494943.1:6806107-6817608 GCF_000754665.1 Bison bison bison
AGCAGGGCCGAGCTGGGAAGACTGGTGGGCGCGAAGCCGGGCTGCCAAAACCCCCCACCGGTCCCCCCGGGGGCAGGGAGCTGGCTCTGCAGCGCCACCTGGCGACCGGAGGGGAGCTGCGGCCCGAAGGTGACCCTGGGCCTCGAAAGAAGTCGCGCACACGAACCAGTGACTCTAGGTGGCAGGTGCTTTATTTCCAGCATATTCCTGACCCGGGGACCCTCCACAGTCCAGCAGGAGAGAGACAGGAGGGACGGAGGTCAGCCTGTACCTGCCTCCATCCCTAACTAAGGTTATCTCCTTGCTGAAAGGTACCCACACTGGCAGGAGTGACCTTCTGGCTCCAGAAAGTGCTCCCACGCCCCTGGAGAAGAGGCAGCCAGGGCTGTATGCCAGGACAGGCAGACGACGCAGCTGGGGTGCAGAGTCCCGCTCAGGCTGACCCCGACGCCTCTCCGCTGTCCAGCGCGCCTCCTCTCTTCTCTGAGCAGGGCTGGGATCTGGGCTCACCCTCCTCTCTGCACCCAGCGGGGCTGGGATCTGGGCTCAGTGCCCCAGCAGCCGCAGCATCTCCTGAGGATCCAGCAGCTTCTCTCTGGGCTTCCCCGAGGCCTGGCCCCGGGACACCTCCTCAGCATCCAGTTTCTCCCAGTCCGAGAAAGACACGGGCCAGACCCCTGCGGCAGAGGGAAGATGGCTCAGGGCCTCTACCTGCTCCCCTGCCCCAGTGGGGAGCAGCCCCCTTCGGGCCCAGGGACCTCCCCCAGACACCCCCCCCCAACCTCCTGGGAGCTCACACGGGGCCCAGACCTCGGCTGTCCAGCAGGGCCTTGATGAATGCGGAGCCCGGCCTGGGGCCAGACGGCAGGTGCCCGGCCTTCAGGTCCTGTAGCAGAATCTGGCCGGTGAGGAAGCTGTCGGTCATGGTGGTGGTGATGACACCTGTGGGTCCCCGCTTCACCCAGCCGCTGCAGTAGAGGCCTGGGGGTGTGGGGGTGACAGAGGGTGAAGGCATGGGGAGTGGGCTGGACACCCTGGCAAGCCTGAGCCCCAGGACACACATGCTAGGAGGATGGCCCCCAGCACCCATCAGCGGGGCCCACTCGTCTGCTGCCACTGCCCTCAGTCTCCCCCAACACACCCAGGTGTTCTCAGCACGCACCGCCCCCCACCTTACACCTTAGTGTCGCTGCATCTTGGCGTTCCCCGGAGGAGCTGGGTCCTGTCACCTTGCTTCAGTAGGCTCTCAGTAAACACTGACTAAATTAATAACTAGATAGGTATGTGGTTTTTTGGGCTTCCCTGGTGGCTCAGACATTAAAGAATCCACCTGCAATGCGGGAGACCTGGGTTTGATCCCTGGGTTGAGACGATCCCCTGGAGGAGGGTATGGTAACCCACTCCAGCATTCTTGCCCAGAGAATCCCTGTGGACAGAGGAGCCTGGTGGGCTACAGTCCATGGGGTCACAAAGGGTGGGACAGGACTAAGCAACTGAGTGCAGTGCACATGTGGGTACTTAACCAGACTGCTAACTTGCAGAGGATGAGGATTAAGCTGCTGCTTAATCTCTAGTCTCGGCCCTGGCCTAGCCCAGAGCAGGCCTCAGCACCCTGACCGATTTAATAACCAGACATACGAGTGGGCGTCTCAGCTACACTGGGGACTTCTCGTAGGGCCAGGAGGTGGGTGGGGCTGAGTCATGAGCCTGACTCAGAACAGTTTCCTAGCACATGTCACCTGATGAAGGAATGAATGTGAAACAGCCCTGAGAGACACGAGCCTCCCTGTCCCCCCGCCACGCCCTCTCACCTGGCACATCCACAACCCGGCCCTCCATATTGGGGACGACCCCGAGCTTGGGGTCAAAGGGCACACTGGGGTCGATGGGGCGGCTCTTATACCCAATGCTGCTCAGCACCAGCCCACAGGGGAGGTCCTCCACATCCCCAGTGGGCACTGCCCGGGTGGCCTCTCCAATGCCCTGTGGGTAGAGTGTGAGAAACACCAGGCTGGGGGGTAGGGAGACTTGAGAACGGGGATGTCTTTGGGGAACAGGAGACTCACCTCCAGTCTGGTGACTGCCAGGCGGATGCCTGCCGCCCGCCGCCCATCTGGCGAGGGCAGGACCTGCTGTGGGCTTCGGAAGAAGCGGAGGCCCCAGGCACGGGAGGCTGATGCCCGGCGGGCAGCCTCCTCCACCCCTGGCTTCTCCGTGGCTGTTCGAAGCAGCAGTTCCATCAGCCGCTTCCTCGGGCGAGCGGCCTCTGTTAGCAACGCAGGACATTCCAGGGCGTGTCTGGGTTCCAGCCCTCTCCCCACATGCCCTCCCCCCAGCCCTCTCTGACCTAGACCATCCCCTCCTAGTGAGCTGGGGAGCCAGGCCAGGGCCCCTCACCCTTGATTCTGTCCTGGAGACCCAAGAAATCCGCAGGATCCAACATGGGCCGAGTTCCTGGTAACTGAATCATCTCCCGAAGCTCCTTGGGGGTGGGAGTGGGGAGTGGGCGAGAGGGTCAGGTCCAGAGCGCTGTCCACTCCTAAGCCCACCCCAGAACCCAGCCCAGGGGAGACACCACCACCACCCACCACCACGGAAGGCACTGGGCCCCTGGGGGCCCTGCCTGGCTCCCCCTCGTCCACCCTGGGCAGCTCTGCCATGCCACGCCTCCCAAGGGACCCTGGCCCCTGGCCCTCAGACCCCAGCACCTTTATGGTGAAGGCCACTTGTAGGGGTCCACGTCGGCCCACGATCCACACCGTCTTCACCCGACTCTGTCTCAGGGCTCCCAGGGCGGCCTCAGTGATGTCCGTTTTCTGGCACAAAAGGAGGACCTTAAAGTCACTGGAAAACGACAATAGAAGGGGACTCTCCATTTGCTGGTGTCCAGGCCCTGGGCGGTGAGAAGGTTGGCAGCCTGAAATGGCAACACTGTCCCCTCTGGTGGCCAGACAGAGCACTGCCGCCAATTCTGCAAATGGTTCCAACTAGCAGCAAACCCGTCCCATCCCTTCATGGTAAACAGATGGGGAAACAATGGAAACAGTGACAGACTTTATTTTCTTGGGCTCCCAAATCACTGCAGATGGTGACTGCAGTCATGAAATTAAAAGATGCTTGCTCCTTGGAAGAAAAGCTATGATAAACCTAGACAGCATATTAAAAAGCAGAGACATTACTTTGCCAACAAAGGTCCGTCTAGTCAAAGCTATGGTTTTTCCAGTAGTAAATATGGATGTGAGAGTTGGACTATAAAGAAAGCTGAGCGTGGAAGAATTGATGCTTTTGAACTGTGGTTTTGGAGAAGACTCTTCAGAGTCCCTTGGATTGCAAGGAGATCCCCAGTCCATTCTGAAGGAGATCAGTCCTAAATATTCATTGGAAGGACTGATGCTGAAGCTGAAACTCCAATACTTTGGCCACCTGATGCAAAGAACTGACTCCTTGGAAAAGACCCTGATGCTGGGAAAGATTGAAGGCAGGAGGAGAAGGGGACGACAGAGGATGAGATGGTTGGATGGCATCATCAACTAGATGGACATGAGTTTGAGCGAGCTCCGGGAGCTGGTGATGGACAGGGAAGCCTGGCGTGCTGCAGTCCATGGGGTTGCAAAGAGTCGGTCACGACTGAGTGACTGAACTGAACTGAGTAGCAAACCAGGCTGACGATCTTCATTCAACAAGTGTTTACCAAGTGTGCAAGGGGCATAGCAGGCAGGGTCAATGGTGAACAAAAGAGACACGGTGCCGGCCACACAGAGCTTCTGATCTGGGGGAGAGAGGCTTATCGAATATTCACTAATAAGTGTAACACTGTGGTGGTGACAACATGCTCTGAAACAAACAGTAGCCGAGCCCACGGAAGGAGGGGAGGCAGACCCATTCAGGATGGTCCTGGAAGGCTTCCTGGAGGAAGGGACAACTGAACCGAGAGCTAAAAGATGAATACAGGTGAGTTTCCCTGGTGGTCAGTAATAAAGAATCCGCCTGCTGCTGCAGGAGACATGGGTTCAATTCCTGATCCGGGAAGATCCCACGTGCCCTGGAGCAACTAAGCCTGCGCGCCACTACTACTGAGCCTGTGCTCTAGAGCCCGGGAGCTGCAACTAGCGAAGCCCGCGCACCCTCCAGCCTGTGCTCTGAGACAAGAGAAGCCACCGCGATGAGACCCTCGCACCACGACCAGAGAGTAGGCCTTGCTCAGTGCAGCTGGAGAAATGCCTGCCCAGCAACGAAGACCCAGCACAGCCAAAAATAAACTAACTGAAATTATTTTTAAAAATTAATTAAAGGTGAATCCACCTGCAGTGCGCGAGGCCTGGGTTTGATCCCTGGGTCTGGAAGATCCCCTGGAGAAGGGAAAGGCTACCCACTCCATGTTCTGGCCTGGAGAATTCCATGGACTATACAGCCGCAATGAGTCAGACATGACTGAGCGACTTTCACTTCCCCTGGAGGAGGGTATGGCAACCCACTCCAGTTATTCTCGCCTGGAGAATCCCATGGACAGAGCTGCCTAGTGGGCTACAGTCGTTGGGTCGCAAAGAGTCGGACACGATTTAGCGATGTAGCACGCACGTGCACATATAGGAGGCATGATGAGAGGGTTCTGAGCGGGGGAGGGGTGTGTGCACACTGAGAACTTTTCCTTTTAAAAAGCCTACGTAGTGCAGAAAGTGATGAGGAAATGGCGTGAGGTAAAGCTGCCTTTTCGGAGAAGGCAATGGCACCCCACTCCAGTACTCTTGCCTGGAAAATCCCATGGACGGAGGAGCCTCGTGGGCTGCAGTCCATGGGGTAGCTAAAAGTCGGACACAACTGAGCGACTTCACTTTCACTTTTCACTTTCCTGCATTGGAGAAGGAAATGGCAACCCACTCCAGTGTTCTTGCCTGGAGAATCCCAGGGACAGGGGAGCCTGGTGGGCTGCCGTCTCGGGTTGCACAGAGTTGGACACGACTGAAGCGACTTAGCAGCAGCAGCAGCAGCAGAGCTGCCTTTTAGAAGGCCTCTGCCCCGGCACGTGGGGAAGCAGGCACTGAGTTCAGGCTGGAGGGACGAGGCCCAAACCCTGTAGACAGGGGCCTCCTCTCCTTGGTGTAACCCCCAACTCCCACCCTTCCAGCCCATGATCTACCCACTCACCTCCAGGTGGTCGGGTGGGGTCAGCAGGATCCGGGCCACGTCCAGAGCCACATTCCCCTGCCCCAGAATCACGGCTGTGTCACAGCTCAGGTCCGGGGCCAGCTAGGGGACAGAGGTCGGGATGAGGCTCACCCAGCCTGGGCCTCAGTCAGGCTGACCTCAGCCTCATGCCCCATCCCCAGGCATAGCCTCAGGCTCCTCTGCGCTCAGAGTTTCAACCCAGGTCCCGCCCCCACCACCCATCACCCCCTCTTCCCAGAAGCCTCCCCACCTCAGCCAGCCTGATGCTTCATATCTCATCTCACCAGCCACCTCCCAGGTCTGTGGCTGCCCCTTCCCCCAGCTGTGGGAGCCAAGAGCTAGCGGAGGAGTGGGGAGGAAGAGGCCGGGAGAAGGCTCCCCAAACTCACCTCCCGGTTCTCAGGAAGCCCATTGTACCAGCCCACAAAGGCCCGGGCCGAGAACACGCCGGGCAGCTCCTCACCGGGGATATCCAGGGCCTGATGGTCCTCTGCCCCATAGCTCTGAGGACAGAACCAGAGGCCTCAGCGGCAGCTAAGGGGCCAGGCAGCCCAGCGCCCAGGCTCCCACTGGCCTCCTTGCAGCTCCTTCCCCATAGCGTCCCCCCAGCCGCCACCTCCCCCGCCCACGCGCCTGCACTCACCAGCACCACGGCGTGGTAGGCGTCCCGCAGCTCCTGCACAGTCACATCCCTGCCCACCTCCACGTTGCCATAGAAGGCACAGCGGTCAGAGCGGGCCGTCTGGGTAAAGGTGTTGATAACATTCTGCCAGGCCCAGGGTGGGGGGTTAGAGGGTGGGGCAGAGCCAGGGCCCATGGCAATGCCACCCTCACCCCACAGTGTCCAGGGTGTCGCCCCCTCCAGAGAGCCTGGGGTCATCCCATGAGGTCCAGGAGCCTCCCTCCCCCTCCAGCATCTTGACCAAAGTCTCTTAACCCCCGGTCTGAACCCAGAGACACCCACCTTGACCTCGGGGTGGTCAGGCGCCACGCCAAAGCGCACCAGGCCGAAGGGCACCAGCTGTTTCTCGTAGATATCCACGTGGGCCCGGGAGTGGTGCTGGGGGAGAGGGCAGCAGCTGGTGGGGCCAAGTGTCTTGCATGCTAAGTCGCTTTAGCCGTGGCTGACTCTTTGCAACCCGTGGACCGTAGCCTGCCAGGCTCCTCTGTCCATGGGATTCTTCAGGCAAGAATACTGGAGTGGGTTGCCGTTTCCTCCTCCAGGGGATCTTCCTGACCCAAGGATGGAACCCACATCGCCTACATTTCCTGCATGGGCAGGCCTCCTGGGAAGCGCTGGTGGGGTTGAAGCAGAGGCTAAGTCTGCCCTTCCCGGGGCAAAGCAGGACAGGCCCGCTCAGTGGGCTGAGGACACAGGAGAGAGAAAGGCCCATCTGTCCTCACCTGCCTAGAGAGCCAGACTAGAGGGATGGGCAGTCCAGAGCCAGGGCAGCCAAGGCCTGATTTCAAGGACCATCAGCCCATTGAGACGGCAAGACTGTTGGCCAGCCGAAGAAGGCAGCAGCTTTCCCTCCACTGGAGCTGTATCAGGAGAGCTTCTCCATCTATTTGGTCAGGCGTGACACACAACCCTGTCCTAGAACCCTTTGACACTTCTAGAAATGCCCAGCCTGTGGATGACCTGAGACCCACACTTGGAAACTTATACCTGTGTGTGTGCTCAGTCGCTCAGTTGTGTCCAACTCTTTGCGACCCCATGGACTGTGGCCCACCAGGCTTTTCTGTCCATGGAATTCTCCAGGCAAGAATACTGGAGTGGGTTGCCATTTCCTCCTCCAGGGGATCTTCCCGACCCAGGGATCAAACCCATGTCTCTTGTCTCCTGCCGTGACAGGCGGGTTCTTGACCACTAGCGCCACCTGGGAAGCCCACTGCCTGTGTCCAGGTCCAGGCCCCCCGACTGCCCACCGTGCCTGCTGACTCTCCCCATCCGTGCCATCCACAGGCAGTACTAGAACCACCTCCCTCCGCCCCGCCGACCTCACTGTGCCCTTGAAGAGCTGAAGTTTTGGAGTCAACAGCCGCGGGAGCTGACCCAGCGCCACCACTATCTGACTCTGTGCTGCTGGAATGATTCTTAACTTCTCTGGACCACGGAACATTCCTTCTGGCGTGATGCTCCAGATGCAATGAGCAAGGCCTGCACCCTCAGCCCCGGGCGAGATCCACTGTGAGTGTTCAATCAAAAGCTGTTACCGTCACTGCAGTTGTGGTGGCTGAGTCTCACCGCCTGGCTCACGAACCTTCCCTGGCTGCCCGGCCTCAGGACAAGGTTTAAACTGCTTAGGCTGGAGGTCAATAGTATACACTATCTGCCTTCCCATCTTATCTTTCTTTCTTTCCAGCTTGGAGCCTTCCCTCCAGGTCACAGGGCCCTTTCCAAGGCCACCTCCATAAGACCAAACCCGCTGGACCTGTTCACTGGTTCTCCCACAGGACCGGACTCCTCTTCCAGGAAGCCGCTCCTTCCTAGTTCTCACATGAGTGCTAAGTCGATTCAGTCGTGATTCTTTGGGACCCCACCTGTAGCCCACCAGGCTCCTTCGTCCATGGGATTCTCTAGGCAAGAATACTGGAGTGGGTTGCCATTTCCTCCTCCAGGGGATCTTCCCGACCCGGGGATCGAACCCTCATCTCTTGTGTCTCCTGTTTGGCAGGCGGGTTCTTTACCACTGGTGCCTTCTAGCTCTCCCCCGTCCCTCAATCCCTCTGGCTGTTCTTTCCCAGGTCCTCTTTGCTCTATTCCTTCTCTAACAAGAATATTCTCGGAGGTTCTTCCAATCTGAGACCCCCTCCCCTTGCCCAGGACACTCCCTGGGGAGGTGTCATCACTCCCTCCTATGACCTCAAATTCCTGTGGACTTACTGATGACATTCTCCTCTCTTCTGCCCAGCCCTCCTACCAAGCCTGAGACCCCTGGACAGCTCACCCGAGACACCAAACACCGATCCGGATGGAAGCCAGTCCCCTTCCCCTAAACCTCTCCCCCTCTGCTCCTGGGCTTCCTTCCACCCCGAGCCAGAAGCTGAGGTTTCTCTCTGACTCCCCTCGACCATGTCCAATTGGACCCCCATCCTCCCCACTGTGGCTGGCTCCCACTGCTCTCCTGGTCACCAGCCCTGCCTCCCACCCTGCAGGCAGAGAGAGCTCCAGAACGAAATCAGGGTGCTTTCAACCCCCTCCCCCAAAACCCTTTGGTGAAGCCAACCACCTGTGGCAACTGCACGCCCAGGACAAAGGGAGGCATGCTGTTTTCAAATGTTGATTCCTGGGCCCCAGTCACGGCTTGATTAGGTGGAAAGGAGGCCCAGAAATGTGCCTTTTCACCAGTCTCCCAGGGGACTCTGATGGAGAGAGGGGGATGGACAGCACCAAGAGAAACTGCCGGAGTCCAGCCTGCTCAGGGGCTCCCAGGTCCCCGGCGCCTGGGCCCACGCACCTCCTCCAGCCTCTGCTCTCACCTTCCACCTCCCCAACTCGCCCATCCCCAAACCAGCATTCTCTTTCCTCTGGGTGTTTGTCAGCTAGTTCTCTGAGCCTGGGGCTCTCTGGCCTCCTCCCCCACCCCTCCTTCTGTCCTTTAGAAATAGATCAAGGACATCACCCCCTCCAGCTGGGTTAGGTGTCCCACCTGTACGCAGAGCCCCCTCGCCCATCAGAATCCTAGACTATCACGTAAACCCTCTTCTCTACTCCACAGCCCCCCAAGTAGACTGTCAGGTCCTTGACCATGGCGACCACGTCTGTCCTGCTCATGCCCATGTTCCCAGGGCCAAGCCGTCCTGGATCATGTCAGCGTCCAGTGCTTGATAACTGAATGGCCCAGCGTGGACCTTAAGGGCAGGCTCTGCCATCGGACAGTCCACGCTCAGTCCACCAGGCCTTCCCTGCTCAGCAGTGGGGCCTTGGGCAGCCTCACTCAGCCTCAGCATTCTCACCTCTGAAGCAAGAGTCATGCCACCTGCTTCACAAGTTGTCTTGATGCTGTGAGGACATGCTGTGTAGACAGTGCCTGACTCAGCTAAGTTTCACTGTCCCAAACGTGCCTCGTGTTCCTGTCGCAGGACCATAGCTGGTAGTCTGAAGCTCCCAGTGGGCAGGGACCAGCTTGTAACTGGCCCCAGTGCCCAGCCCCAGTACCCCCCACGGGGAAAGTAGGCACAGGGCAGAGCCTCTGTTCACACTAGGGGCACTGAGAACCCTGCCTGGAAGGCCCCTCTCTCCAGATTTCAGGCTCTGCTCACACAGCTCCCCTTACACAAGCCGTGGAAGATCCCTGGTCTCCCTCCCAGTGCCTAGGTCTGTCGTAACCCATGGAAACTGGCCTGTAATGAAGCCCCACATGTGGGAGCCCCTCTCCAGAGCCTGGGAGCCTCCTTCAGTGCAACTCAAACACACCTTCTCCAGGAAGCACTTTCCTGCTGACCCCACTTACCAGGCTCTTACTGGTCACTTCACTGTAATTAGCTCTTTTACCTGTGCTGCTTGGAAGGTGAGCTTAGGTCACTTTCTGGCAGGGGGACCAACTCATCCTGGCCTCCCCAAGACCCTCCCAGCTTTAAGACTGAAAGCCTCACACCCTAGACAAACTGGGAAAGTTGATCACCCTACTTTTTAAGTAGAGTGTATAATTAATATATTCATCCTTTCTCTTTTCTCTCCACAGCAAGGTCATTGTCCTATGTCTCAGTCAGCTGAACTCGCCCACACCCCTCTCCCATCCCCGACTCCCGCCCCACCAAGGCCTGCCGATGTTTCAAGGGTAACCAGCAACCTTGGGGCCCTGCCCGCCAAGGCTACTACTATAAACCTTGAGACTCTGGCCATGGGGTGGGGGGAAGGGGTAGGATGGGGAGTGGAGAGCAGGCTGAAAAAACAGCATGGCATGGGGAGGGCTGGAACTATGGCAAGGAGAGTGCAATGAGGCGCCTAACGTTACAGAGGGCCTTGAGAAGAGCGGGTGGCCTCAAGATGCAGGATATTGGGAACAGAGAGGAGAGAGAGGAGAAAGAAGGGAAGATGAGGGGCAGGACAAAGTTATCCTCCAGGTCTGGAGTAACCTAACCCTAACCCTAACCCTGGAGTACCTGGCCAGGAAAGCATAGCCAACTGTCTGCCACGAACCACCACCCAGGAGGTAAACACACTTCTCTCCGAGCTGAGGACCTAGAGTGGGGAGCCCCAGGTGACAAAGCATGTACAAGCGTCCTGTTCAGATGGGCTGGGAGCCTCTTCCCCATCAGGAATCCAGGAGTGCTTTTAAAACCCAAAGGAGTGGGGCTTGCACTTAGGACTGAAGCAGCAGGTGAATCTTGGGAAAAGGAACCAGGGGGAAGTGGCTTACCTTTAGCAGGTGCTGGGCCGTGTAAAAGCCAGCTGGGCCACTGCCCACCACACAGATCTGGGGGGTCTGCTCCTGTGTGGAGAAGTGCTGGCCGAAGTCTAGGGTGGGGGATGGGGGCGGAAGGTCAGAACAAGACTCCCTCGCCTGTGCCAAATCCCAACTTAAATGTCGAAGAGAAGATGGAGTTTCCTAGGCTTCACCCTCATATGCATCCTCCTCTTTTTCTTCGAAGCTTCGACATTTGCCAGGGTCCCTTATTCCATCTGAATCCCCAAAGGTTGTGTGTCCATCCAGAGCCCCCATCTCAGCCACATCCAGAGCCCGCTTTAGAGGGCCTACTCAACACTCCCCATCACCCCTGAAGTGGTGCTCAGGACTGCTCAGCACTGCTTAATTTTTCTTACTGGGTTTTCCCAACCCACTCAGCTAGAATACCACACCTTCCAAGAGAGCCGGCATCACCCAATCTCGTCCCTGTGGATCTCCCCACAATCCCCCGTTTTACCTCTTCTAACTCC
The DNA here is from genome assembly GCF_000754665.1 of Bison bison bison. Lineage (NCBI taxonomy): Eukaryota > Metazoa > Chordata > Mammalia > Artiodactyla > Bovidae > Bison > Bison bison. The sequence continues at coordinate 6,817,158 of NW_011494943.1, forward strand.
TCTCCTTCCACAGAGCCCTCTATCACCCATATAGACCCCTGTTTCAGACTTTCCTCCTGCCCCACAGACCTCCTTATCCCCCTCATTCACTCCTTCTCATGCCTGTGGACATCATGGTCTCCCCCTCGCACTTTGTTGACCCCTGTCTCACCCCAGCAGCCTCACACCTTGCCGCACAGGCCGTCATCTGCCCCTGGACACCGCCCCCACTCCGTCTACATGAGTGCACCCCTCTAGTCTCGGCCCTGGTCCCCTCCCTCTCCCCTTTCCAGCCCTGCCCCGGCTTGGCTCCCACTTCTCACGGGATCGTTCGCAGGCCTCCCCGAACTCCCACCCAGCCCTAGAGGCGCTCTGCTCCTACTCTGGATGCTCCTGGAAGGAGGCAGCCGAGTCCGAGTCCAAGACGACCAGGGCCGCCAGCGCCAACAGAGCGGAGCCATGCTTGGGAAGA
>NW_011494943.1:6817748-6828028 GCF_000754665.1 Bison bison bison
GCTTCAGGACCGAACAGCGTGGTGGCTTTGTCCCCACCGCCCCACAGGGAGAGGCCTGCACCCCCGACCCACCCCCTTCCTCTGAAGGCTCGGCCCCCAGGACTTCCGGGCAGTAAGTGACGCGATAAACTTCTCCCCCCGTCTTCACCCTTTCTCCAATTATCTGGAGCCTAGACTTAGAGGAGAGCAAATCCCCATTGCTGTTTCAACCGTCCTGAAAGAGCGAGCCAATTAGAAAGGAGCTTAGTTTACTTACCTGCTCCCTCTAGAGCGTCGCTCGCTGATGACGCAAGGCGCCGTTCCCCTTTGAGAGCCTATCCCGGTTCGTTTCGGTCCCAGCCAATCACAAGCCGGGTTCAAGCGCACCTCCCCTCCCATTGGGTAATAAAGACGAAGTCCGGAAGTCTGGGAAAAGGGTCTTCCTGTGGCACTTTCTCCGGCGCGTTGTACAGGGTCCGACCCCGCCGAGGTGAGTCCGGGTCGTGCCAGGAAGATTTTTAAACCTCAGTGACCTTGTTGCGTAACGGTCCTTCCCTTTACAAAGATGAGGGACCAGCAGGAGAGTCTTGCCCTCCGTACTAAGGACAGAGCCAGGTCTCCCACCCTCGTCCAACAAGCTGGAATAGACGGAGGCGAATTTTGCACTGGCCCCGAGTGCAAAATTTAAGAGGGCGCCAAAACCCTCAGAAATCGAGGTAATAATGTTGTAATGCAATGTTTTAAAAGATGAAGATTAAGGCAAAAATTCATAATGAACAAGATGTATTTTTAAATACAGCCCTAGTGACGTCTGACCCAATACTTGTAATGCCGCCTCCCCCACCCCCCGCCCCAAGTGCCCTGTCAGGCACATCCTTGAAGAAGCCTTCCCTGACCCGTCGTCTCCCAAGCAGGGTTAGCGCCCGTTTTTATCCCCTCAACACTCCAGCTCCTCATTACTTATTAAACTGCTTTATCATTCTTAAGTTATCTTTTTATTTGACGTTGTCAGCTGAAAGAATAATGCACAATGTGCACGTTGTGAGTTCGGTTTTATTCTGGCACCTTACTGAGGACTGTTGCCCAGGAAGACAGCCTCTCAGATTACTCTGAGACAGTGCTTCAAAGAGGTAAGGGAGGAGCCAGGATATTTATAAACTTTTTTTTTCTCACTGGAAATAACATGTAATCAAGCATAAGAAGATTACTGTTAACCATAAAGAACAGACATCTTGAGTTAATGATTTTAGTGCTTTTCCATGTATGGGAAGATGCAAGAATCTGGGGGCACTGGAATTTTTCGTTAGTTATATAACAACTATCTGGGGGCCAGTATATCCAAAGCACAGGGCTTCCCAGGTGGATCAGTGGTACAGAATCCACCTGCCAGTGCAGGAGACATGAGTTTGAACCCTGGGTTAGGAAGATCCCCTGGAGCAGGAAAAGGCAACCCATTTCAGTATTCTTGCCAGGGTGATCCCATAGACAGAGGAGCCTGGAGGGCTACAGTCCACGGGGTCCCAACAGAGTCAGACATGATTTAGGGACTAAAACAGCAACATACAGAGCACAGAACATTGCTGTTTTTCCCCATCGCGAATTCCCCTTAGGGAACATTGTTGCTGAGTGACTGCAGTAGCTAATAGCTTGATCCTTGTAGAACTGGAATGGCAGACTTTTTTTTTTTCTTTACAAAGTATGATGAACAGAAAACTGCACAGACCATAAGTGTACTGGTTGATGAATCATCACAAGTCGTAACCATGTAACCGTGACATAGATCACATAGTAGAACTTGGTCAGCACTTGCAGGAGCTCCTTTTGCCCCTTCCAGACACTTCCCTTCCCTTTACTTACTTCCCTTCCCCTCCACTTACTTCCCTTCACTGAGAAGTAAATGCTGCTCTGATTTCTAATAAGCCATAGTGTTTTGTACTCCTCCCATCAGACCAGGAGTAGGCAAGCTATGGTTTGTAGCACAAATTCCTCTCACCACCTATCTTTGTATAACCTACAAGTTCATGACTTACATTCTTAAACGGTTTTTCTAAAACTATAGAATAATATTCTGTGACATGTGAAAATTACATAAAATTAAAAAAAAAGAATTTAGGGACTTTCCTGGCAGTCCAGTGATTAGGACTCAGTGCTAAGACTGCCAGGACCCATGTCTGATACCTGGTCGGGGAGCTAAGATTGAAAGGTTGTTGTTGAATCATGTGAATACACCAGGATTCTTGGCCCCCGGAGGAGAAGAATTCAATCCAGGGCCAGAGACGAGGCTTGATAGCTCAGAGCTTTTGTGTAATAAAGTTTTATTAAAGTATAAAGGAGATAGAGAAAGCTTCTGACATAGGCATCAGAAGGGGGCAGAAAGAGTACCCCCCTGCTAGTCTTCAGCTGGATGTTATATAGTCACTAGCAGTCTGTTAATGAAAGGAATGTCTTAAAATTCAGAATGGCACCAGGCCCCTCACCCATAAGATGCATTTTGGGATAATCTTGGCACCAAATGGTTTATCCTGGGCCATAAAATGATTAACTTGAATCTTGAAGAAGGGCAGACCACCATACAAATGGTTTCATTTACATAGATTAGGGGAACCATATCTGAGTATAACATACTGGTTTGTCAAGTAGGTTCTGGGCCAAGAGGCGGTATCTGAGTATAACATACTGGTTTGTCAAGTAGGTTCTGGGCCAAGAGGCGGCGGAACCGACTTGGAGACAGAGTTTGGGGTAAAGGCATAGCATATTAGCATAGCTTAAGACGAACATTTCCATAAGAAAAAGGCATTGGTTATCTCTAGGCTCAAGAATAAACCAGGTGTCATTATGGCAACACAGTATTTTAAGAGAAACCTCCCTTTAAACTTGTATAGAGAAGGAAAAAATATTGGTAGTTTGTTTCCTCCTGCCGCTTAAGAGAGAGAAAAATGTCTGACACTTGCAGGCTATTTCCTCCATTTGGAGACCCCTGGCCTTCCTGCCTGTTACCCTCTCATTTTCATCGACTCCAGTCCCCAGGTCCTGGTCTACAAAGACTGTGAAAAGTTTGTCCTTTCTTCCTCCTTGAGAATTCCAGACCCCTCTCTCCTTGGGGACCCCTAGATTTCCTGTCAACCTGCCTAGGAAATGACTCAAGATCCCACAAGTCTCACAGCATGGCAAAAAACATAGAACACAGTGATGTTCATTTCTTTACATATTGTCTCTGGCCGTTTTTGCACTTTAATGGCACAGTTAAGTAGTTGTGACAGAAACCATATCATCCACAAAGCCCCAAATATTTACCATCTAACATTTGACCGAAAAGGTTTCTCGATTCCTGCACTCGACAATAAGCTCCAGGAGACTTGAGGCCCGATCACACTTTTATCCCCAGAGTCTGCACACTGCCAGGCACATAATGGATGTACATGAAGAGTCTGTCTTAACATTCCATTTATTATCCTCTCACGTGGGAGGAAGAGGAGATTCAGGATAGACACCCTAGTAAGCCCTAGAGTGCTCCTTACCCACAGGTAGTATCTCTGGTGGTTTAGAACAGGAATTCTGTTCTGTTTAGTCCGATTAGGACTCACACCAGGTTTGAATCTTTCTTCCTCCACATACAAGCTATATGACATTGATAAGTTTAATCTAAGGCTTATCTTCACAATATGAGGGGGAAATAGTACCAATTTCTTGTAAAGATTAAACTTAGATAGCATAGGGACTTCCCTGGTGGTCCAGTGGCTAAGACTCCAAGCTCCCAATGCAGGGGCCAGGGTTTGATCCCTGGTCAGGGAACTAGATCCCATATGCTGCAACTAAGACCCGGCAAAGTCTAATAAATAATTTTTAAGTTAAGATAGCACAGGTTAAAAATGTGCCATAAGTTCTGAATTGATGTTAGCTAACGTCATCATAAATATTATCCCCTCCAGTGTGTCTCTGTAAATTAGACCTTAGGTCTCTGCAGAGCCCTCAAAGGGCTTCATTCACTCCTGTCATCTCCCCTCATTTCTCAAGGCCCATTCAATCCCAGTCACAATCCCGGAGTAACAGAAGTGTGCAAGGGGGCCTTTTCTGATGTTGCATTTTTCATGTGGAGAATTAGCTGTTTGATTAATCACATTCCCAGACCTTAAGGCCATTTCTGAGTTGCTAATGCATTTCAAAAGAGCATCAATAACATATAGCAGAGCAGTAGGTGGGAGAGGCTGCCAAGCCTGCCTCCTTCCAAGAGGGCTGCTTGGATCTAAAACTGCTCTATCAGTCAGCCTCCCAGCAGGAACCAGATGGCGTGCTCAGAGGGGCTGATTGAAGAGAGTTTAATGAAGGAACTTTGTGCAGAGGTGTGGCAGGATAAAGGATGTGGTGAAGCGCCCCCCTCCCCGGGCAGGGGAGGGAGACGATCAACAGCTGGAAGCCACTTTCACCCTAGGCCCTGAAGGAGCAAAAAGAAGGAGCTGTTCCAGAAGTAGCAAGAGCTGCAGCAGAAGGAGAGGGCACCGGCCAGGAGCTGTGGGCTTCCAGAGAGAAGGGCAGGGTGGAGGAGAGGGGAATGGACCTGGCCAGGCAAGTGGGAGCTACTCAGCAGAGCTGCCTAAGGCCACACCAGAGACAGGTGCTCTCACGGGACCAGGCTCAGAAAACACCTTCGCCTGCCCCTCTCCCCTCCCCGCACCTGAAGTGCTGGCATTCGGCCTCCCGTTTATCAGGGTCAGCATGCCCTTCACCTCGTCCAAAGACTTCACTGAAAAATAAGGTGATCGTGCACTCAGGATAGACTTGCGTGTCCTCAACCAGAGAGGGGATTTTGCCACCCACCCCCCAACCAGGAGACATTTGGCAATGTCTGGAGACGTTTTTGATTGTCACAACTTGGCAACCTAGTGGATAGAAGCTAGAGATGCGACTGAACATCCTACAATGCACAGCATAGGCCCCCCAACGACAAAGAACTATCTGGCCAAAACATCACAGTGCCGAAATAAGAAACCCTGTTCTAAACTAACTGCTCTGGCCTCGTGTCAGAGGCCCGGCCTCCTTCTCTGACCCTCCCTCAGCCTCCAGCCTGGCCCTGCCTCCCACTTTCTCATCCAGCCTCCAGGCAGTGCTGCTCCTAGCTCTCTCTCCAGGCCGCCAGCTTTGGGCTGGATCTCAGTGGCGTCCCCAGTAGCCAGCCTCTTCCTCCGGCTGGCATCGGTCACTCCCTTACATCTCCGCCTCACTCCCAGGCTGCAGACATTCCTTTCACAGCTAAGCGTGGCCCTTGACTCCCAGCTCTTGTGTCTGAACCCCCATCCTTCTCCCACTCCTTCCTCTCCTCTCCAAGACCATCTGACCTCCAGCACCTGTTCCCATAACCCCTCTCCAGCCTCAGCTACCCTCCCCATCATTTTCTCCCTCTCCCAGTTGAGAATTCTTCCACCCCTTGGGAACATCACAAACAAAGCCGACTTGGAGAGCTAGCCAAGGTCCTGCTCAAAGCTATTACCCCCTTGCTACTTTCATCTGACCTGAAGCCTTCCCCACAAAACACACACTTTGAGCTCACAGGTGCTGTGAGTCTCGGGAGCTGCCGCCAGGGTCTTGCACAGGCTTCCTGGCTGAGATACTAGGAAAGTCTGCCGAAGGTAACCGCTCCCTGTAGTCCCTGGGGAGAGGGCTCCTTTGGGGCCGGAACCTCAAACGGCACAGGAAGAAGCAGTGGCCAAGTTCATTGCTCCCTGGCACCAGGGAGGCCCTCGCCAGGGGGCAGGTGGACCCTTCTCTCTCCATGCCCCTCCTGGCCTGCCCCCAACCTAGGGCCTCTCCTTACCCCTGTCCTCTAGCCCTCCCGAGGCTCAGAGCGGAAGCAGGAAGGAATCCAGCTGTTTAGTCCTGAGATGGAGTCGGCTGAGGTCCAGACTGAGCAGAATGCCCAGCCACCTTTATTCCTTGAAACTCAAAAGAGCAAGCAGGGCAGGTGATCCCTGGAACCCCCCTGTGTGAGCTCCCCACCTCACTGTCTACCTGCGCCTCCACACTCTGGTGGAGTGAAGCACAGCCCCTGGGCGGGAGCCAGCGCCCTCCCGGCCCCAACGGTGGCCAGCACAGGCAGGAGAGCCAGGGTTAGGCCCCGGGAAGGACAGCGGGGTGGCTGGGCTGGTCCACCCCTCACTGCAGCCCCACCAGCTCTGTGATGGGAGGGGTCTGCACCATGAACTCCTCGTAGCGTTGGAGAAACAGCCGGAAGCGAGCCAGGTAGGAGTCCTCGTTGTATGGCAGCTGCTTCTCGTGGAGGAACTGGGACACCACAGGCTTCACCTGGCAGAAGGTGGGCAGGAGGAGAGGCTGCAGATAGGCCACCCTCATGGGGACCCTTCCTCTCCCCAGCCCCCAACTCCTGTCTACTTTGTTGCATGATGCTGGGGAGGAGCTGAGGGGCTGGGAGAACTCCCACATTTCCAGCAGGGAAAGGGAGTTTTATCCCCAGCATTCTTCTCCGGGGATCCTGACTATCTGACAGTCCTCCTTAGCATAGGGGGATAAACGCCATCTCTCCCTTTCAGCAAGCACATACAGGTGCCTGACATCTCAGGTCCATTTCTCCATTATCTTCAAAACCTGTCAACGTAAGCACTGCTTGAAAGTGTTAGTTGCTCGGTCGTGTCTGACTCTTTGCAACTCCATGGGCTGCAGCCCGCCAGGCTCCTCTGTCCATGGAATTCTCCAGACAAGAATACTGGAGTGAGTAGCCATTCCCTTCTCCAGGGGATCTTCCCAACCCAGGGATTGAACCAGGGTCTTCTGCATTGCAAGCAGGTTCTTTACTGTCTGAGCCACCAGGGAAGCCCAAGCACGGCTTAGTCCCATTTTACAGATGAGGAAGCTGAGGCTCAGAGACATTCAGTTAACTTGTCCAGAGTCACACTGCCTGGTCAGAAACCCAAGTGTTTCTGATCAAAAGCCACACTGCTGCTTGTTCCCTGAGCGGCCCCTTCCTGGGAAATTCTGGCCAGGTCAGTCGGTCAGAGGGCCCTGAAGGGGACTCCCCCTCCACCCTCAGGCAGCTCCCTCATCCAAGCCCCTCCAGCCCCACCCTCGTCTACCTTCAGGCACATGTTGTCGGAGAGCCTGGGGAAGAGGTGGTGTTCCACGTGGCAGCTGATGAGAGAGTGGCCGAATGCCCAGTCCAGCACCGGCAGCCGGGGCAGGTTCAGCACCCCCAGGCTCATCATGTGGATCTGTCGCGGCTTCTTGTCAGGGGAGAACATGGGCAGCCCGATGTGCTGTGACAGACACGAGGGTCAGGCCCTGGGGCCGGGCCGGGAAGACCCGTGTGTCCCCACCCCGCCCTGGCATCCTCAGCTGGCACCCGGGGGCCCCGTGGGTCCTGTGTCTGTCTCACTTCCTGCTCCGGCAGGACCCGGAAGAGGCACGAGGAGGCTGAGGTTCTGTGTCCTGTGCTGAGCCTCGCCCATCCCTGACCACTCCCCCCGTCAGCGCAATGAATGGAGTCTGGGTGCCCCTCTGGCCCTGTGGTTCTCTAAGTCCACGACGGCCCCCCACTGTCCCTCACATCCCTGTGCCTTCGCTTCATCCCAAAGAGACCCTTCTCTGCTCTCCTTTCAACAATCAAAATCCTGCTCATGGTTCAAGAAACACTTCCTCTGCCAGGCCTTGTCCTCAGTCTAGAGGATGAGGAAGTGAGTGGGAACTTACGGTCTCACCAGACAAGCGGAGGGATCACAACTGTGGGACTGCATCATGGGATTAAGTCATTAAGGCCGGGTGGTAAGTGCCAGGCTGGGATCCTCACTGGTCCAGGGAGCAGGGAGGTGACCGTCCCCACAGAAGTGGCCCCAGAACTGAGCGCTGAGCTGCCGGACTCCCACAAAGACCTCCCATCTCCAGCGTCTTACCTAGACACACGCCCGCTGGGACCTCGGTGGTGGCCCTTGCTTCACTTCCCTCGGGCTCATCACAGTAAGAGCCCTGAGGCTAGGAGCTGGGGTCCTATTCACCTGTGTCCCTAAGGAGCTTCATCAAGTAAACTTTGCACACGTGCGTGCAAGGTCGCTTCAGTCATGTCTGACTCTGCACCCCTATGGACTGTAGCGCACCAGGCGCCTCTGTCCATGGGATTCTCCAGGCAAGAGTACTAGGACAGATTGCCATGCCCCCCTCCAGGGGATCTTCCCAACCCAGGGACCATCCCAGGTCTCTTACGTCTCCTGCATTGGCAGGTGGGTTCTTTACCACTCGTGCCACCTTTGCACAGAAGCTGCTTAATAAATCCCATCTGTGCTCGAATGGCAGCCAGTGTTGAAGGGAAGTAAACTCCTTACCTGAGACCAAAACTCTCTGTGATGACCCACAGGGAGAAGGGCAGAAGGTAAGAGTAGGGAGGTATTTCACCTGGTGACCTCTCTCTCCCTAGAATCTAGAGTCCAGCCTTCGGCCAGGTGGTCCCCATGCCGCCCTCCCCTGTGTGCAGGGTAGGGGAGGCCTCACCTGGAAGATGTTGACGTGGAGATAAGGGTGGGCCAGCAGGGACCTGGTGATGAGCATGCAGGCCAGGGCCGAGCTGGGGCTCTGGAAGCCAGACACATTCAGGAGCAGCCAGTATTGAGAATAAAGGCCCAGGGAGATCAGGCCCAGTGTCCGCAGGGCCGTCCTGAGCTCCACCTCTCTCAGCCGCTCTGCCAGAAGGGGTGAGAGATTGCGGGGGTTGGGTTTGGCAAGGTTCCAATCCAACATAAGCAGGCTCCCTGGTGGCTGAGTGGTGCAAACTCAGGTGGCCAAGGTAGTTACAGCCCTGAAAAGTCGGTTCATTCGCTTTTCTTTCCCCCTTTGGCTGCACCGTGTGGCTTGCAGGATCTTAGTTCCCAGACCAGGGATCAAACCCAGGCCCCAGCAGTGAAAGTGCCAAGTCCTAACCACTGGACCACCAAGTAATTCCTTTTTTTTTTTTCTTTTGCCCATTTTTAGAATAGAAAACAGAGCATTAAGCAACCTGAGGTCAGTCTGATATTAATAGTAAGTGGTGGCATGGGGCTTGAGCCCTTAGCCCCTGCTCCTTCCACCGTACAATATTGCTCCTACGAGACTAAACATTATAACGTACAACAGAGTGTGAGGCCTTTACAAAGCACTTTTACATCTACAACCTCATTATGCCTTCCCACCATCCTTGAGGAGCAGGGGAGAACCTGAAGTTCAGAGACGTTAAGCTACCTGCCTGCAGTCATCACCCACCAGTAAGCGGCAAAGTCAGACTGGGCCCCAGCTCCACGGTTCTTTCCACCCTGCTTGGCTGTCTCAGAAGGTTTCTGTCTGGTCTCAACTCAGGGCTCCTCGCTTCCTTCATGAAGCCTCCACGAAGCCATGAGAGGGAGGAAGGGAAGGGAGTGGGGGGGACCAGGTCTTTGCAGGGCACGGCCCTGGCTTACTCACCCACAGCCACCAGCGGGGTTATGATGGGGATCAAGAGAGGAGCGAGGAACATGTAGACGTAGCGGTTGAGGCAAGGCAGCCTCCACGTGCTCGAGTCCCCCAGGCCTAGCACGTTGGTGTAGCCGTGGTGCATCTTCACGTGTCCATACTTGGCGTACTCCGCAGTGAAGGACGTGCATACCTGGAGGAGGCAGCCAGAAGCAGGACGGGGCCCACATCACAGGCGAGCAAAGCTGGCCCTCTGGAGCCTCGAAAAGACCCTCCTTCCCCAGACCCTGCCTTTGCAAGGCCTTCCTGCCTTCCACCCCCAGCTCATCAGCCTTGACCATCAGCTCTCAGGGATCTAGGACGGCAACCCCATCCTGGGACTTCCCTGGTGGTTTAGTGGTTAAGAATCTGCCTGCCCATGCAGGGGATGTAGGCTCGATCCCTGGTTGGGGAACTAAGAGCCCACATGCCTGAAGGCAGGTAAGCCCAGTGTGCTACAACTACTGAGTCTGCACACTCAAGAGTCCCGCAGCACAACTAGAGAAGCCCACGCGCTGCAGTGAAGAGCCAGTGAGCCCCGAGAAAGACCCTGCGGCTGGGTGCCGCAGCCAAGACCTGGTGCGCGTGCGCGTGCACGTGCGCGCATGCTACGTCGATTCACTGGTCCATACCGACTCTTTGCGACCCCACGGACTATAGCCCGCCAAGCTCCTCTGTTCATGGGATACTCCAGGCAAGAATACTGGAGTGGGTCGCCATGCCCTCCTCCAGGGGACTCAGCGATGGAACACGCATCTCTTGTCTCCTGCACTGGCAGGCAGGTTCTTTACTACTAGGGCCACTTGGGAAGCCCCTAAGACCTGATGCAACCAAATAAATAATCT
>NW_011494943.1:6828128-6829187 GCF_000754665.1 Bison bison bison
AACAAAAAAAAAAATTTAAAAAAAAAAAAAAAAAAAGCAACTGTATCCACTCAGCATGATGCTGCAAAGCATTTGGGGGCAGGAGGCCAGCAAGTCTGAGAGGGCTGATGTAGGACTGGACCCATTGAAGGCAAAGCTCCGGGCATCTGATGGCAATTATTTCGTGAGTGTTCATGGTGGAAACATCTGCACCTTCATGACACTGCTTTGCATCCTGAGCCCACCACAGTGACGGGAGTCTAGGGAAGAAGAAAGGCCATCTTCTGAATCGTCCCTGAGGGTGGCACCGAGGGTGAGGGTGCCCCAGTGGCGGCCAAGAGTTAACTTCTTCCTAGGGGTGACTCTTTGGCATGATCCCACGTGGGAGTCTCTGAAGCTGGTAGCAAGCAGCAGCAGCAGCTCCCTGACTCCAAGAAGAGCAGTCATTCTGAATATAAAAGAGGCACCAAAGTGTTTCTCATGCAGATGTATGCAAATTAACACACCCAACCTCAGTCTCTTCCAATATTTTATCCAAAAGCCAGAAGACTTTGCTAATTTTATTGAAGACGCTGCCTGTCTATACCCTGGAGGGTGTGAAGGGCGACCCAATGCCAGTCACTGTGAGCGCCACAAAGAGCAGAGCAGGGGACTTCCCTGGTGGTCCAGTGGTTAAGGCTGCAGGCTCCCAGGGCAGGGGCCATGGGTGCAGTCCTCAGTCAGGGATCCCTAAATGCCGCACGGCACGGTCAAATAAAAAAATAAAAAATAAAATTTTAAAAAGTAAAATATAATCATTTAAAAAAAAAAGGACCCAACAGTTGGTTCACAAAGGAGCTGTTGCCAGGATCTGCCAAGGCCTCCTCAGAGGCCAGTCTGCCTCTGCCCAAGGCTTGGAAGTGTATTTTGAGCCTCACGGTTCTATAACTGGGAAAAACCAACTGGGCTTTTGTTGGTTTTTTTGTTTGTTTTTAATTTAATTATTAATTACTTCTCGGCTGCTCACGGACTTCCTCGACAAGAGGTTCCCGAGCACAGGCTCCAGGGTGTGCGGGCTTTGGTAGTCGTGACACACGGGCT
>NW_011494943.1:6829287-6829796 GCF_000754665.1 Bison bison bison
AACTGCTGTTTTTAACTGTTTTCCTTCCTCACACTTCTGCTCCAAAGGCCGAGCCTGTCTGCATTGCTTTTTGCTTCAAGAAATGTTAGCTGCACTCAGCAATCTGCTGTTCCTTTTTGCCCTTCCTTCTGGCCTGAGTTCTACACCTCTGCTCAGACTAGCAGCTGATCATGCTTTGAGCCAGAAACAGCCTGGGGCCTGAACCCTTCCGAGCTTGACCTCAGGGGTCTCCAGGGCCAGGTTCTCAGCCACATGCCCAAACCAGAGAACTGGGGGCAGGGGCCACCGTGTAACACGTGGTTTGTGACTCAGCACAAGCTTCCGGAATCTGTGTGACCTGCCTTTTTGCAAGAATAAGAACAGATCTGAGGGGACTTCCCTGGTGGTCCAGGGCTGAGACTTCACCTCCTTTTTTTTTTTTTTTTGAGACTTCACCTCCTAATGAGGGGGTTCGGGTTCGTGTCCATCCCTGGTTGGGAGCTAAGACCCCACTGCTTCCCAACAGAGGC
>NW_011494943.1:6829896-6839415 GCF_000754665.1 Bison bison bison
TTTTTTTTTTTTTTTTTTTTTGAGACTTCACCTCCTAATGAGGGGGTTCGGGTTCGTGTCCATCCCTGGTTGGGAGCTAAGACCCCACTGCTTCCCAACAGAGGCAGAATTGTAACAAATTCAATAAAGACTTTAAAAATGGTCCACATTAAAAAAGAAAGAAACCCAGATCTGAGGCTATTTCTATACACTGGAATTCTCCCTCCCATCTAGATGTTCTTTCCAGAATGAGAGGGAACATGGTGGGCTTGGGAGGAGGAGAGAGACTGGACACAGGGTTTGGCGTGTATTACATGCACCCATCAAAGTGTAGGGGGACAGGGCCACAACTTACAGACGGTCCTGCTGCAAAGGATTATTTACAGGCCTCGCCCAAGATGATCTCCCATCCAGACCCAGAGAAAGTTCCAGAAGCTTCTTGATATCACTACCTTCTACAACCCTCAGGCAGACTTAAGAACCTAGATCTCTTAGCCGCACTCAGGCTCCTCAAGTGGCCAAAGTGAGTGTTGGGTAGACTCTCGACATCTCCTCTCAGCTACAACTGGGGGACCCACCACACTCTGCAGCCCTCGAGTGCCAACGACTGGAGCCCACGCGCCTAAAGCCGGTGCTCCACAGCAAGAGAAGCCACCGCAGTGAGCAGCCCGAGCACCTTAACGGAGAGGCGCTCACCACGACTAGAGAAAGCCCAAGAGCAACAGCGAAGACCCAGGGCAGCCAAAAGCAAATAAATAAAAATTAAGATAAATCGGGGTCCCTCCCCAGATCTCTCACTCATTTAGTTGTTTATTCATTAAGCATTCTCAGACCTCCACCAGCAGCCAAAGGTAGTTCTCTAACTTGGTACTTTTTTAAATAATTTATTTTTTGAGCAGGTAATATGTTTGCATAATTCAAAAAATATACAGTGGGGTGGGGGAGTCTTCTTGCTACCTGACCCCCCAGTTGCCCCATTTTCCTCCTGGGAGGTGAGGGAGGTCCTCTATCCCTTTATGTGTTCTCTAATATTTTGCTCTTTTAATTTTTAAGCAAACAACACTCTGCAGGATTGAAAACCGTCATTATAAGATTAGGACACAGAGTTTGGCTTCAAATAGGTCATTTACTGGATCGGAGGGGGAGGGCCAGGATGAGGCAGGTGCCCGGCGGAAGCTGTAAGTGTGGCCACTGAGAGAGGTGAGGACCAGAGGGCAGGGGCAGAAGGAGGGTTCTGGAGGAAGGATGAAGAGGAGGAGGAGGCAATCAAGACAGGAGCCAAGTCTCCAGCTCAAAGCCTGGGGGGCAGGGGTCACTCCGGAGACGGGGACAGGAGAAGAGGGCCACAGGATGGGCAGGGTGAGGAGGAGGGGCTGGGGGTTGTCCCAGAGGCAGCATCCCTCAGGCAGGAGGGACTGTGGGCTGGAGTCTTCCCTGCTTTAAGTTTGTCAAATCAAGTATAGGACACCTGGGGGCTTACTTGGTGGTCCCATGGCTAAGTCTTCATGCTCCCAGTACAGGGGGCCTGGGTTCCATCCCTGGTTAGGGAATTAGATCCCATATGTCTCAACTAAAGATCTCACATGCTGCAACTAAGACCCGGCACAGCCAAATAATGTTTTGTTTTGTTTTTTTTAAGTACAGGATGTGGAAACAGAAATGGCAACCCACTCCAGTATTCTTGCTTGGAGAACTCTATGGAGCCTGGGGTGCTATAGTCCATGGGGTCACAAAAAGTCGAACCAGCAACCACCTTCCCACTTCTGTCAGCCTGTCCTGACAGCGTCTCCTCCAGACGCTCTCACCAGGGGTTCTCAGCCTCGCCACTATTGCCTTGGGGACTGGGGGCTTCCCTGGTGGTTCAGATGGTAAAGAATCTGCCTGCAATGTGGGAGACCTGGGTTCGATCCCTGGGAAGGGAAGATTCCCCTGGAGGAAGGAATGGCAACCCACTCCAGTATTCCTGTCTGGAGAAGCCCATGGACAGAGGAGCCTGTCAGGCTACAGTCCCTGGGGTTGCAAAGAGTCAGACACCACTGAGGGACTAACACTTTCATACTTTTTCGTTCCATATCTGTGCATAGTAGTCTGTCTACCAGCAACCTTGGCCCCTATCTGCTGGATGCCAGGAGCAACACATAAACACTTGCACGCATGTACAGACACACCCTAGTCATCAGAGCCCAAAACACCTGCAGACACCGACCATGTCCCTGCCACGCTCTCTCCTCTCTGTGTTCCCACGGCCTTCACACAGCTGCCTTCACAGTCTGCCTGCCCAGGCCCTGGGCTGCATCGTGTAGTAGCTGAGCGGCCGGGGTCTAGTGACTTAACCTGCCAGACCAGTGTTTCCTCATCCACAAAGTAAGGGTGATAATAGGTTTGACCTCACAGGGAGGCGTGATTATTAACATCAACTACACAGTAAGCACCCAGTAATGGTCAGTTGGTATAATTAAGACTTCTATTATTTTGATGTCATTCGTGTGTGCCTGTTTACCCACTGGACTCTGAGCCCTTGGGGAACTGGAAGAGGGTTCTGCTCACCATTGTGTCCCCAGCACCCAGCAGAGGGCTGGGCCAGGAGCGAAAGCTTGGTGATTTTTAGCTGCTCAGCCAACGCCCACGTGGAGCCTCAACTGCTGACACTGTTTCAGCCCCTAGATCTCCCCAGCAAACCCAGCTTCCCTCCAAGTCTCCCCTCCCCACTGGGCAGCCACGGGCCGCCTGGGAGCAGCCCTCCCCTTTTCTCCGAGCCCCCCTACCACCATACCCACCCAAGGACACTCACCAGGCTCAGTGCCACCACCCACAGATGACCACCTGATCCTCCTCCAGCATCCTCAGCCTCTGGGGGCCCATGTGCAAGCCCACGGGGGCCAAGCTTTTAGAGACCCACCGGTGTGGGAACTGCCAGACGACCCCGCGCAAGTACATTTTACAAATCTGCATAAGTGATAACATCGCACAGACACACACGCACAAAGTCAATGTCCTGGTGTGTTGAATCGCTGTTGAGTCGCTCAGTCGTGTCTGACTCTCTGCGACCCCACAGACTTGTAGCCTGCCAGGCTCCTCTGTCCATGGGCTTTCCCAGGCAAGAATACTGGTGTGGGTTGCCATTTCCTTCTCCGGGGGACCTTCCTCCCTCAGGGATCGAACCCACGTCTCCTGCATTGGCAGGTGAATTCTTTCCCACTGAGCCACCAGGGAAGTCCTGAATATCAAATGTTGAATGACAATACATGTAACTATTGAGGCGTCTAGGTAACGGGTCCACTGGACTGCTCTGTCCTCTCTGATCTGGTTTTGCAGTGTCTTGTGAATCTCTAATTATTTCAAAAGTACAAACGTTTTTATTTTTTTTTAAAGAAGTATATTTTGTACTACAGATCTGAGTTTGCCTGCTAAATATATTTTTTTAATTAAAAAATTTAAAAATCACAGTGGAGCATACTCAGAGGACCACCCCTCAGGGTTCAGGTGGGGCCAAAAAGAAAGAAGGCGAGAGATGGCCCAGAAGGTACAGGCCACGGTGAACCGGCAGGAAGAGAATCGGAACTGTTCAAGCATCGTAATCAGGCTGGGCTTCTGGGCTCGGGCTCGGTTTCTACCACCAGCACAGGGGACCGGAAAGAAGGTGACAGTTTCCCCCAGGTGACACCCCTCCCCCAGGGCAGAGCCGCCGGGGCTCTCCGCGGACCAGCTGTGACGCCACCCCCATAGCACAAAGCCGACTTTAAAAGGAGAGTTGGAAGTTGAGACACAGTGGAGCTTAGTAACTGGCACGGCCTGTTCCCTCCCACTTAGGGGAACATCTTGACTGTGAGTGACTGGCAAGGGAGTCCCTAAAGGCCTCCTGATTGCAGGAGTTAATCTTCCCCAACTGAAAATAGAGTTGCCATATGATCCTGTGACCCACTCCTGGGTATGGATCTGGAGAAAACTATAATTCGAAAAGATACATGCATCCCTGTGTTCATGACAGCACTATTTATAATAGCCAAGACACGGAAAAAGACTAAATGCCCATCAACACGTGAATGAATAAAGAAGGTGTGGTATACACATACATATATATATTATATGATAATATATACTATATGGAATATAACGTGATTATAAGGTGTGAAAATATATATATTATATGGAATATTAATCATAAAAGAATGAAATCACACCACTTGCAGCAGCATGGATGGACCTAGAGAGTATCATATTAAGTGAGTTAGAATGAGAAGAACAGACACTGTGCGACCGGTATCACTTACATGTGATAAATTCATCTACGAAACAGGAACGGACTCACAGACACAGGGACAGACACACAGACACAGGGACAGACTCACAGACACAGGGAGCAGACTCACAGACACAGGGGCAGACTCACAGACACAGGGACAGACTCACAGACACAGGGGACGGACTCACAGACACTGGGGACAGACTCCAGACACAGGGGACAGACTCACAGACACAGGGGACGGACTCACAGACACAGGGACAGACTCACAGACACAGGGGACGGACTCGCAGACACAGGGACAGACTCACAGACACAGGGGACGGACTCGCAGACACAGGGGACAGACACACAGACACAAGGGACAGACTTGGGGTTGCCAAGGGGGAGAGGGATGGGGGAGCGACTGGGAGTTTGGGGTCAGCAGATGCAAATTATTATACAGAGAATGAGTGAATACCCTACGATAAGCCATAATGGCAAAGAATATGAAGAAGAATGTGTGTATATATATATGTGTGTGTGTGTGTGTAACTGAATCACCTTGCTGTATAATAGAAATTAACACACATTGTAAATCAACTATAAATTAAAAAATAAACTTTTCCAAGCTTCGGTACTTGAACCGTAGGGGCCTGCCCACCCCAGCCTGCCCCTACATTCCTGTGGCTCTTGACAGGCAGTACCCAAGAAGAATACTGGAAGTCCTCATGACATAACCCAGGACAAGGAGCAGGCAGGCGAGGGTAGTCCATGGGCAAGGGAGAGGGTCAGAGGTGCACTGAATGGAATGGAACACTGTGGCGTAGACAGGAAGTGGGTGTTCGGAGGGAAGTCAGTCCTGGCGTGAGTGGGGTATATGATTTTGGATACTTTAGCAGAGAAGCAATAGCAACCTGGATGTCAGCTGCCCCCGCCATCCTGCCTGCCCTCCCCTCAGATCCAACGGGTCAGAGAGGGTGACCTCTCTCACCCCCAGCTCGTGCCAGCAGATTGTGAAAGAGGCCTGGCAAAAGCTGGGTGGAGCAGGAAAGCCAGTGACACTCCAGGTGACACCTGAGGCTGTGACTAAGGGACTAGATTCTTCTATGGTGATGCTGCCTCCTGAGGGTCACAGTTTGGAAACAGCGCAGGCAGTCGACAAGCGGAGGAGGAAAGAGAGACAACGGGACGTGAAAGATGGGGAAGCCGGGGATCCAGGAGGGTCCCAGGTAGTCTGCTGAGATCCTACGTGGCAAGAGCTGGTCCTCTGTGTGATGCGAAGGACAGGTATGGTTCAGGGCCTCAGTAAACAGCCCCCTCAGTACACACACACACACCCCCCCCACACACAGCTCCATTGAGCTTTGTATAAGCTGGTCAACCTTTCAGTTAAAAATAAACAACGCTGGGCTTCCCTAGTGGCTCAACGGTAAAGAATCCGCCTGCCAATACAGGAGACACGGGTTCAATCCCTGGTCCGAGAAGATCCCACATGCCGTGGTGCTACTCAGCCCGTGTGCCACTCTAATGAGCACAGGCTCCAGAGCCTGGGAGCCGCAATTTCTGAAGCCCTCACGCGCGAGAGCTCTGTTGCTCTGCAACAGGAGAAGCCACCGCAGTGATAAGCCAGCGCACAACTGGAGAGGAACCCCAGCTCGCCACTACTGAGAAAAGCCCGTGCAGCAACAAAGATCCAGCGCAGACAGAAGTGTTAGAAAGAAAAAAAAGAAAAGAAAACTAAAGCATTTAAAGCAGTTAAAAAAAAAAAAAAAAAACACTAACAAACAAAACAAGTAAGAAAAACCACTAACCTTTTGCTTGCAACTGACTGGGTGTTCCCTCCAGAGGAAAAAGAAAAAGGTGATGGGGGTGGTCGGGGAGCTTGTTACTTGGAAGCAGGCATTGAAGAGTCAGGCCCAGGCCCTAATGAAGATCTAGGGTGTCTCGTTTAATATTCACACTGGTTTCACAGAGGAGGTAACATTATTATTCTCATTTATTACATGGAGAAACCAACACTTAGATGCTAAATTAAGTAACTTGTCCAAGGTCACAGAGTCAGTGTGTCCAAGGTGGCCCCGACACTGTCCGCTGCCTGGTTGACAAAAGGTAAAAATCCACTCGCCCTACTCATGCCAGTGGCCGAGGAGGTGGAGCCGTCCCCTCCTTCCCACTGGGAGCTGGATCTTCCCTGAGGTTGGCCAGAGTCAGGGCCACGCCTTGAGGCATGGGGGGTGGAAAAGCAGAGGCCTCCCACTCAGGTTGCCCTCGAGAAATTTGCAATCTGCCTGCAGCATACCAGCCTTCACAGCTGGGGATGGAAGCCAAGCCTTCCCTACGTGGGGCTCACCCACCTCCAGGCTGTGACCTTCCGGCAGCCTGCTCTTCCCCAGACCTTGTCCCCGTGTCCCCTGCAGGGTCATCGTCTACAAACATTGAGCTCAGCCCTGTGCCAGGGACTAAAGAGGCAAAGATGAGGCCACTGCCCTGGGTCCCAGGGGACGAGACGAGGGGAGCCACCAGGCTGCCGGGGTCCCTCCAGGTGGGTCCTGCACTGTGGTTCAGCTGGAGCCCTCTGTCTGGGGAGGCTGGGAAGACTCCACCTTCTCAGCTGCCCCCAGGCCTCTGGGGCTCAGTGCAGCTTTGACAGAGCCCACATGATAGCACAACATCCTGGTTCCTCCCCTGCTTGTGATTACAAACTTGGGGGGTGGCGGCGTCTGACCCTGGCTCCAGGGTTGGGTCTGTACCTTAGAGCCTGGCTGAGACCAACGCTCAGGGGTCCCTGGGAAGAAGACTGTCTTGAAATGGACCCTGAGGACCCATTGGTTCCCTTTGTCCTTTTTAAAAAGTATATTTCTTTACTTTTATTTATTTGGCTATACTGGATCTTCGGTGCAGCATGTGGGATCTAGATCGCTGATTGGGGATCAAACCCAAGAACCTTCATTGGGAAACCTGCATTGGTGTCTTACCCACTGGAGCAGAAGTACCCCCCTTGTCCTTTGCATTTTAGAAATGTGTGCAGGGATTTCCCTGATGGTCCAGTGGGTAGGACTTGGCGCTCCAAATGCAGGGGGCCCAGGTTCAATCCCTAGTTGGGGAACTAGATCCCACATGCTGCAACTAAAGATCCTGCAACGAAGATCCGAGTGCCACAACTAAGACCTGAAGCCAAATGAATAAAACATAAAATAAAAAATGAAAAATTAAGGAATCTCCCTCCCTTTAAGAAAAAAAATAGAAACATGCGCAGGTGGGAGAGGTGGGTTTGGGGATGGTGAAGGCGATGGAGGGTGCTGGACAGACAGTGCTTCCTCTCATCTAACTCATGCACTATAATTTTATAAAACGTCCTGTGTGCGTGCGTGTACAGTTATGTAAAGTTATATAACTTTATTAAAAGTTAGTAATTGAGGGGCTTCCCTGGTGGCCCAGTGGTTAAGACTTTGAGCTTCCAAGCAGGGGCTGAGGGTTCCATCCCTGGTTGGAACACTAAGATCCCACCTGCTTCGTGGTGCGGCCAATAAACAAATAAAAGCTCTTTAAAAAAAAAGAAAAGTTAATAATTGAGTTAATTGGTCACAGTAACCAGTTCCTGGCAGAAAAGGACTGTTTCTGGTATCAGCTTTCACATTTGTTCATAAGGGACCCAGGGTCGATGGTGGGGGATCACCTGGAAGGAAGGGAAGAGGGGGTGTCAGAGCATCGGAGACCTGAGACCGGTCCAGACAGAAGGGGAACCGGGCCAGACACCTTTGCCTACCTGACCGTGCCCACAGGCTGAGGCAGGCTGGGGAGATGGTGAGAGAAGTGGGGCAAGAGTCAGGAGAGAGGAGGGGCCCTCCTGGTACAGACCCAGGTAAGCAGGGGGCTTCTAGGAGGCTCCACCATCGCCAGGTGTCAGGAGGTGGGGGCTGTTATGGAACTGGGGTGCTGGGACAGACACCAGGCCCCTGCTCCCCCTGCCCTCTGCCCATCGTTCACATCCCAAACCCCAACTGCAAAACCAGGAAGCCCAAAGGTTGCAGCCAGGACTGCCAGCCGCAGGAGTCCTGGGGAGAGGAAGAAGGTCCACCCTCCTGAACCAGTGTTGTGGAGAAGAGAGCCGCCCCCAGGAGAAACCGGTGCTCCGGCTGCGTCCCCGGCCTCAATTGAGCACTGATCATTCCTCATGCAGCCCTCTACCCTCTCAAGGGTTGGGGTCGTGCACACACGCAGACACACACAGACCGTAGTGCAGACAGGCGACACGCTTGGGCCCACGTGCCAAGAGCCGAAGCTGCTGGCCCTCGAGGGCTCACAGGGCTGTGCATGCCTGGATTCTCACACCAAGGCCCCGCAGCGGCTCCCACCCCGTCCCAGGCTCACCTCCACAAAGAAAAGCGTCCAGACCTTGCTCCAGCCTCTGGACTCGGTGAGGGCACCATGAGTGGCCAGGTGGCTGCCCTTGACGGTCAGTGTGTAGTGGCACACCCCCAGGATGGTGATGCCCAGGGCAAAGACCAGGGGGCTGTCAGAGCGCAGGCACAGGAACCCTGCGGGGGGAGGTCGGGGGAGGGCGGCAGGAAGAGCGGTAAGGGCGGGGGGTCTTTCTCTGGTTCTTGGAGATCTAAGCCCAAATGCCCCAGCCTGCACCCCTGGAAGCCCGGGCCAAAGAAGGCCCAGCCCTGGGGACTGCCCCAGATAGTGGTGTGGCAGGTTCCACGAAGGCCGGAGTGGGATGGGTTGGCTCTCTCTGAAAGCTCTGAGACAAGACAGAGCGCCACTGACTCACCGAGGAGAGGCCGGGAATCTTGATTCTGCGCCCCTGCCAGAGGGGCGGTGGCGACAGGGCACGGTGGGGGGGTCCAGGCCAGGCGAGGACCAGGGAACACGCCCCTCGCCCCCTCCCCGGGCGCCCTATGGAGCACCCTCCCCTCCCCAGGCCATCTCATCTCCCCCCTCACCACCCCCACCACCCCACCCAGCCGCTTCTCCCTGACTCGGCTCAACTTTCTCCTCCAATGCCCTTCATCCATCGGGGCATCTCCGGGTACACAAGTCAGAACACCCCAACCAGACTTCCCGGGCTGACCCTCTGTCCTAGCGTCCCGGGCAAGTGCCATCTACCCCACCCCGCCGCCCACCCCGACACCCTCCGCCGCCGCCCAGCGGGCCGCGCAGCCCCCAGTCCCCGTGTCCCTCACCGGGTGGCAAAGCGAGGAGGCTGAGCGCGAGGATGGCGCAGTCCACGCCGTGGCGCTCCCACCACGAGCTCGCCCTCACCACCTCCTGCACCCGCGCCTCCAGCTCGCCCAGCAGCGCCTCGGCCC
>NW_011494943.1:6839594-6845185 GCF_000754665.1 Bison bison bison
GCGAGCGGAGGCGGGCGGGGCGGAGTCACGCGCGCCGCTGGGGACACCCGCCCCTGGTATCACGGTGCGCGCCCAGAGCGACCCGGCCGGTCCGGGGCCACCCTCCTGGCGGGCGGGACCAGAACGGGCGCAGGAGGAGCGCACGGATGCGCGGGGGTGGGGAGGCCACCTGGAGCCAGAAGCAAATCGCCGCAGAGGGGACGCGGGCGCGGGAGGGATGGGGGCGCGAGGACCCCCGTTAGAGACCCTCCTCCCGCAGGACTTTCCCTGATCGCCTGACCTCAAATAACTCCCTTATATAATTCCGGCGCCGCACCCTGCTCGGGTTTGCGGGACCTTTTTTTTAATCCCTGAACTTAAGTATTTTTTCCCAGTAGCACTTAGCAGCCGCTCCACACCCGACACGGACATTCGTCCCCTGTCTCACCCACAGAGGGGACGCTGGTACCAGCAGGCCTCACTTCGCCGTTTTTTCTCCAGTCTTATCTTCAGGACCTGAAACAGTGCCGGGAAAGATTTGTGAATTCATGGGACAGAAAGTTCAAGGCCTCGCTCAAGCCTCTGAGTAGTGGTGATGGTGGTGGTGGTGGTGGGATACTCCCCTCTGAATCCAGCTTTAGCCTCGGCACGTGGGGAGCTGTCTCTCTAGCCCAGTGGGTTTGGGACTGAAAAGGGATTGCTGTAGAGAAAACGCATTCAGAGCTGACCATTCAGGTGGGGTTCCTGTGAGGTACCGCTCACTCAGGGGTGCCCAGGGCTGAAGGCCACTGCAAAGGGCCCTGGAGACGGGAGCAGCACCCGTCCTGGCCCTTCCCATCCGCCCAGGCCCTGACCCGGCGCTGTGGGAGTCTGGCCTTGACCCTGGGAGCAAAGCCGCTGTGTTGTGCAAACATCCTCCTCCATTTCTGAGGGTCCTTTCTCTTTTTTCATACGGTTTTTTCACATGGTTTCATATGGAGGTCCCTTTAAAATGAGGCCTGGGGTGGTGGGGGCGGGCAGGAGCCCATTGGAGGAGGGAGGAAAAGGGGGAGAGGAAGGCGAGGAGGAGGAGGGGAGGAAACGGAAGAGAAACCGGAAACAGAGTCCGGAACGCTTAGGAGTTGGATTCTTTTATCTTCCTTGGCATTTTCCTTCATGATTTCTTGTGCGTTTATCCGTCCATTTTTTTTTTTTTAATGTATATAAAGGCAAGATTTTCTTTACCAGGTCAGCTATTCTAAGGAGTTTGTAATTTAACAGGCCAACACACACACCCCCAAGCAAACACGCACACACACTGGTTCCTTACAGTTTACCACTGCTTCTGCATACTTAACAGGTTTTGGGTAACCCCCACAACTCCCAGAGGATGCTGTCATCCCCATTTAATTGATGGAGGCCCAGATCTGCCCACAGCAACCCCCCCTACCCCCACCACCCCCCCACAGTTACTAAACAGCAGAACTAGAAGCCCAATTATCTTTTGCTTTTATCAGAGATTCTTAAGACAGAGGCATGGGGTGGTGATGGGGGAGTGACCTTCCCACTCCCTATTCCACCTTTACTTTCCTCTTTCTCAGATAGTCTGACATTTTCAGGGAGGGGGATACCTATAATTTTAAAGAACATAGTTGCTATTAATGTGCAATATTATAATTCTATAAAGGCAGAATCCCACTGCTTGTGAACTTTCTGGTATCAAGAAGCCCCTCGTCCAGCCTCGTCCACCCTTTGGACATCTAAGTGGTACTGTACGGAGGCAGATGCTGTGTTAAACAGGCACAGAGGCAGATGGGTACTGAAGGAGCTCAGAGGAGAGAAGAATCCCTGTGGGGTGGGGCTGACTACGGTCTCCTCAGAGAAGGGCAGCCCTTCATTTAGAACCGACTTAGAGCAAGACGGTATACTGCAGGTGGGGACGGCCGGGGGAGGGGCTGTGGGTTGGGAGAGATGAGGGAATAACAAAATCCGAAAGATCTGAATAGACAGCTCACCAAAGGTACAAATGACCAATAAACACAGGAAAAGATGCGCTACGTCATTAGTCTCTAGGGAAATGCACATTAAAATCCCAATAAGGAGTGGTTGCAGCTGCTCTCCGGGCTTCGCTATGCCACCCAAGGACGACAAGAAGAAGAAAGATGCCGGAAAGTCGGCCAAGAAAGACAAAGATCCAGTGAACAAATCTGGGGCCAAAGCCAAAAAGAAGTGGTCCAAAGGCAGAGTTCGGGACAAACTCAATAACCTAGTCTTGTTTGACAAAGCAGCATATGACAAACTCTGTAAAGTTCCCAACTATAAGCTTATAACTCCAGCTGTCGTCTCTGAGAGACTGAAGATTCATGGTTCCCTGGCCAGAGCAGCCCTTCAGGAACTCCTTAGTAAAGGACTTATTAAACTGGTTTCAAAGCACAGAGCTCAAGTGATTTACACCAGAAACACCAAGGGTGGAGATGCCCCAGCTGCTGGTGAAGATGCATGAACAGGTCCTACTAGCTGTACATTTTGAAAAATAAAACTTTATTAAATCAAAAAAATAAATAAAATCCCAGAGAGCCCTTCAGATCCAGAGCATAGCTTAAATTAAATAGCCGGGCAGTGCTAATCCTTGGCAAGGCGATGGGAAGTCACGGACCTCTCATTTGTTGTTGATGAGAGTACAAAGTGGCGCAAACCCTTTGGAAAACAGTTTGACAGTTTCTTGTAAAGTAAATATACACTTACCCTGCTGCTGCTGCTAAGTCGCTTCAGTTGTGTCTGACTCTGTGCCACCCCATAGACAGCTCCCCCGTCCCTGGGATTCTCCAGGCAAGGACACTGGAATGAGTTGCCATTTCCCTCTCCAATGCATGAAAGTGAAAAGTCAAAGGGAAGTCGCTCAGCCGTGTCCGACTCTTCCCAACCCCATGGACTGCAGCCTACCAAGCTCCTCCGTCCATGGGATTTTTCCAGGCAAGAGTACTGGAGTGGGGTGCCATTGCCTTCTCCGACACTTACCCTGCAGTGTGTGCTAAGTTGCTGCAGTCTTATCTGACTCTGTGCCATCCTATGGTTGTAGCCCTCCAGGCTCCTCTGTCCATGGGATTCTCTGGAAAAGAATACTGGAGTGGGTTGCCATGCTCTCCACCAGGGGATCTTCCCAACACAGGGATCAAACCCTCGTCTCCTGTGTATCCTGCACAGCACTTCTTTACCTCTGAGACTGAGCCATCAAGGAAGCCCATTGGAGCCTCAGCTTAAAACCATTGGATTCTTTACCACTAACGCCACCTGGGAAGTTCTATGCGCTTAACCTCTGACCCAGTAATTCAGCTCCCAGATAGTCAGCCAACAGGAATGAAAACGTATCCATATAAAAACCTGAACCCGAAGGATATTGCAGCATTGTTCATTAGAGCCAAGTTGGAAACAGCCTAAATGTCCACCAACAGGAGAATGGACACACTAAATATGATACCTTCACACAACTTATGCAATAAAAAGACACTGGCCGAGGCAACAGGGTAGATGAACTGATGTAATCTCACAGACATTAGGCGGAGGCTAAGAAGACGCAATTACTGCATGACCCATTTGTGTGAAGTTCAAGAACAGGGAGAGCTAATGTATAGCGATAGAAATCACATCCATCCTTCCCTGGGGAGGGGTGGGTGGGGGGCATTTATTGCAAAGGGATGTGAGGAACCTTTCTGGGAGGGTGGAAATGATCCAGATGGTGATTGTGGTGGTGTTTACATGGGTGTGTATACATCTGTCAAAAGTCACTAACAGGCGTGTGTTTTATTATAGTTAATCAGACCTCAGTAAAGTCGACCAGGGCAAAACCAAAGCAGCAAAGCAGATTTTGCTTCAAAATGGAAAGAGCGTGGGGCTTCCCTGGTGGCTCAGTGGCTAAGACTCTGCACTCCCCATACAGGGGGTCCGGGTTCAATCCCTGGTCAGGGAACTAATCCGGAATCTAGGGTTCCACATGCCACAACCAAAGACGCTGTACGCGGCGACTGAGACCCAGTTCAGCCAGATACATGAATAAAGGCAATTATTTCCAGATACAAAATACTATACATAAAGTAGATCAGCCAAAAGGGATTTACCGTATAGAATAGGGAGCTACGGTTAATATCTTAGAATAACCTACAGTGGAAAATAATCCGAAAAAAAAAAAATATATATATATATGCCTGAACCATTTTGCTGTGCATCTGATACTAACACAGTATTGTAAATCAACTATACTTCAATTTTTTTAATTTTCAAAATCGGTGATGGTTTTTTTAAGAGGTATAATTCAGATGGTAAATGTCACCCATAAATGTAGCACACTGAAGTGTGGGGAAGCAGGGTGAGTCTGGCATCTGAGGTCCCTTGGCCATGGGGTTGACAGCTGAGTGTGTGGGGCGGCGGAGTGGATGATTTAGCAAATTCTTCAGTCCTCTCCGTGAGCCGCTTCTGGGTTCTCAGCCCTGGTCCACGGCCTTCTGGCTCCCAGCAAAGATGAGAAAGACCTGAGAACAAAGCTTGGGGTGAAAGGCTCTGGGTGGTTGGCCCAGGCAGCCCTGCTGCCATCGAGGCTCTCTGCTTGGCTTCTCACAACAGGTTCTGCGGGGGCAGGCCTGGGCAGGCTCCTGGCCCTCTGCCCACAGTAGGATGCTAGGCAGAGACAGCCAGGGCTGGGGGCCGTCTACGCCTCCCGGCCACTCTGCTCTAGACCAGCCTCTGCTCCCACCCAACCTCCCACCGTCTGCACAAGACTCAGTTTATGTGAAGAGCACAGCTTTGCAGTCTGGCATGCTTACTAGCTGTGTGACCTTGGGTAAGTTACTCAACCTCTCCGAGCCTTAGTAGCTTCATATACACTACAAAGGAGGGAGATAAATATCAATAGGAGTTTGAATATTTTCTTCCTGTATCCCAACAGATTGTGTGTACACTCCCACTGTAGAGATGACTAGACCACAGCCTAAAGTCTAAATTACTCAGCTTGGTCTTTGAGGGCAGCCAAGTTCTAGCTCCACATCTGACTGCTTGGGGCAGAATGACATATCCCTGACCTCTGACCCCTGGATAGGGATTGCCTTTTCTCACTTCTCTGTCTTTATTCCCAGGGAAATTGTTTCTATTCTCACCGCCCCCCCATCCAAGCCCCACCCATCCTTTGGGGCTCTGGCGACGTCAGCCACTCCTACAAAATTTATCCAGGGTTTTCATATATTCCACTCATTCAACTTTTTTAAAAAATTTATTTATTGATCTAATTTTTGGCTGTGCTGCGTCTTTGTTGCTGAATCCAGGCATTCTCGAGTTGTGGTGAAAGAGAGCTGCTCTCTGTTTGCAGTGTTTGGTCTTCTCACTGCAAAGCGTGGACTTTAGCAGTCGAGGCAGATGGGCTTAGTTGCTCTGCAGCATGAGGAATCTTCCCTGATCAGGGATTGAGCCCACGTGCCCTGCATTGGCAGGCAGATTCTCAAATATTGGACCACTGCTCCTACTGCTGCTAAGTTGCTTCAGTCGTGTCCAACTCTGTGCGACCCCATAGATGGCAGCCCACCAGGCTCACCCGTCCCTGGGATTCTCCAGGCAAGAACACTGGAGTGGGTTGCCATTTCCTTCTC
>NW_011494943.1:6845314-6856674 GCF_000754665.1 Bison bison bison
ATGACTGGACCACTAGGGAAGTCCATTCAACCAATTTTATTGAGCATCGATGGTGGCCAGGGGCTCCAGCTCTGTCTTTCCCTTCCTCTGACATCATCATCTCCCCGGTTGCATTATTTTTCTTTCTTTCCTTTTTTTTTTTTTTTTTTTTGGTTGTGCCACATGGCATGCGGGATCTTAGTTCCTTGACCAGGGATCAAACCTGTGCCCTCTGTAGCGGAAGGGCGGAGTCTTAAGCACTGGAGCCCCAGGGAAGCCCCTCCCTCTACAGCTTGTTTTCGACGTCAGCTATCATATACTGCCCAGCAGTGATCCCCCGTCATACTATCTGGCCATAAGATTCAGTGCACTCTGTGTCATCTGCCTGCCTTAATCAGAAAAAGTAACACTAGCTGTTGAAACAAACAACCCCAGGGACTTTCCTGTAGTCCCGAGGCTAAGACCCCGTGCTCCCAGCGCAGGGAGCCAGGGTTTGACCCCGCATGACACAACTCAAAGGTCCTGCATGGTGCAGCAGAGGTCAAAGGTCCCCTGTGTGACTACTAAGACCCGGCCCAGCCGAATAAAATACACCTGTGTGTGTGCGTGCCGAGTCACGTCAGTCGTGTCCAACTCTTTTCGACCCCATGGACTGTAGCCTGGAAGGCTCCTCTGTCCGTGGGATTCTCCAGGCAAGAATACTGGAGTGGGTTGCCATGTCCTCCTCCAGGGGATCTTCCCTACCCAGGGATCAAACCCGGGTCTCTTGCATCTCCTGTATTGGCAGGTGGGTTCTTTAGCGCCACCTGGGAAGTCCCAAATAAATAAATAAATATGTTTTTTAAAAAGGGAGACTTTGTGCTTTTTTTTTAAGTTAAAAAACAAATAGATGATAGAGAAGACTCCAGACCCCAAGGGGCTGGGTGCTCATGGACCTACCCAGGCATCAATAATAGCACGAGGGGTGTGGTATTAGATGATGCTGGGTTGGGTCTTCCTGGGAGACTCTGGAGTTCCCCACCCTGGGGCAGCGATGATTCCTCCCTTCTGCCATCCAGATCTTTATTTGCTGGGGTTCATTGGGGTTAATTACTGTTGTGGTTGGGGTAGGGTGGCAGGGAGCGTTGCCTGGGACCCAGGGCCTGGAGGGGGAACCCTGAGAGTCAGGGATGGGTTTGGAGACCTGGAGGGTTGGAACCAGGAGTCTGGGGGGCACAGGGTGGACTAGAAAGACACCTCCTGCCAGCAGGGCAACCCTTTCTGTGCTCCAAACCTAGGTGAATGGGTCTTTAACCCTTTCTTGTCTTCCACCCATTCCTGCCACCCCCCAAATCATCAAAGGCCCAGCTCTGTGAGGCAAGTGGCATTATTCACAGGGGTGGGGCTGAGTGCTCTGGGGGGAAGTGGCCTCGCCTCTGGCTCAGACCTTGGTCAGCTAAGAGTGGGACCAGCACCTGAAGCTTCTGGATCCAGCAGGGCAGGACCACAGGGACGGGGTGTCTCTGCATCAGCCTCGCCTCCAGGGACCCTCCACGGGGTGCCAGTTACCTGCAGCCTCCATCCTGCCATTCTGCAGGGACAAAGCCAGGTTGGTGATGGCCCAGAGGCAGATCAAGGAAGCAAGACTGGTGAGGGAAAGGGGCCCGACCTGGATCCGGTGGGGATGCTGCTGAGGCTCTGGGGCCGTTGTCTGTCCCCACCTCACAGGCATTGAGGCTTCCTCAGCATCTTAGGTCCTTGAAAACCCAAGGCTGGGGCTCTTAGCAGCCCAGACTCCCGCCTTGTGAGGCTTTCTAAGGGTCATCTGGTCCCTCCCCGCCTGCACCAGGGCAACACCATAGCCAGTGTGGGTGATGACTCTGGGGTATGGAGCAGCCTGAAGGGTGTGTGGGGGGCCTGGGGGGGCCAGTTGCCAGGGCTGGAGCAGAGCGGGGAGTAAGGGCTGCGATTCCCGTACACAGGTTCCAGTCCTTGCTGTGTGACCTTAGGTAAGTCACTTGGCTTCTCTGGGCCTCAGTTTTCTGAAAGGGTGATTCGGAGTGGATGAAGGTGATACTATTAATATGCACTTTACCAGGAAGGTAATAAAAGGGCAAAGGTTTGAGGTAGATAGACTATCACAAATGCCATTCCTTGGGCTATGGTAATGATAGCAATGTTGTTATTTTGGCTATTGATATGATTTAAATCTAACATATATATAGGTGTCAGTAACGATATTCATAAATGGTTTCCGTTTCCAGTGAGGAAAAGGGCTGAACACCCTCACTTCCTCTATGTTGTCCTCGTCCTTGCCCACGTTTTGTGTGTGTGTGTGTGTGTGTGTGTGTGAGAAGGGCCGGGGTTCAGGAGTGTGATAATCCCCCCACTTCCATTGTGCATGACTGTGCAGAAGGTGTGCTAACATGGAGAGGGGATTTGGGGGTCAGTCCAGCATGGCACTGCTCTCTGCCACCAGCTCAGGGATGCCCAGGCCTCGCTGGTGCCCACTGAGCCCTCCCCCGTCCCCAGAGCCCCTGCCCCAGGTCCCTGGGCTGGTCTCCTGCCTACTGGACGTCAAGGCTGAACTAAGAGCTTTAGGTAGTTTATCCTCAGGACTGGCCTGTGACGTGGCGTATAATTATCCCCACTTACAGATTTAAATACCGAGGCTTGGAACAGCAAATCAGTCTTCCCAGCAAATATCAGGGCTGGCAGGCCAGTCTGAGCACTATAGCCCCTAGAAGGGCCCACCAGGCCCCTCGGTACCCGGATGGCCCTGAAAGATTGATTCGTCTCTACCCCGTTCGCTGCCTTCTGGACCACCGGCCCTTCTCCCCCTACTGCCCACTCCCGCCCCTGGGGCTCTGACTTTCCAACAAGCCGCTCACTGAGTTAGGGTTGGAGGAAGCTTCGTGGGAGCCCTCTGTTCAGGGTGAGGGCTGGAGCCGGAGCTTCAGCCTTTCAGTCTGAAGGAGCTGGAGCCCTGACAACGGACAATAGATGGGAGGAGTCTCAGATAGGCTCTAGGGGTGTCCCTGGTGGGTCAGTGGCTGAGACTCTGCCTTGCAAGGCAGGGAATGTGGGTTCAGTTCCTGGTCAGAGAACTAAGATCCCACATGCCTTGGGGCGACTAAGCCCATGTGCCACGACTAAGACTCTACACAGCCAAATAAGTAAATATTAAAAATAAATAAATAAACTCTAGACCAGGTCATGAAGCCCTCTGTGACTGTGCTCACACACACACACACACATACTCACTTATGTGCACACCTCCCTTCTCTGGAAAACCTGGAAACCCCCAGGCAAAGACAAATGAGCAAAACCACAGAGACACATGAGCACACGGAAGAGCACAAACAAATACAAGCTTCACAGGACTTTCTGTGCATTACACCCCATCCTTACCTGGATCCACATCAGCGTCCTCAGCTGCATCACATATACCCACACACATGTGGGTGCACACGGGCACACATGGGCACACGTGTACACACAGGCAGAGAGCCATGACTGGTATAGTTAGAGGCTGAGCAGGAGGGGGCAAAGAGGCCCGTCTGTCCCCCATCCCACCTCCCCAAGTCCTGCCAACTGAGCCCCTGTTCTGACCTCGGGAGCCCCTGAATCACCATTGTGCTGAGTTAGCATCTAGCTCAGTGAATGGGTCTGGGACTGCCATGGAAAGAGCCAGAGTTTGGGGTTTGAATCCCACAGCCCTGACATTTCTGCACTCGGAAGCTTGGTGCTGTGCAATGCTCAGTCATGTCTGACTCTTTGCGACCCTATGGACTGTAGCCCACCAGGCTCCTCTGTCCGTGGGATTCTCCAGGCAAGAATACTGGAGTGGGTAGCCATTTCCTCCTCCAGGGGGATCTCCCCAATCCAGGGATTGAACGCAGGTCTCCTGCATCGCAGGCAGTTTTTTTACGGTGTAAGCCACAAGGGGAGTCCCGAAGCTTAGAGAAATGACTTAAACCTGCCCGAGCCCCGGTTTCCTTCCCTGTCAGACACAGCCATGACACTGTTTTCCTGGGTTTGCTGGGCCCGCTGTGTAGAAAGTGCTAGATACATGCCCTGAGACAGCAGCTGACCAAGTGCAGCACTGTGAATGGTCCAGACTAAATATCCTGGCTTATGCAGTTCCCAGCAGGTCATTGCCTCCCACCCCGAACCTCAGTTGCCACATCTGTAAAATGGGGCTTGTATATCCTCCTGCCCTCCTGCCCTTGAAGGGGTGGCAGAAGGGATACAGGGGAGGGATCCTGAACTATCCTTAACTTTCTGAGAGCTTGGGAACATCAGAAAACCTTTCTGATACTCAGTATCTTCACCTGTCAAGGATAAAACCCCTCACCTGCCTACCTCACAGGAGTGGGGAAAGCTTTTGGTAAAGCTCAGACAGTGGCAAAACGGGGGCAGGCTGGTGGGTCTGCGACTCCCGCTCCATAAAAGATACTCAGCTCCTTGGGCACCTCAACAGCTCAGACTTCTCCAGGAGTCCTTCCCCACCCTTGGCTAGGGGACGCTTCTACAACCGCTGGCTGGATTGTCAACACCCCTTGCTGGTTTGATGAGGATGGGCTCTGTTTCTTTGTCACATAAGGGTCAGAAAAGCAGGACTGCTCACTGGAACTGCCTTGGACTCACCCACGGAGCCGCCGGGATCACAGGTGCAAGGAGCGCCCCGTGGGCCCGTTTCAGACCCCACGCATAGCTGTGGTCATTACCGACTGGCGTGCGCTAAATACGGGCAGCATAAGTGCTTTCCGTGCATCGTCATCACCCCCTCCCGATGACCTGTGCGGGTGACACTTTCATAACGTAAGATCTGTTTTACAAATGAGGGAACGGACTCAGAGAGGCTGGGTAGCTTGCCTAAGGCAACATCTGGACCGGGGAAAAGCCAGTGTTGCCGCCCAGATCCTGCTGCCTTCTGGAGTACGACTACCTCCCGAGCAACCCAGGCTGGTCTCAGAGAAGGTTACACAGACACACGCTGGGAGGACGGAGTATGGTGCCTCCCGGGACTGTCTAACCTGGGGACAGGCGGCAGCTGGCAAAACAAGGGGCATCAGGCGACCTAGTATCACTTAACTCATTTGGCTGCTCTGTGATCTTTGGCTTGTGGCCTCAGTTACTTCATCCGTGAAAAGAAAAGTTTGTTGGGTCTTCCCTGGTAGTCCAGGGGTGAAGACCCTGCGCTTCCAATGCAGGGGGCCCAGGTTTGATCCCTGGTCAGGGAACTAACATCCTGCACTCTACAGAGCAGGCAAAAAAAAAGATGTGCCACATACCCTGAGGCCCTTCCTGCCTCTGATTCCTCCCACCATTCCCACCTACTGCAACTCTGCAATCTCATTTATGATGTAATGTCACAGCAGTCTAGCTAAAGCGTCTTATTATTTCTTAAAAAATTAATTTATGTACTTATTTTTGGCTGCACTGGGTCTTTGTCCCTGCAAGGGCTTTTCTCTAGTTGTGGTGAGCGGGGGCCACTCTTCGTTGCGGTGCTCGGATTTCTCATCGCGGTGGCTTCTCTTGTTGCTGAGCACGAGCTTTCGCGTGTGTGGGCTCAGGAGTTGTGGTTCCTAGGCTTCAGAACACAGGCTCAGTAGTTGTGGCACACGGGCTTAGTTGCTCTGAGGCATGTGGGATCTTCCTGACCCAGGGATGGAACCCAAGTCTCCTGCATTGGCAGGTGGCTTCTTCACCACTGAGCCACCACGGAAACCCTAAGGCTTCGTAAGCTGGGGTCCCTGGACCTCTGCCGGCTACAGGAGCTGCCTGGAATCAGGAGGAAAGTTGTGTGTGAGTGTAAACGTGTTCAATGTGCATTTTTCCAGGGCAAGTGTCCATTCTGGCACCAGATTCGAATTCCCCAAAGCTAAGAATCATTGATTAGCATTTTAGAATTTCCCTAACCTCGATCTAAATTTTAAGGGGAATGAGTAGCGAAAGGTGAATCCCTACTGTATAAAACCCCCCTTCACTGTGTTTAAAGTCCCCTTAGGCCTCCTGGAGCCACACCAGCTGCTGCACCCCAGGCTTCCACCCGTGGGGACCCCAGCCCCCACTGCTTCCGGTTAGTCTCGCCTCCACGCCGAAGCTCGGGTCTGTTCCGTATCGTCTTCTGGCTTCCTCACCCCTATGTCCGTCCCCGGACCGACGGCGCCAGGAGGCGGGTCTTTGGTGAGGTAGGTGCAGTGACCAGGACCGCCAGTAGGGGTCACGAGGTGGCAGAACGCCGAGGAGCACCCGAGGGCGGCATCTCGAGTCTCTGCATCTTAATTGGTCCCCTTGGCAACCAAGGTGGGGGTGAGGATAGGGGTGATGGGCGGTGAGGAAGGCCTGGCAGCAATCAGGAGGCCTGGGTCTCCTCGGTAGGCCTCAGGTTTCCCATCTGTAAAGTGGAGGGAGGTGGCCTGGAACCTCTAGACGCTCGCTAGGCAATCTTGTGGCTCTGATGTCCTATAAACCTTTCTGATGGTCCTGGAGGGAGGAGGCTGTCTTGAACTGCTCTTGGCAGCAGCACTGGGCCCAGCAACCTTAGGGAAAGAAGCAAAATGACTCCAGGGCTCTTTCCCAGACTTGACTGAGAAAACAGAGCCCATTGTCCTGCAGCCTCAGGGCAAGCCTTACCCCTGGGAGAAAGGACATCCTAAATAGGACTGCCCCACAAGTTTCCTGGGGATGATGAGGGAAATGGAGACCCCACTGGAGGCTGGGGTGGGCTGGGTCTTAAGATCCTCCTCACTCAGCTGTTGGGGGGCTCTTCTGAACCCCCTCTCTCCATCAGCTCTAAATCCTAGGTCCAGAGAGAGCAAGGTGAAGACTTGGGATGAGGGAGGCTCTGCAGAGCTGTGTGGGGGCTGCCCTACCATCTATCCCAGGACCCCCTCCCCGCCAAGGAAGAGGACCGAGTCCTCATAGATACAAAAAGTCCTTCTCCCGCCTCCACCCTCTTGCTCTCTCCACCCACCCGTGTCCCACCCCCACATGAGTAAAACAAGACATAGTCATGACAAAAACGCAGAATGTTTTCTACAAAAATTATAATGAGCCTGCCGGAGGGGCGCTTCGTACAGTGGTGGGAATTGGGGAGCCTGCCCCACCCCAGCACTGGGAGGACTGGGAGGGCGCCGAAGCCATCTGTGGACAGGGAAATGCAGGGGAAGGCAGCTCCCAGCGCTCCTGGAAAGTTGCATCGGCACCTAAGGGCGGCCGCAGGCCCAGAGAACAGGCAGAAGACTGAGGCGGGCTCAGGGCAGCCAAGCCTTCAGTGTGGGAACAGGGGCCTTCTCCATCACACCCACCTTGGAGCATGTGTGTGCCTGGGGGCCATCCTCAAACACAGACACACTGCAGCGAGGCCTGTGGTGTTCTGTGGGGGTTCTCTCTCCCCTGCCCCAGCCAAGGGGCCCCAGGAAGGAGCAGCTGGGGGCTGTGGCAATGCCCCCCCCCCAGTAGGAGCCACTTCCCAAGCTGAAGATCAGAGATGGGGGGACCATTGTCGACAGAGAGCAAGGACGCATCCTCATGGGGGTATATGTGCCCCCTGTGTGTGGGCTTTAGTGACTCTCCCACACTCAGGACCTGGTCTGAGGACCCTCTGAGGCTGGCCTTTCCACCAACCTCACCAGCATGACAGGTCAGGGACTCTAGCTAAGCTCTCCCTCACCTGCTACCCATGCAGAACCAGAGAGGCACCCAGAGGCTTCCAGAGCTTGAGCGACATCCACCAACCAACCTCCTGACACAGAGCCCTGGGGGTCTGGGGACAATCAGAGCTTAGACTCTCCACATCCCCAAGGGTCCACCTCGCAGGCCTCGCCCACACTCGGCTGGACACCTGGCTACAACCAGTCTCTGCCTTCCTGGGCCTGCGGGACCCTGAACCAGTTGGCAGATGCCTTTGCCCGGCGCAGAGCATCCCCGCCGGGCCATAATACTGCAGCCAGTTGCTCTAGCACCTTGGATCCACGGCCCTGACCCTCTTAGGCAGGGGGTAACAGGTTGGGTAACCAGGCTGCACATCCGAGGATAGAGTGAGTGGAGAAGGTCGGCGTGGGGAGGGCCAAGTCAGGCTGGACCCCACGCCGGGGTATGCCAGAGGGCACCAGTCACCCCACCCCAGCCCAGCCTGGCACTCCAACCCCCCACCCCCAGCATGGCCGGTAGAAGGAGGGGAGTTAGCCATGCTCAGTGACAGGCAGGGGACTAAGCTCAGGCATTTGGCTGAAGAGTCTAGCTGGGAACCTCCTCCCTGGGGTGTATGTGGGGAGGGGAGGCAGCCCAAACCCTTCCTTCACAAAAAGGTAGGAGGTGAGTCAGCAGACTGAGCAAGATGACAGGACCCTTGGAGGAGAAGTGACGATGGACCATGGTCCCCAAGATAGGTGCCCCCACCCCCCCACACTTCCATGCAGCTCTAACGGGCACTGGGGCTGGCCTTCCACGAATGCACATGTCCTTTAAGGCCACTCAAACAGATGTGGCTTAGGGACCCTGAGACCCCTCAGAATTGATGTTCTGGGTCACTCTCTTGGCCTTCCAGGTGCCTGCAGGCCATACCCTCTGCTGCAGAGTGTGGACAGGCGTTCAAGAGAGATGACCCGCATGGTCCTTGCTCCGGGGAAGGGGCCGGGGAGCTGCAGGGCTGGCAACTGTGAGGACCTCGTGGTCCCCCTGTGGGTTGTGGCAACTTGCAACTCATTTTGGTCTGGGGAGAGGAGCCCCTGTTACCTGTGGAGAAACAGAAACAGACCTGAGCTAAGAGTCTTTGGAGGCACTACTTTAAGCCAAGACCAACTATTCTGCCCACTTACCTTCCCCGGGCAGGCTGATGGTCAGGGATGCAAAGAGTGGCCTCAGGGTGCCCTCCCATCCCCCAAACTCTAAAACAGAGCCTTTCCCCTCCCCGCCACCCCCGCCCAGCTGTGCAGCGTAAAGGCCAGAGAGACCAAAAGGGGGCGGCAGTGTTTGCTGGGCTTGTGGGACGTTACGACGGAGCGTCAGGGCCAGGCGGGCCAACGATGCTGCCAGTGAGACGGCGGCCCTCGGCTCCCTTGTGGCTTTTTGAAGGTGACAACTCTGCCCTCAAGACTGCTGTTGGCCCTGATGGGAGCATTTGCTCATGTTCCTGGTTCCAGGATTCAGGGACCAGCAGGTAAAATATCTGCCTTGAGGGTTTGGGCATCTGGAGAGGTGACTAACTGCCACACCCTCTATCCCATGGGAGTCACCCTGTCCCTAGGCTCTAGAGCCACAGGGATCAAGCCCGACTCTCCACTCAGCAGCAAAAGGACCTCCGGCGAGCTACTCTAACCCTCTGAACCTCCACTTGCTCACCTGTCAGATGGGGATGACATAGCCCCTTCACGTGAGAGCTGGGGAGAATTAACTGAGGGAACTTGCACAAGGGCATCTCTAGTACCCAGGAGATGGCAGCGCTCAAAACAGCCTGGCTGTGATTGCCACTGTGTCATCCGTAGGAAGACACCCATTTTTCTCCATTTTGACATCTTCAAAATTGAGATGCATTTGACATCAGCTTCTGGCAACGTTCCCCGTAAACTGGCAGCTTCTTTGTCAGAATTGGGGGTAAATAAGTGGTTTCCCTGATGGCTCAGTTGGTAAAGAATCTGCCTGCAATGCAGGAGATCAGAGTTCGATCCTTAGGTCGGGAAGATCCTCTGGAGAAGGAAATGGCAACCCACTTCAGTATTCTTGCCTGGGAAATCCCAAGGACAGAGGAGGCTGGTGGGCTACAGTCCACGGGGTCACAAGAGTCGGACAGGACTTAGCGACTCAACTTCAACTTCTTCAAGTGGAAAGTGTTAGTTGCTCAGTCGCGTGGGACTCTTTGGGACCCCAGAGACTATAGTCTGCCGGGTTCCTCTGTCCATGGAATTCTCCAG
The DNA here is from genome assembly GCF_000754665.1 of Bison bison bison. Taxonomy (NCBI): domain Eukaryota; kingdom Metazoa; phylum Chordata; class Mammalia; order Artiodactyla; family Bovidae; genus Bison; species Bison bison. The sequence goes on from NW_011494943.1 coordinate 6,855,193, forward strand.
GCAAGAATACTGGAGTGGGTGGCCATGCCCTTCTCCAGGGGATCCTCCCCTCCAAGGGATTGAACCCGGCTCTCCTGCATTGCAGGCAGATTCTTTACCATCTGAGCCACCAGGGAAGCCCCGGTAAATAAGTGAGGCCTCTTGTAATTGATGACCACCTGGTTATTACCTCCCCCGCCTCCCCAAACGGCAGATCCACCCACCCCAGGGAGTTACACACAAGCCCTCTCTTCCCATCCCTGCCGAGGCGCTGTGCACTCACAGCTCGGTGTCTTCCAGGGCCGGCGGGCGCTCCAGCGCCTGCCTCCGCCTCCGCACGGCGCCCAGGATCTTCTTGCGGGGCCCCAGGGGCACGCTGATGCTGCGGAGGTCGAGGTCCGAGCAGAGCATGAGCGCCTCCAGGTCTATCTTCTCCTGCCGCAGGAGGGAGGTGAAGTCCTCCATGTGCAGGGAGGCCAGGAACGTTTCCAGCGGGCTGGTCTCGGGCTCCAGGTCCTCATCCAGGCCCAAGTCCAGCTCGTCCCAGGGCAGCTCCTCCCCGCAGCTGCGGTCCTGCAGGCTGTTGGCACTGCCCAGGCTGTCGTCGTCGAGGCTGGCGGAGCTTTGCAGCCGCCCCCGCGGCGGGCCCGCGCCGTCTAGTGCCGCGTCCTCGCGGCCCAGGCCGTGCAGCCCGCTGCTCAGGTAGTTCCTGCGGAACACCATGGTGCCCAGGCCCGGGCGGGTAAACAGGGAGTCGTGGCCGGAGTCGGTGCTGACCTCCGAGTGCGCAGGCTCGGCCGCCAGCGTGGCATGGGAGACACTGTCCTCGTCGGAGAGGAACATGTCCCGGAGCGGGGCGCGGCCCCACTCCTTGGGGTTGGCGTAGGTGCCCTGGCGCACGAACATCACGTCGCTGCCCAGCTGCAGGCCAGAGAGCGAGCGCACACTCTTGCGTCCTTCCTCGGAGATCTTGAAGGTGCCCTCACCGCCCTGCTTGCGCCGCTCCAGCTTCCGCTGGATCTTGGTCTTGCCCGCCTTGGTGGTGCCGTGCAGGGTGGCCTGCGAGTAGGGCAGGTGGCCGGCGAGCGCCAGATGCTGCAGCCGGCCGCTCAGGGTGCTGGACGTGAGGCTGGAGAAGCTGAGCGAGTCGGCACGCTCGGCCAGCTCGCGCCGGAAGCGCCGCTCCATGCGCTCGTGGTGCTTGCGCTGCAGCTTGGCGCACTCGCGGATGCGCCGCTCCGCCTCGCGGAAGGCCTTGTCCTTCAGCTTGCCCACCAGCTTGGGGCTGAGGCTGCTCTGCTTGGCCGCGATGGAGTCCAGGTAGCGCACGCACTCCATGTGGCCCTTCATGGCGGCCATGTCCAGCGGCGTGTGGTAGTCGTTGTCCAGGCACCAGATGTTGGCCCCGAAGGACACCAGGAAGGAGAGGCAGTGCAGGTGGCCATTGGCGGCCGCCAAGTGCAGGGGCGTGTTGCCCCAGATGTCGCACTTGTCCGGGTCACC
>NW_011494943.1:6856796-6858810 GCF_000754665.1 Bison bison bison
AGGCGCGGGAGGTGGCCGGCCTGGTTGAGCTCCCCCCGAGGCACCCCAGAGGGACTCGACGGCCTGAGATCGCTTCTCCGACTCCAGGACACCCGGGACTCGCAGCCCGGAGCCACTGCCCGCACCTAGAGTGAGCCCGCGGTTCCACGTGGCCCAGGCTCGCAGAGGGTGGGGCGACAGAGAAGGCGGGGCCAGGGCCCGGCCTTCCCCCGAGAGCACCGCGGGCTGGGAATCTCAGGGGATAAATATTTGATGCCCAGAGAGAAAGGAGTGAATTATTCATGGTGCCCGGCGGGGAGCTGGCCCAGAGAGGTGGTGGGCCAGGGCCGAGTGCGGGTCTCTCGGCAGGCGTGGGGAAAGCAGCTGCCAGTACAGGAGTGGTGTACTAGTGGTGTGTGCTGGGCCTGAGCCCCCGGGAGTGGGTGATCGGGTGCCTGCGTGTCCCCAGGACCGGCCACGTCTGCAGGGAGCAGGGCCAGGCCTGGCAAGCCCGCGTGTGAGAGCAGGTGTTGGGTCTTGGCCTGGGCCAGGAGGGGAGCGTGGGGGCAGCCAGGACCGGAGGGGAGGGGGCGGGCATCCTGCCACCTGGGCCCAGCTGCTGTCCAGTCCTGGGGCCACCACATCTTCATGAGCCCCGGGATGCAGGCTGGCTTGGGCCTGTCAGGGGGACCCACGCAGCCCCTCCTTGCCAGACTGTTTCCCCTCCTCCACACTCGCCCCTCCCTCAAGGGCCTAGCTCAGGCCCTCTGCCCCAAGCTAATGAGGAGGCCACCCCGCAGGGCTGGAGGAAGAATAGCTTCATTGTGTGACCGCTCCTCCTCCTACCCCGCAGCCCCCTCCTCATTGCCACTGCTGGTCTTCAGGTCCTGCATGTGGGAATGAGTTGCTGGGCAACAGGCCCACACCCCATCAAGCACCAGTCCTTGCCTTCCGGAGGAGCTGGGGGGTTTGGTGCACTCAGGGGGCCCCCTTTGTCCCCTCTTCCCATGAATTTCTCCAAGGGGCAAGCAGGATCACTGTACCCTCTTGGTGTGGACAGGGGCCAGTCCTGGCCTCTTGGAACGTGGCTCAGCTCCTAGTCTTGGGGGCTGCTGTCACCTGCTGCTGGGGCCTGGGGAGCAGCCATGGAGGGAGGGCAAAGGGGGGGGCTCCCCGCTCACCCCATGCTCCAGCTGCACGCCAGGGCCTGGCACCAAGCCAGCTGGGCCCCTTTGCCTGCACCATGATTTCCCAGGCCCTGAGATGTTCATGTTAACCCTCTAGGGGCATCTCTGCCCTCCCTTTGCCCCATCCAGGCCGCCCTGGTGTCCGGGTCAACCTGGCTTCTCTTTATTAAACCGCTGGGGCTGGCAAGTGGTTCACAGGGTCAGGCAGCCCCAGGGAGCCCAAGTCAGTAGCCCTGGGCACCACATCCCTCAACTGCTACTTCCAAACCCCTTCCCTGGCCCTGACACTTGGATGCAATGCCCACTTGTCCACCCTGGACAACTCCAAAGGGAGGGTGAGGGAGCCCGTGTGGGGGAGGGGGACAGAGGGAGCGAGTTAATGGGGTGGCTGAACCGAGTGGCATTTGGTCCTGCGGTCAGTGCCCATAAATCCCGGGAGTGAGCAGGGAGCGAGCCGTGTGAGAACAGTGTGTGGGGGCTGTGGGCGCTGGCGGGGAAGACTCCTTGGGCCCCCGGCTTGGGGGGTGGGGGTGGGCAGTGGGAGGGGCTCCTTTGGCAGCCCCACTTGTGAGGTTTCTGCTCCTTTTCCCCCACTCTCTCATGCCCTTCGCTCTGGCGTCCTGGCACTACCCACCCAGGTGGCCCCTCCCGCTTTCTCCTCACTCTGAAGCCCCCACCCCCCCCCAGGCCCCCTCCTCTCTCAGTCCCACATCCAGGTCACAAATGTCACAGGCCTCAGCTTGTCTGCACCTCCCACAACTGCCAGTCTCCCAGGTCCCACCTTAGGGCCTTGTCCTAAGGAAGGACGTGACTCAGACGAGGTGCGGGGAAGATGCCATAGAATTGGG
>NW_011494943.1:6859249-6859630 GCF_000754665.1 Bison bison bison
ATATTTGGGGGCTAGCCGGCCGACGCATCTGGGGGGTGGGGGACCTTGGACGGGGTCCGACGGGGCCGCAGCCGCCTCTCCTTCCCTCCCCGTCGAGCGCGAGACCCGCACGGTCGGCTTCTCTCTCCCGCTTCCGCGCGCGCATCCTTCACCACCCGCAGCCCCACCCTCTGCGCGGGCGAGGAGCTCCCCCAACCCCGGTCCCCAAATATAGGGATAAGATGCAGCAGGGAGAGCCCTCGAAGCTGACCTGGGTCCTGTCTGCTCCCCACCACAGTGACCCCTCCAACCTCCTCCAGTGGCCCTGCCATGTCCACGGAGCTGCCCTCGGACCCCAAGGAGAGCCCGCCGGCACCGCGGCCGGCGCCTCGCGAGGTCTGG
>NW_011494943.1:6859730-6860379 GCF_000754665.1 Bison bison bison
ACCTGGAGGCGCAGCGACTCCAGGTTGCCGTGGTAAGCGGCCCAGAGGGTGGGGGTCATGCCATCCTCGTCGGGGGCGTTCAGCTCCTTCCTGGTGGCCTCCTTGAGGAGTTCCAGGTAGCCGTCCCGAGCCGCCCGGTGGTACTGGTCGTTCATGGCGCCTGACTTGGACGGGGCGGTCCGGGGACACGGGGACGTGCCCCCCGGGGGAGGGCGGCGGGGTTAGAGCTGAGGCATGGGGCTGGGGGAGGGGCCGGGCAGGGGCCGGGGCCGCCAGCCCTTGCCGCCGCAGACCGAGGACGGAGAGCTCCAGAGCCGCCGCTACTCCGACATCTGAGCCGCGCACCCGGCGGGGAGGGTGCGGGGAAGACCGCCCGCCGCCCGGAAGGCCGCCCCGCGCTGCCCCTGGGTCCTAAACTCCCTGCTGCCGAGTGCACGGCAGTGACCCTGCCCCTGAGCCCACAGGACCGGCCCCTCTGCCAGAGGGTCACCCCTGCGTCCCGTCCCGGGAGGCCCAGTCTGGGGGCAGTTCGAGGTCTGTCCTCAAGAGAGCCCAGGCGCGGCGGCCCCCGATGTCGCTACCCGTCGAGGGAACGGGCCAAGGACTGGGGAGGGATGTCTGAGGGCTGTCCTGACCCCCCGCCCCCTGG
>NW_011494943.1:6861261-6866923 GCF_000754665.1 Bison bison bison
GCGGGGGTGGGGCGGGCCAGGGTGGGAGCGGGAGGCTGGGGAGCTCTCGCAGGAACCTCTGGGGGCTCTTGGAGGTAGACTGTTGAGAAGTGTGCCTCCCCGCGCCGCCCCCCTCTCCAGCACTGCCCAGGACTAGACGTGCCTGAGGATGAGGTGGGCTGCGATTGGGGGAGAAGAGGAAGGGAAAGAGTCCTGGAAAAGGGATGCAGAGAGGGCTGGAAAGGAACTTCACTGCCCTGTCTAAAGATTGAAAGAAGGTGATCATGGAAGAGACTTTGATGGAGAGCGCAGAACAGATGATTGTTGCAGTTGAGAGAGCCTATCTAGGGCCCTTTATCTTATCCATACAGCCACAGAGGTGGGGGCTCAATCGGACATCCATCCATCCACTCAGTCAATCATATACTCATCCTTCCACCCACTCATTCATCATCCACCTGTCCACCTAGCTATCCATCCATCCATCCTCTCACCTACCCCATTCATCCATGGATCCACCCCGTCATCCCATTACTTAGCCATCCGTCCTCAAATCTACAATCCCTCTCTCCTGCCTCTCTGATCCACCCCCACCCCTCATTCCCAGGCGGGCTGGTGCTGTTTGGGATCTGCACTCTCGTCATGGATGTCTTCAAGACCGGCTACTACTCCAGTTTCTTTGAGTGCCAGTCAGCCATCAAGATCCTGTACCCTCTCACCCAGGCTGTGTTTGTCATTGTCCAGGTGGGTGGGAGGAGTGTCCTTGAGTGTGGTGGCAAGGAGCCAAGGCCTGGGGTCAGGAGGTCTGAGCTCCACTCCTCTTTTACACTGAGCAATTAATTAAGGCGGGGATAGGACTGTAGTGAAGATCACAAGTCCATAAATCTGGAAGCGGCTGGTAATGAAGTAATATCCAAATGTGAGTGCCTGCTTCAGGGCCCTGCGATTTCATTTCAACCTAAGTGGTGCCGGTAGTTAACACCTAGGAGGCGTCATTTGTGGCAGCTGCTCTGTCGCTAGAACTGCCCTGCCTTCCTTGGCGGCTCATAGAGGACATAGGTCTCAGCTCAGGGTCCTACCATGGACATGGCCAGTTTGGCCTCAGCCATGTCCCCTGTATTCTGAATTTGTTCAGAAAATAGGGTATCCTGTACATGGGATTCTTCAAACAAATTCAAGTTTTTATTTGTTGCATAAATAAGCCCTGGAGAGATCTGACCGAGCTGAGGCAGGGCTGGTTTGAGCACAGACCTCAGCCCAGAATGACCACACGCATGGTTCCCTCTCTTGAAGCATCGTCCACGCTGCCCAGGCTTCCACACTTTAACACACTTATGACCTTGGCATTTACATAGTTTTAATTTTACATTTTATGACTTTAAAGAACACTCAGGCAAAATGGAAAATAAAGCTACCCCAACATCAATAACCCTGGAGAAGGAAATGGCAACTCACGCCAGTACTCTTGCTTGGGAAAGCCCATGGACAGAGGAGCCTGGCAGGCTACAGTCTATGGGGTCACAAAGTGTCGGACATGACTTGGCAACCAAACAGCAACAACACTGATAAACACCAGAGCAAGGATTTGTGGGCATCCAGGTGACGGGGAGGACCTGCAGGGCGACAGGATGAGGATGGGGTGGGAGGATGCTGCCTAAGTGGAGTGGAGAAGCCCTGAGATTCTTTGTACCTGGAACAAGACCTAACCTGAGGCTGACCCTGCACCCAGGAATAAATAACTAGGCTCAAAACTGCACTCCCTCCACCCTGCGAAGGAACAGAAAACAGAGACAGAGAATTTACTGGTGGCATTTTGCAAACTTTTAAAGATCAGAGAAGTATTTGGTACTGATTGCCCCATAGAATAGAAAGAGAGAAACTCATCTCACACTGTAAAGCTGAAATAAACGTGATCACGCAGTCGGAGAGTTCCTGAGGCAGAGCGGACATAGTGCCAAGCGTGGGCCTGGCTGCTCCCAGGGTGAGCCCACCTGCGGAGTAGATGACACCACCACTCTCTCTCAACACAGACTTACTTTCTCTGGGTCTCCGCCAAAGACTGTGTTCACACCCACCTGGATCTGACTCGGTGAGTGCCTGCTCCACGCCTGTGGCCCAGTGCCCATGCCCAGGTGCTCAGCTCACCTGGCATGAGATGGGCGCTTCCCAGCCTGGGGCATGGGTCCTCTTTCTGCCCCCAGATGGGTCTTCAGTCGAGGCCCTCTCGCTTTGTAAGCCCGGCTTCCACCAGCCTGTGCTATGGGGGTGGGGGGTACTTGGTAGGATGATGTGTGTCATGGACAAACGTCCTCTCCCTTAGAGGAGGAAGCAGAGTGGCCCTTGGACACCCCCAGCTCTCTCAGGAGGCATCTCAGCCAGGCTGTCTTCCTTCCAAACTCATCTTCTCTGCTCACATGGGGGCTTGCCTGCTTCTTGCTTCTCAGCACCATTTCCCAGGATAGCCCCAGCTCTGCACCTTGCTGGGGACCCGACATGAGCCAGAGACTCTCAGTGACCTCTGCTCTCCGTCCCCAAACAGGTGCGGTCTCATGCTCACACTCACCACCAACCTGGCCATCTGGATGGCAGCCGTGGTGGATGAATCCGTGCACCAGTCTCACTCCCACAGCAGTTCTCACAGCAACACCAGCCATACCCGCCTTGCTCTGGACCGTGAGTGCGCACTCCAGATTAACCCTGGCCCCTTGGTGGCCAGGCCTTGGGCTGGGTGCTCTGTGGACCTGTAGAGGGCATGGAGGCACAGGAGGAGGCCAGAGGCCCCCTCCTGCTCCAGGCTATGCCTCTGAAGAAGTCTAGATGTGGGTGACCCAGGAGGAAGAGTATGGGGAGATCTTTTTTTCTTTTTTTTAAAACCTTTTATTTTGTATTGGGGTAAAACCAATTAGGGCTTCCCAGGGGGTTCAGTGGGTAAAGAATCCACCTGCCAATGCAGAAGATGCAGGAGACTTGGGATCGATCCCCAGGTTGGGAAGATCCCCTGGAGGAGGGCATGGCAACCCACTCCAGTACTCTTGCCAGGGGAGTCCCGTGGACAGGGGAGCCTGGGCTACAGTCCCTAGGGTCGCAAAGAATCTGACACAGCTGAAGCCACTGAGCACACACGCACACAGCCAATTAACAGACTATGCTGTGACAGTTTCAGGTGGACAGCAAAGGGACTCAGCCACGCATAGACGTGTATCCATTCTCCTCCAAACTCTCCTCCCATCCAGGCCGAAAGGGACATCTTTTCATCCTGGATGGTAGAGCCTTGGTCCCACTGTCCAGGTCTCCATGCCACCAGAGGAGGGATTCGGGCTCCAGAGACAAAGGGCATGGCTGAGCAAGCTGGAGAGAGCAGATGGGAGGCAGGGCTGCTCAGTGGTGGAAGCACAGGATGAGAACAGAGTGTCTGGCAAGGAGGAGAAGGCAGAAATAATAATCGTGATGATGATGGTGACCATTCACGGAGCACTATACGTCAGGCGCTGTGCTAAGTGTCTTAAACACCATCTTGCTTAAACATTGCAACCTCCCTATGAGATGGGTACTATTAGTATTCCCATTTTACAGATGCAGAGACTAAGGCATAGAGAGGTTAAGTAGCTTGCCCAAGGTCACAGAGCTTGACAACGGAGAACTAGCATTAAGACCCATCTTTGCTTTGAATCATCAGAAAGATCCCCTGGAGACAGAAATGGCCACCCACTCCAGTATTCTTGCCTGGAGAATCCCCTGGACAGAGGAGACTGAGGGGCTACGGTCAATAGGGTCGCAAAGAGTCGGATGTGACTGAACACACAGTATGCTATGGTGAAGAACAGGCCCACAGTCCCCCGGTCCCGGTTCTCTGGACTTCTTTAGGGCCCCCCACCGCCAAGATCAGACTAGATGACCAAACCTGCTCGGACCTGGAGACACACGCACACCCCACATAGCAGGGTCCCGGAGTGGAAAATGTGGATCCAGGAGATCCCAGGCAAGCAGGCTGACAGAGGGCCGCCTTCCACATACAGAGGGCTCCTGAGGATGGTTGGAACCAGCCCGGGGAGGTGGATGACCTAAAATGCTGGGACTGCAGGGGTACAGAGAGGCGCCCGGCGAGGTACCTGCCTCGGGGGTGAGAGTCACAGCATTTGTATCAACTCCGCCATCACAAGCCACTTGCCCTCAGTGAGCCTCGGTTCCTTTCTCTGCAAAACCAGCTGAGATAGTTCTGGGGATCAAAAGAGATGTCTGCCAAGGCCCGAGGTATCCTACACAGCAGAGTACACTCTGGGTGTGGAACGAGATTCCCATCAGTACGGTACAAACCGAAGTGACAGAAGGTCCTGGCCAGGACCTGGGCGCAGCAGGTGCTTTCTGGCTGAGGCAGATGCTGGAGAGAGAGGCGAGGAAGCTTCGAGTTTAGGGGTTGCCCAGGGGGCCACCTTCTATTAGGACCAGAGCCTTGCCTGTCTTGAGCAAGTCATGACTGGCGGGGAAGGTTTGGCAGTGTGTTTCTGCAGGAATGGGATGGAATGAAGCAGGCAGTTCTGCAGTTGAGATTTTTGTTTTAACTTTATTTACTTATATATTTATCTATTTTTATTTTGCCTGTGCTGGGTCTGTTCCAGCACACAGGCTTTCGCTAGTTGCAGCTCACCAGGGCTTCTCTTACTGCAGCGCACAGGCTCTAGAGCACACGGGTTCTCTAGTTGTGGCCCTCTGGACTTAGCTGCCTCGCAGCATGTGAGATCTTAATTCTCCGACCAGGGATTGGACCTGCATTGGAAGGCGGCTTCTGCACCGCTAGAGCATCAGGGAAGTCCCCCAGATTTTTTGTTGTTGTTGTTGATTGAGCCCTGGATATTGTTCAAGGACGTGCCCCACGGTCTCTGGCACACAGTAGGTGCTCAGTAAATACTTGTGGCATGAATGAACGTGCCAGGCCCTGTGTAGGCATTTGGGGTACGGTGGTGGCAGCTCAAAAGCCTGCCCTTCCAAAGGTCACGGTCCAAGGGTGAGGCTCTTCAGATGGGGTGCCTCCGGGAAGGCGGGAGGGCAGTGCCGCTGCATGCCATCTCTCCACAGTGGAGCGTGCGAGCAGCGCGGTCGGGGGAGACTGCTCCTGCGACACGGCGGTCTGCCAGATCTTCCAGCAGGGCTACTTCTACCTGTACCCCTTCAACATCGAGTACAGCCTCTTCGCCTCCACCATGCTCTACGTCATGTGGAAGAACGTGGGCAGGCTGCTCGCCTCCTCCACCCCCAGCCACAGCCACGCCCCGTCCCCCGTCAGCCTCTTCCGGGAGACCTTCTTCGCCGGCCCGGTCCTGGGCCTGATGCTCTTCGTGGTGGGGCTGGCCGTGTTCATCATCTACGAGGTGCAAGTGAGCGGGGAGCAGAGCCGCACCCAGCAGGCCCTGGTCACCTACTACAGCTTCAACATCGTCTGTCTGGGGCTCATGACCTTGGTCAGCCTGAGTGGCTCGGTCATCTACCGCTTCGACCGCCGGGCCATGGACCAGCACAAGAACCCTACACGCACCCTGGACGTGGCCCTGCTAATGGGCGCCGCCCTGGGCCAGTATGCCATCTCCTACTACTCCATCGTGGCTGTGGTGGCAGGCACCCCCAGGGACCTGCTGGCGGGGCTCCACCCAGCCCACGCCCTGCTCCTGATCGCCCAGCACACCCTCCC
>NW_011494943.1:6867043-6867578 GCF_000754665.1 Bison bison bison
TGCCATGGCCTGACCTTTGCCAACCTGGACGCCCTCCACACCTTGCCCGCCTGCCCGCCCACCCCCAGGCTGGTTGGCCCCAGCCCAGCAGGACCTCAGGAGGCTGCGAGCATCATCGTGGCCCCCAGGAGCCACTGGAGACGCCGGTGCTTGAAGGACATTTCCCTGTTTCTCCTGCTCTGCAACATCATCGTGAGTACCCAGGCGGGGACGGGGGTGGGCTCCGGGTTGGAGAAAGCCAAGGGAAAATGCTCTTTTTATGGTTTCTTCACCTGGACTTCTCTGTCTTGCTCCCATCTCCTTGGAAGCATCCTATGCCTCTCGAGGAAAGAAGCAGGTTCAGGGAAGGTTGAGAGCAGCCCCGGGGCAGACAGCATCTCAGGGCATACAGAGAGAATGAGATGGCAGCATTCTGGCCTCGAGGCTGCGGATAGAGCTGGTAGGGTCCCAGGGAATGCTGACATGGGGCTGGGAGGAGGTGAGAGGGACCTGGGGTGGGGTGGGGGGGACCTCACTCCCAAATGGGAGGTGTGAC
>NW_011494943.1:6867745-6871506 GCF_000754665.1 Bison bison bison
TTTTTATTTTATTTATTTGTTTATTTATTTTTTGGCTGCACTGGCTCAGCATGTGGGATCTTCATTCCCCAGCCAGGGATCAAATCCACACCCGCTTCCTTGGAGGGCAGAGTCTTAACCATTGGACCACCAGGGAGGTGCCAACCTCTTTCTAAGAGAAAGAGAAAGTGTTAGTCACTTAGTCATGTCCAACTCCTGTGATCTGCCAGGCTGTCCATGGGATTCTCCAGGCAAGAATACTGGAGTGGGTTGCCATGCCTTCCTCCAGGGGATCTTCCCAACCCAGGGATCGAACCCCGGTCTCCTGCACTGCAGACAGATTCTTTACCATCCGAGCCAAAAGAAAACTCCTCTGTATATAGTCCGGCTTCACCCAATATAAATATGCATTCTGTAGGAGAACACGCTTCCTGAAGGTGCATCCTCATAGAAAAATACTCCTAGTGTATAGCTCCAACCCAATAGAGAAAGGCCCCAGCGTAGAAAGAACCCCTGGGAGGGAAATCTCTAATAGAGAAACATGTTCCCCTGTGAATACATCCCAAACAGAGGGCACACCTCAGTGAAGTGTTGCTCAATATAAAGATAGTCCTTTTAGCTTTAACCTCTAACAGAAAAATACATCTAACATAGAAAACAGCCTTAAATAGATGGGAATACGGGTATACCCCAACATAGAACACATCTCCAGAGGGGTTGCATTCCAGTGGGGGTCTACATGAAAACTGAGGTGCATTCTTGGCAAAGTCCCCACTTTGAATATTCCCCTCCTACTGGTAACTTAGGGCTTTTCAGATGGTGCTGTGGTGAAGAATCTGCCACCAATGCAGGAGATGCAGGAGGTTCGGTCCCTGGTTTGGGAAGACCCCCTGGAGCAGGAAATGGCAACCCACTCCAGTATCTTGCCTGGGAAGTCCCATGGACAGAGGAGCCTGGCGGGCTACAGTCCATAGTGGGGGTCGCAAAGAGTCAGACATGACTGAGCATGCACATAAGCACAAATAACTTATTTTGTTTTTAAAAAAGGGTAGTCACCAATCTCTGACGTAACAGTAGAAGCAGTAAGGACCGAAACCTCCTCCAGCCCTGGCCACTCCCTCACTTTCTCCCGAGGCCGAGCCTACAGGTTAAGAGTCACTTGGGAGGCCGCTTTTGCTCCAGGTATCTGAGTCTGGATCAGCTCTTAGAGTGTCATCTCCAACTCCATTTTATAGGACAGAGGCAGGCTCCGATTTGGGCTGTGATGTGCCTAAGGATGTGATTGGAGAGGGTCCAGCCTAGCTCAGAAGCTTTTTCTCTTTGCCTCACACCCCATGCCTGAACCGTCTGGGTTCACAGCCAGAGATGAAGCAGGATTCCAGCTTCAACCTCCTCCCACACCTGGGAAGGGAGTGGGGAGTGGAGGGTGAAACTGGAGAGCGGAGCTCATAGAGAGCTGGGGTGGGGAAGCCTTCTGGCAGGATCCTGGCCCCCCTGCCCTGGGCCTGTCTGCTTCTACCACCCTCACCCACTGGCATCTCTCCAGGGGAGCGCTGCTGGTTTAACCATTTATTCCAAATTCTCATGTCACCTACTGAAACCTCTTCTCCTCTCTCCCCATCCCACAAGTGGACCATCCTGAGGGTGGAGCCTCAGCCTGGGGGTGGGCAAGCTCAGTTGGGCACATTTACTGAATTCCCTCGTGAGTGCCAGGCTCTGCCCAAGGGGCTGCAGCCCCCCGCTCAGCAACACCCAGCCCTTGATAGCCACAAAACCAGAGGGCTGGGACCCCCATCCTGCCCCCCGCCCACAGAGTGACCCGAGACCCCGCCCAGGCCAGGTCCTGACCCTCCTCTCTCCCCACAGCTGTGGATCATGCCTGCCTTTGGGGCCCGCCCTCACTTCAGCAACACCGTGGAGGCGGACTTCTATGGCTCCTCCCTCTGGGCAGCCATCGTCAACATCTGCCTGCCTTTCGGCATCTTCTACCGCATGCACGCTGTCTCCAGCCTGCTGGAGGTCTACGTGATGTCCTGAAGCCCCGCTCAGGACCTCGGGGGGAGGAGCTTGGCTTGTGCACCCACCCAGTGACCCCCAGGAATGAACCCCAGGCTGGCAGTCACTGTGCCTCGTACTCTCCATTCCCGTCCCCACACTGGCCCCAGAGTGGCATTTTCACAAGAGTTATTTTTCCAGGATGAGTTTTTAGATCACCATCAGGACATGTACACTCACCCCAGCATGAGCCTGGGGGTGGGGCCGCTGGGGGAGGAGGAACCCTTGCTGCACCCCTTTCTAGGACCAGACAAGGTCTGGAAGCGGCCTTGGCTCTGGTTCCACCCCTACCTCAGCCCCGTGTCCTGGCCAGTGCTGCCGCCTGGATCTGGAAACAATAAACCTGATGCTGCCCTAGGCCACCTGGCTCCCCACTTCTTGTCTCGGCGCTCACCTCTAAGATGATTGCAGGAGGGGGGTCTTGGGGTCAAAGCTGCAAGGACCCCTGGAGATGTTGAGATCTCAGGCTTCTCTGTGGGCAAGCCAAGTCTGAGTTACAGACTAGTACCTGGGTGGCTGGGAGCAGCTGGGTGGAGTCCCCAGGCTTCCACCTCTCTCTTCTCTTTATCCTCAAGTGACATAGACATTTTTTTAATGTGTTCCATGACACGTGAAAGGTTGGGAAGGACTGACTAATCCAACTGCCATTTTACAAAGAAGAAACCTGACGCCCAGAGGTATAGTGACTTGCCCACAGTCCCACAGCAAAAGGAAGCCAGCACTTTTCTACTAAAAATAATAATTTCCAAACTTTTCTTTCAAGCATCAGAGCATTTGTTTCCCCCTCAAATAAAACATTTCAGGGACTCACGTTTATAACACACGCTGATATAACCCAGTTTATAACCTGGCTGTTCTAGCTTAACAGGGGTTGGATGGCACAGCCCACCCCATCAGGGCCTCCCCTCACCCACCACCTGCCCCTCCTGTGGTCCCTGAGGCTCCTCTCCAAAGCCCTCTGGCTTCTACTCTACAAAAGATATAGAGATGGGGGTGAATGTGAAGTGGGGACACCCGGGTGGGGCAGAGGACATGCGATCTCATTGTTCTCCCAGCCCTTCGACCCTCTCTGGAAGCCCCCCTATAAAATGATTTGATCCCAAAAAGGAGGGAGGGGGAGATAGAGAAGGAGAGACTGAGAAAGTCAGATGGTGCAAAGAGAGATGGCAAAGGAGGCGCCAGCAGTTAGCGGAGTCAGGAGAAGGGGGAACAGGTTGGGATGGGGCCTGGGGTGGGAGGAGAGGGCATTTAGAGGGGAGAGTGAGACCAACAGGGTCGGACGCACAGGGGACTTTGTAGAAAAACCTGCCAGGACTCCGCCAGAAGAACTAGATGGGCAGGACACCAGGCTCCAGGGAGAGCTGAGGAGGGCCAGAGGGGGCGCCCCCTGCCCTGTCGGAACCAGGTCTTTTCCGCCCCAAGTTCACGTTCGACTTAGGGGGAGAGAGGCTGAGGCAAGGCTGGTGCTAGGTGGGGTACGGGGAGGTGAGGGGCGGGGAGCGACCCCAGATCTATGGAGGACGGCTCATTCCCTGCTGGGCCACCAGAGGAAAGTGTGGCCTGAACCCCGCAAGGCCTCTACTTTGGCCTAAGGACATTGCACCCCATCCTACCCCTGCGCCGCGCGTCTGCACCGCCTCCGGCCCCGCCCTCCGGTCCAGCCGCCTCGCTATTGGCTGAGCCGTCCGGGGAGCCCCTGGCGGGGTAATTAATGAAGGATTAACGAG
>NW_011494943.1:6871793-6877421 GCF_000754665.1 Bison bison bison
CAAGGACTGGGGCGGGAAGGAAGCCAATCCCTGGGGACCTGAACTCCAGCCCCTCTCTGATCGCCACCCCAACCTCGGCTCCGCGCCCCATCTCCTTTTCGGTGGCTGGGGGCGCACAGAGCTCCCCTTGCCACAGCCGCGTCGGAGCGCGCACAGCCGAAGCCGGGAGGAAGAGAAACGCCCGGACGGCTGAGGTTGCCCGCACTCCCAGTCCGAGGCAGACGTGTGGCGGCTGTCCGAGGCCTCGCAGTCCCTCGAGTGGCTCGGAAAGAAATGCCAAAGCTTCCCCCGCCGGTGCTCAGCAGCCTCCTTCGGAAACGGCCGGGCGCCGCACGCCGCGCGCCGACGGCTCCGCAGCTTTCATCACTGCCTCTAATCAAGACCCACAAACCAGTTTGGTGTCTGGGCCCTCCCTCGGACTGGCGTCGCGCCGAAGGGCGTGTCAGACAGAGGGTGGTGGATTTCTCTTTGTCAGTCCGGGCGCCCTCACCCTCTTCCCGCGACCCCAGCTTGCCCACCCCGGCACCCTCTCCCGGGGGAAGGACCCACTCCGCCACTTTGAGGGCTCCCTCTAGCTGCTGATGCAGGGTTGGCCCCTGGGGATGGGGGCGGGGAAGATAGTCAAGGCGAGGACCCTAGAGGATAGGACTTCCTCCTCCAGCGTCTTGTCTAGGTCTACAGTCCAATCAAAACTGCCCCCTCCAAATTCACCAATAACCCTGACCCTTGAGGCTCCTCTCAGACCGGACAGAACAGGGAGGAAGTGCATAAATAGCTTAACACTCAGATCATTCTGTGTGCCAGGCATGGCTCTCTAGGTATTTGCATGTGTTAAATCGTTTACTTTTGAGAGAACTCCATCAGGTAGGTATCATGCATTAATTCCTTCGTTTACTCATTCAAGAAATCTTTATTGAACATCTACTATGTAGCAGGTACTATTTCATAATTGTGTGTGTGTGCAGATGAGGAAACCGAAGCGCAGAGATTCTAGGGAACTTGTCCAAGATCACCCTGGTAGTAAGTTCCAGATTCTGGCAGTCCTCCAGCCTTGGTGCAGATTCTGGGAAGGCGAGATGGGGCAGTCAGGTTTGGGAGGAAAGGAGCAAGGAGGTGTCCCTGTGAGCTTCAGGCTTGCTCAACCTGGGTGGGGGAGTCTTGGGGGAAAAGATAAAGATCTTCTGGAAAGTCAAGGGTTTGATGCCTAAGGGTCTCTGTCCACGGCTCTGGTGCTGAAAGTTCCCAAGAAAATGCCAGAGGCAGTCAGCAAACATTGGTTCAATGTCCTGCCTGTGACAAATTTAGGGGTAGGGTGGGGTCTGAGATAAGCAGGACCTGGTCTCTGCCCACCAGGCACACCCGGAGCAGTACACACCCACTCTCGATAGACGCTAGGGCAAAGGGAGAAGTCTTCCCAGGAGAGGTGTTTAAGCTGGATGGTGACAATGGGGCAAGAGCGACTGGGGGGGACAGCACAAGAGATGGAAGGAATAGGAGGCTGGAGGAGTGATGGAGGGGGGAGACAGCAGGAGAAACGGGGAGTCCTCTGGCTGGGCCTGTGGTGGGCATGTGCCTGGAGTGTGAGAAGGAGGCTGCA
The DNA here is from genome assembly GCF_000754665.1 of Bison bison bison. Classification (NCBI taxonomy): domain Eukaryota; kingdom Metazoa; phylum Chordata; class Mammalia; order Artiodactyla; family Bovidae; genus Bison; species Bison bison. The sequence goes on from NW_011494943.1 coordinate 6,873,391, forward strand.
CAAGGAGGAGGGTGAACTGGAGCAGGAATGACAAGAAGGACTGGGAAAAGGATACAAAATCACTGGTGGGATCTTTAAAAGAGTACCAAGTTTTGTTATTCTATTTGCCCCAGAAGAGGACCTTAGGAGGTATAAATATTGAGCAGGTTGCACAGGGGAGAATGGGGGCCTGAAGCGGCTGCATTTCATTTTATTATTTTTATTTTGACTGTGCGGGCTCATCGTTATGGTGTGCGGGGGCTTCTCTAGTTTAGCTCGAGGGCTTATTTGCCGCTCAGCATGTAGAATCTTGAGCTTCCCTGGTGGCTCAGGTGGTAAAGAATCTGCCTGCAATGCAGGAGACCTGAGTTCAATCCCTGGGTTGGGAAGATCCCCTGGAGAAGGGAATGGCTACCCACTCTAGTCGTTGATGGACAAGGAAGCCTGGCGTGCTGCAGTCCATGGAGTTGCAAAGAGTCAGACACGACTGAGCGACTAAACTGAGGTGACCCACTCCACAGTTCTTGCCTGGAGAATTCTATGGACAGTGGAGTCATTCCATGGACAGTGGAGTCTAGCAGGCTTTAGTCCAGGGATTTCGAAGAGTCAGACATAACTGAGCTACTAGCTCTGTGGGGTCTTAGCTCCCCAACCACAAACCAACCTTGCATCCCCTGCATTAGAAGGTAAGTTCTTAACCACTGGACCACCAGGGAAGTACTGAGGCTGCATATGAAAGCCAAATATGCTGGGGGTCTTCCGTTGGTTCCATAGAGGGAGAGTCTAAAGCTCAGAGTCCAAAGAGAGAGACAGAGCAGAGCACAGCAGAGTATGACCAAAGATGCTCCAGCCTCAAGCGTGGGTGCAGGGCAGGTATCTAGAGGGACACCCTTAGGTGAGGGACAGCCTTAGGTGAGGGGGTTCAGGGGAGGATTCCTTGAAGTGGTGGGACTCCACTGAGTCCTGAAGGACACTCTGCAGTTTAGCCAAAGGGTGAGGGGGTGGGTATGATGGGTAAAGGGGTGGGGGAGGTGTGGGAAAGACAGGGAGGTGAACAAAAGCAGAAGATTCTAGGAACTAGGCAGCAGGATGGCATGGCCCATGGGCAAGGGGGAGGGCTTGAGAACAGTGCTGGAGAGGGCGGTCAAGGCCAAACCAGGAAGCAACAGCAGCTGCCCTCCCCTGACCACTTTGCACAGTCCAAGCCCATGCTAAACATACACTGCCTCGTTTCTTTTCTTTTTAATTTAAAATATTAGTTTATTTGGCTGCACTGAGATTCCTAGTTGCAGCATGTGGGATCTATTCATAATTCCCTGACCAGGGATCTAACCCGAGCTCCCTGCATTGCGAGCACAGAATCTTAGCCCCGGGACTGCCAGAGACGTCTCCCTTGCTTCATTTGAAAGGCCATGCAGGCCATGCTAGGCAGTATGGCCTCTACACTGAGGGCAGTTGGTTGCCTCTGCAGGGATCACAGTAGGGGAGAGACACAGTGGGTAGGGAGACTAGTTTAGGAGGGAGCCATGAACCAGGGTAGTGGTTGAGGTCAAGAAAATCTCAGAGCTGTCTGTGAGCTGGAATACGCAGGGGCGAGGGGACAGGCGAGGTGGACACGTGGTTCCTTCTGGGAGATGTAGGGATGGCGATGCTGCTCTGAGACGATGAATTAGAAATCAGGCCTCTGGCAGCCTGGAGAATGGGGACGGTGGGTGCTTAGGACCCTGAGCCCAAAGCACCAGGGGTGCAGGGTAGCAGCAGGCAGAGCGCCTGGCATGGGAGGGGCGGGGAAGGAACCTTCTCACCGGGACAGCAGCTGCGACCAGTGGGGCATCCCTGCTCTCCCTGCAGCTCTACATGAACCCAAAGGGCCCATGGCGGGAGGGTGCTAGACTTCAGGAAGAGACCCTGAGCTGCAGGTATGGGGGTGGCCCAAGATTGGGGTCCAAGCAAGGGGAAACAAAGGGGTTTGTTATTGCTGTTTAGTCCCTCAGTCATGCCACTCTTTCACAGCCCCGTGGGCTGTAGCCCGCCAGGCTCCTCTGTCCATGGGATTTCCCAGGCAAGAATACAGGAATGGGTTGCCATTTCCTTCTCCGGGGATCTTCCCGACCTAGGGATCGAACTCGTATCTCCTACATTGGCAGGCGGATTCTTTACCACTGAACTACCTAGGAAGCCCAACAAAGGAAGCAGGCCCAAGTGAAAGCTTGGGGAAGCTGAAGAAGTAGCAGGAGACATTCAGGGAAAGAGAAGAGTCAGGGATGGAATTCCCCACGTTGAGCTGTGCACTCCTGAGACACGGAGGCATCCAGGGAGGGTACAGATGGAATTCAGTTCTATCAAAGTCATGGGCATGAGAATTCCCTGGTCAGCCAGTGGATAGGACTCTGTGCTTTCACTGCCAAGAGCACAGGTTCAATCCCTGATTTCGGAACTAAAATCCCACAAGCCTCACAGCAAGGCCAAAAAAAAAGAGTCAAGGGCCATAGCATTTGTGCTGACCCCAGGATGTCCCGTGGTCATGGTAGACACTGCAAATCAGTCTCGGAACTTTTTTCCTTAAGCCTTTAATGTGCTTTAAAATTAATTTTAGGAAATAAAATAAAAACTTTAGGACTTCCCTGGCAGTCCAGTGGTTAGAACTCTGCGCTTTCACTGCAGGGGGCACAGGTTTGATCCCTGGCTGGGGAACTAGGATCCCATATGCAGCACAGCGCAGTCAAAAAATAATAATGATAACTTTACAAAAGTAATGTTTTAAGAAAAAAAAAAAAAAAGCAAAAAAACTAGAACATTAGCCACTCCTCCCAGTGCCTGTGTTCTCTACCTTTCCCCAGAAGTAACTCCTATCATGAACTCGATGGGTGTCTTCTAGAGCTTTTCAAAGTAATTTTATATACAACCATTTTTTTGTTGCTGTTCAGTTGTAAGTCGTGTCCAACTCTTTGTGACCCCACGGACCCTCCAGGCTCCTCTATCCATGAGGCTCTCCAGGCAAGAATACTGGAGTGGGTTGCCATTTCCTTCTCCATGCTGCTGCTGCTGCTAAGTCGCTTCAGTCGTGTCCGACTCTGTGCGACCCCATAGACAGCAGCCCACCAGGCTCCACCGTCCCTGGGATTCTCCAGGCAAGAACACTGGATTGGGTATATAGCACCCATAATAGAGCATTATTTCAGATCACAGCATTCCTTCCCAAGGATGGGAAAGCCCAAGCGCACACTCAGCCGCGGGATCCTTCTCAACACAACACCCTAGGCAACCACGATCCAACTGATCAGAGTCAGAATAAGAGGGGACACCGACTTTGCTCTCCCTGACTTCAGGAGTGAAACTCCTTCCAGAAGACAGGGCACGCACAGCCTTTCGGGGTGGAAAGTCACAGCCTTGGAAACAGCCGGTGGCCAAGCACTGTGCAGATGCCCTTGGCTCCCTTGCTGGATGCCAGTATTCCACCTTAAGATCAAACAGGAAGACAGGTGTGGGGGTGGGGGAGAAGTGGTCCTCAAGCCCCTTTAAATAACCCCTAATTTTATGTGGAACACAGAGGGCTGGTCTATTTGAACCTTCTCTGGTCCTGTAAGGTAGATGGGGTAGCTGCTGTGATTTCCATTGTCCCAATCAGAGAGGTTGCTTGGCTTACCCTAGGTCACACGGCAATGAGACGCAAGAGTGGAACGGAGCGCTGGACAGCTCGGCAGCCAACCAGACCCCTGTCTCCCTCCTCAGCCCCTACTGAGGCTCCACCCATGGCCACTCCAGAGGCTCAGGCGACTGGAGAGGCTCCGGCTAAGGAGAACCAAGTGGCCTTGGGGTTCGAGCAGACCAGGGCCCCTGCCTCGCCAGTCGAGAGGTCCTGGCTGGCGCGGCACTTCTCGCTGCTGCAGCGGCGGGGCCGGCAGGCCCAGAAAGCTGGGCAGCTCTTCTCGGGGCTCCTGGCGCTCAACGTGGTGCTCCTGGGCGGAGCCTTCATCTGCAGCATGGTCTTCAACAACGTGGCCGTCACGCTGGGGGACGTGTGGATCCTGCTGGCCGCGCTGAAGGTCCTG
>NW_011494943.1:6877521-6884385 GCF_000754665.1 Bison bison bison
GTGGGTGCGGGGTGAGTGTCTGGGCGCCCGGAGCGGGGGTGGGGGAGTGGAGGTGGATGCAGAGGCCGGGGGAGGGAGGGTGCCCGCTCCTGGAGGTGCCAATGGCCCCACCCCCGGCCCGGCCAGGATCCCTGGTGCTCTTCGGCAGCTGCACCGTCTGCCTCAACGTCTTCCGCGTGGGCTACGACGTGAGCCACATCCGCTGCAAGTCGCAGCTGGAGCTGGTCTTCCCCGCCATCGAGGTCGTCTTCATCAGCGTCCAGGTGACTGGCCTCGCCCACCCCCACTCCGCACTCTATGCCTAGAAACAACCGCATCAGCAAACGTCTACACGGCCCAGAGGAGGTGCACACGCACACCACGCCCACCCCCAGCCCCGACATGCCCCCTGCGCCCACAACCACGCCACCCACGAGTGTCAGCATCAGCGCTGCGCACGAGTCACTGAAACGCAGACACCTATAGATACATCTGACAGAACATACCTAAATCTACACCCCCCACCCGGATATACAGAGCTTTTTTTTTTTAATACAATTTATTTTTTATTTGGTCGTGTGGCATGTGGGATCTTAGTTCCCTGACCACAGAGGGAACCGGTGCCCATCACAGTGAAAGTAGAGAGTCTTAACCACCGGGCCACAAGGGAAGTCCGCAGAGCTACTCTTCTTTTTGTTTTTTTTTTTAATAATTTTATTTATTTTTGGCTGTGGAGGGTCTTCGTTACTGCATGGGCTTTTCTCTAGCTACAGGGAGCAGGGGCTACTCTCCGGCTACGGTGGGTGGGCTTCTCTTGTTGTGGGGCACGGACTCTAGGGCACATGGGCTTCAGTAGTTGCGGCTCCTGGGCTCTAGAGTGCAGACTCAGGAGCTGGGCTGCACCGGCTTAGCTGCTTCAAGGCATGTGGGATCTGCCCAGATCAGGGATTAAAACAAGAGTCTCCTGCCCTGGCAGGCAGATTCTTTACCACTGAGCCACCAGGGAGGCCCAGGCGTTCCCACTTTAGTCCCATTTTAGAGACGAGGAGACTGAGGCTCAGAGATGTTTTGCCACTGGTCCAAGACCACACAGCAAGGAAACAGTGGAGCCAGGAATCCAAGCCAGGTGTCCTCACTCTTCCTTGTAAATACACACGGGCCACTGGCGCACACACACCATGGACCCCCCACCCACCTCCACCCCACCCCAGCACTCCCAGCTCAAAGCCTGTTCTCTTTCAGACCTGGGTGCTCTGGAAGCACTGCAAGGACTGCGTTCAGATCCAGACCAACTTCACTAGGTGAGATGTGGGCCCCTTCTCTCCTTGCAACAACTCCTGGGGCACCCCCATCCCCCACCCACGCCAACCCCCCACAGCTTCCCTGGGCAGGGTAGCCCTGGGACTATGGATTGGTTGGGTCCCGGGGAGCCCTTAGGGCCGCCCCTCCTGAAGTTCTAATGGCAGGTGGGATCTGGCTTTGGGTGAGAGCGGTCCCCCCAAAGGCAGTGATGGTGAATGCGCGGTATCCAGGGCGCTGGCCAGGCTGTGTGGGCAGAGTGTAGCACCTCCTCCAGGTGTGGCCTGATGCTGACGCTGGCCACGAATCTGCTGCTGTGGCTTCTGGCTGTCTCCAATGACTCCATGCACCATGAGATCGAGGCTGAGCTTAGTGCCCTCATGAAAAAGCTCTCAGGTAAGAGGAGACCATGGGAGAAGGCAATGGCACCCCACTCCAGTACTCTTGCCTGGAAAATCCCATGGACGGAGGAGCCTGGTAGGCTGCAGTCCATGGGGTCGCAAAGAGTCAGTTACGACTGAGCGACTTCACTCTCACTTTTCACTTTCATGCATTGGAGAAGGAAATGGCAACCTATTCCAGTGTTCTTGCCTGGAGAATCCCAGGGACAGGGGAGCCTGGTGGGCTGCCGTCTATGGGGTCGCACAGAGTCGGACACGACTGAAGCAACTTAGCAGCAGCAGCTGCAGCAAGAAGAGACCGAGACCCCCCCCCCCCATCTCTGAATGTGCACACACACATGCATGAATCACACTTCCTCAAACGGGTGAGGCTCAGTGACTCTGTACAGTTGGGAGCAAACTCTAGAGCCCAGATCAAGACTCAACAAAAACTGACTGTTGCCAGGGGTACTGACTTTTGCCTGCATTCTGGGCCTGCCCCACCAGGTTCTAGTGCTCTGCAAGCCCTCCCTGGGCACCATCTAGCTGTCAGTGAGCTGGCCACTGACCCACCAATAAGTCCAGGTATGCCCTTCCACCCCTGGTATCTTCATTTTACTTGCAAGAAACGGAGAAGCCTTTACGACTGAAAGGAATGTCTTCCTAACACACTTGTAGGCACCTGGACATGTCAGCTATCAGGAGGAACAGAATGTTTCTGGGCAGAAAGAACGCCCTGCATCCTCCCATGTATGCAGTACCCCCCCATACAGGGTGTGCTTAGAGGCCATGTCCTATAAACTACACGGAAGGAGCATTGCTGTCTGTGGGATTCAGCCACACCTGTGTGTGTGTATACAACCCCCCCCTCCAGGTGCCATCGCCATGTTGACTTGTGTACAGCCACGCCTTCTCAGCACACTCATGCACTCACACACCCATTGCATAAATCTTGGCACGCCTGGATACTGTGGCATTCTTTATGCTCCAGATCCATTCTTCAGAAGAGCTATGCAAAGAGAATTTTTGGCAAGTGACATCATGGATTTTTTTATGATTAAACAATTCAGACATCTAGATGAGTACAACAGGACATACCCATAACCTAGATGTAATCATTTTCAACACTTTGGCATATTTATTCCAATATTTTTGGTGAGTTACTTATCTTATAGAAATCCTGTCATTTCATCTCAAAACATTTCAGTATGCAAGCCTTTAAAATGATATATTTCCCTACATTAGCAAAATGCTATTATAATTGTTAACTTCCTTAACATCATCCCCATCCCCATTTATATGGATAAATCTATATTTGACTTTGTCCAATCAGCCTAAGAAATGTCATTTACAGATGGTTTGTTCAAACATGCAATACAGTTGGTGGCTCAGTTAAGTCTCTTTTTCCCTAATGACATTGAGATTGGTCCGGTTGCTTCCTCATGGTGGCATTTGACTTCTTCCCCTCTTCCCTGCTTTTCCTAGAAATGGGAAGTGTGGACTGAAGTGTTGATTAGATTCAGGAGGAGCATTCTGGACACCAGCATTCCACCGGGGATGCTGTGTCTTTGCAGGGCACCTCATCACAGGAAGGACGTCTGATCACCACACGGTGGATGCTGTTGACTGACCAGGTGTAGCAGCCAGAGCTTCTCAGTGTAAAGTTACAGGGTTCCCCTCGTGCTCAGCAAGTCATCCGTAGAGCTTTGGCCCTGAAGATATCATATGTCAAATGCTTTATCTAAGCTTGGCCCCTGAGGTCTAGAATCCTTTTGTCAAGAAATGATCATCCTGGGGACTCCCCTGGAGGTCCACTGGTTAAGACTACACGCTTCCCCTGCAGGGGTTTGATCCCTGGCTGGGGAGCTAAGGTTCCACAAAAAACAACGAAATAAATAGAAATGACCACCCTGTTATTTCCGCTGTGTGTGTGTGTGTGTGTGTGTGTTTTGTCAAGCTGGGTCTCTGTTGCTTTGTGAGGGCTTTCTCTAGTTGCTGCGAGTGGGGGTTACTCTTCATTGCGGTGTGCAGGCTTCTCATTGCAGTGGCTTCTCCTGTGGCACACACAGGCTCGGTAGTTGTGGAGCATGAGCTTAGTCGTTCCGAGGCACGTGGAATCTCCCCGTACCAGGGACTGAACCTGTGTCCCCTGCAGTGGCAAGCAGATTCTTACATGCAGCGCCACCACCCATTCTGTGATTTCCAATTTCTCTCTCTGGGCCTCAGTTTCCATGTCTGCAAAATGGGTGGCTGGGTCTCTTCCACCTCAGCCACACTCCAGGAGGTGAACGGGATTGACTTGTGCCTCTGGTTTCCCCCGAGCAAGGCCCACCTGAACCTCTGTCCCTTCCCGCCCTGACCCTCCCAGGCAACGGCACCAACACCTGTCTGTGCCTCAATATCACCATGTGCGAGGTCTTCCGGAAGGGCTACCTGATGCTCTACCCCTTCAGCACCGAGTACTGCCTCATCTGCTGCACCGTGCTCTTCGTCATGTGGAGGAACGTGGGCCGCTGCCTGGCACCCGCCTCGGGCGCCCCCCCCGGCGCCCCGTCCTTCCACCTGCACGGGGCCATCTTCGGGCCGCTGCTGGGCCTGCTGGTGCTGGTGGCAGGCGTGTGCGTCTTTGTGCTCTTCCAGATCCAAGCAAGTGGCCCGGCCATCGCTCGCCAGTACTTCACCGTCTACTATGCCTTCTACGTGGCCGCGCTGCCCGCTATGAGCCTGGCGTGCCTGGCGGGCACGGCCATCCACGGGCTGGAGGAGCGAGAGCTGGACACGCTCAAGAACCCCACCCGCAGCCTGGACGTGGTGCTACTGATAGGCGCGGCACTGGGTCAGATGGGCATCTCCTACTTCTCCATCGTGGCCATTGTGGCCACCCGTCCCCACGAGCTGCTCAACTGCCTCATCCTGGCCTACTCACTGCTACTCATCCTCCAACATATGGCCCAGAACCTGTTCATCATCGAGGGCCTGCACCGCCGCCCGCTCTGGGAGGTGACTCCCGAGAGCCTGGCCGGGAAGTGGGAGGCTGAGCCGCCCCGCAGGGGCTCCCTGCTGGAGCTGGGCCAGGACCTGCGGCGGGCCTCGATGGCCTACATCCACTCTTACAGCCACCTCAACTGGAAGCGGCGAGCCCTCAAGGAGATCTCACTCTTCCTCATCCTCTGCAATATCACAGTGAGTGCAGGGGCCGGGAGACGTGCGGGGTGGAGCTGGTGAGACGGCCCCAGCGAGCGTCATTCAGGAAGGAATGGATCAAGGTGCATTCATGGCACACTGACAGTCCCCAGGGCGACTGGCTTGTCCTTTGATTGCCAAGGACACAGGCCTCTTTCCAACGAGCTTGATGCTGCTTGAGAGTGCCCCCCAGCTCCCTGCAAGTTACCTGGCATGGATGAAGGTGCCAAGCCTGTAGCTAAGTGCTCTTTATAAACATGTGTGTAGGATTTCACACATGTGTGTAAGCTCCCAGGGGAGCTTACTGCTTAGTTGGGGACACACAGGGGAACCAGTTAGAGAGTTACCAAATATTTAATCATCCACTGAATTCAGTCAAAGGAAGAGATCAGAAAGTGCCTGTTTTTCTACAGAACCTCTAGGGGAAGGCCTTAACAGTAACACTCAATGCCTGGTTGCTGCCAAGTCTCAAATCCACCTTTCCCTGCACCTCGCTGAATCGTCACACTAACACACGAAGCAGGCACTATTGCTGTCCCCATTTAACAGATGAGCAGACTGAGGCTTAGGCTGTCTGACCTGCCCATATTCCCAGAGTCTGCAGTCCCGGGACACCTCCAGGTTGTTTGAGCCCATGCTGGTACTGGATGTGCTGGCAACACCTCCGATGGCAAAACCTCTGCTCCAGGCAGAGCATAAGTAATACATTGGCCCTAAAGGGAGGTAGGAGCTCAAAGAAGGAAATGTGGACCCAAGTGGCCAAGGAAGGCTTCATGAAAGTTTGGCCTGGGCCTTAAGACATGAGCAGAATTTGGACAGAAGGCAGGGTCGGAGTGGAGTGGGCAGAGTCCTGACAGAGGAAGAATGGACCCAGAGCAGAAAAGAGGGATGCAGATCGAGGCCGGGGGATCCCCGCTTGAGGGAGCAGGTTGTCCCGTGAGAGTGGCAGCTGGGGGTCTCAGCTGGAACTCAGGCTGGCTGGCCCCAGGCAAACTGAGGAGGGGGCTCAAGGTCTTGAGGGGGAGGGAGATATAAGGGCAGAGGGGCCGGCTCTGATATCCTGAGGAGGAGGAGACATGGAGGAGCCGCAGGTTCAGGGGGCCTGCTTCCCCTGAGCCGAGGGCCGTGGGGGATGGGAGAGCCCCTCACTCAGCACCCTCCTCTCCTTCCCAGCTATGGATGATGCCTGCTTTCGGCATCCACCCGGAGTTTGAGAACGGGCTGGAAAAGGACTTCTATGGCTACCGGACGTGGTTCACCGTCGTCAACTTTGGCCTGCCTCTGGGGGTCTTCTACCGCATGCATTCTGTGGGGGGTTTGGTGGAGGTCTACCTGGGGGCCTGAGGGCGCCCGAGGAACCCACGCCCTGCAGACCCCTAAAGTGCCAGGGCCGGGGAGAATGTCACCCAGATGCCCCATTCCAGGGGCACCTAGACCAGCCTGGCATCCCCAAAGCCTGCTCTGCCCTGGAACCTCACTGGGGGGTAGTGTCAGTGTCTCTAGGCCCAGACCAAGAGCGGGGCCTGGACACTGAGCTGCTAAAGCCCACATCCAGGACGGAGCACGGGCCTGCCCACTGCTCACCACCACAGTCAGCGCAGCCCAGGAGGAAGCCCTCACAGCTACCCTTTGGGACAGCCCTGCGCTGGGAGTTTGGGGAGGTGCAGCCCCTCCCCAGCCAGGCTTAGGGGCTCAGCCTCCTGCCTGGCCCAAGCTCAGCCCAGGACATCTGGAAGCTCGCGGCTCGGCAGGCCGCCCTGCCCTTGTCTCCCCACACGCCCTGTCTCCTAATGAGCTTCTTAATTAGCTGCCAGGCAGGGTTCAACAACCCTCTCTCCCACTGCCATAAACCCTGTTTGTTTGATCGATTCCTTTCGGGCTTCGTGGCATTTGTTCCTGGGGACAGAGCTGCCGCTCCACATACAGTGGGAAGGGATAGTCCTCCTGGGCGGGGCTGTGGGGCTGGAACAGTCCTACTTCTGGGCCAGGAGGGGTGTAAACCCTTTGTCTGGTCCTCCCCTTG
>NW_011494943.1:6884496-6887947 GCF_000754665.1 Bison bison bison
GAGGGGAAGAGAGAGGCTGGGCCTTCCACATCCCCCCACCCCTCGCCAGCCCCTGTCTTCCCCACAACACAGCCCTGGGGGACTTTCCCCAGCTGCCGGGTCCTCTGAGTCTTTGGGCGGGGAGGGCGGGCATTCCTAGCCCGTCCATCTCCCTGAAGCCAGTGCAAACAGTGAGCTGTGCCCGGGGTGAGGCCGGGGGTGGGGCCTGGGGAGGGCAGCTCCGCCCCTGCAGCCCGGCTTGTACCCCGCAAAGCTGGGTGCTGGTGAGCACAGGGCTAGAGCCCCAGCAGAGCCCCTAGGGGCCACACAGGAGGTTGGGAGGCAGACCCTTCGCCTCTCCTGTGTGAACTCTTTCTCTGAGGGCACCACGGCAAGGGAAGCCCAACCCTCCACTTCCTCACCCAAGAAAATGAAGGATACTGGTGGTGTGCTGAGGGCCCTCTGGGCCTGACTCTGGCAGGCGAAGCCCCAGTGTCCCTGAAAACAAGAGCCATGGACTGAACACCCTGTCTCCCCTCCAAGCACAAGGATGCAGGGCCTGGAGAGGGGGGTTTTATTATGTCAAGAGGCCGATTGTACAGAGCAAAGATTGTACAGACACAGGCGGGGTGAGGGAGACCAAGAAGCCAGAACCAGGAGGGACGGGTGGCCTCCCGGTAACTCCTCTCCCCGAAACATCCAGGCGGTGGGAAAAGGGAGGGAGGGCGGGCTGAACGGCGGCTTCCCCACCCCCATCCCCTCACCCCCGTTTCTGTGTAAGAGCCAGGCAGGCTACATCCCTTGACCTGGAAAAATACAACAGGAGACCCTCAACCCCCCACTCCAGACCCTAACACGCGTGAGGTCCTCCAGTCTGGCTCCTGGCGTCCATCTGTCCCCAGTCCCCTCCGTGAGCATCCTGGCCTCCCTTCTTCCCGGGCTCCTGGCAGCGGGCGGGGCCTGGACCAGGTGGTTTCGGGGTAGGAGGCCTGGAAAGGCTCCCCCCACCCTTGCAGGTGCCTCCAGGAACGATGGCCCAAGACTTCCTTGTGGGCAGCCCATTAGGCACAGCAGCCTGGTGCCCTCCAGGACTGGGCAGCCCAGGAGCCAGGCGGGCACTGAGGGTCAGCTTAGAAACGGGTCCTGAAGGGCAGCCAGACAGAGGTGGGAGCTCTGGGCGTGGGGCGGGGGCTGCAGCCCCAGAGAGAGAAAGTTCCGGCGAGTCCAGCCTGCAGGCGAGGGGCAGGGTGGGTCCCCACCAACCCAGCCACAGGGGGCCTCTGGGGCCTGCCACCCAGGACTCGGCCACTCAAGCACCCAGCCCTGATTGGGGTCATTTAAAGCTCAGAACAGGGGATCAGGGGTCAGCACTGGGGACCCCGGGTCCCCGCCCTCCCCTGGCCCCTGCCCCTTGCAGGCTTCCATCTTCACACCCGCTGGATCTCAAACAGCTTCACGTCTGTGTCGTACCAGACAGGTGGGTCCACATTCCTGCGGAGCGGGTCTACGGTCACCTGGGGGCCGGGCGGCCTTGAGGAACAGACTGGGGAGGAACTGGGCTGTCCTCCTCCCACCGCCCCAGGCAGTGGGTGCCCGCCCCCACCAGACAAGACCACCCCGGTGGACAGTCTTGACATCAACCCCACTAGCTGAGGCCGACTCTCAGCGGGGACAGCAGACCCCCAGAAGCCCCGAGGAGCCCACCTCAGGTAGATGACGCCCCACATGTAGGTGCGGAACCACATGGCCGTGCCCGAGTTGGCCTGGTACTTGCGGATGAGGATGGGGTGGGGCACAGGCAGCAGCCCCACCAGGGTGCCGTGCTGCAGGAACCGCAGGATCTCCGACTCGTCCGTCAGGCCCCTGCCAGCAAGACGGGAGTCTCCAGTGTGCCCACTCTGAAGGTCAAGGGGAGCAGGGGGCTCGCCCATGCTCCCAGCCCCAGCCCCAGCCTGGGCTGGCCCCAGAGCCCACCGGCCCGGCCATGCCCCCAGCCTCACTTGTCAATGCAGATCTTCTCCACCTGGGGAACCAGCACCTGCAGCAGCCTCATGATGGTTTGCAGCGGCAGCTTCGACTTCCAGGAGAGGATCTGGGGGAGGAACCAGGGTTCCCGGCTGGCAAAGCAGTCCCCCAGAGGCTCTGGCACAGACTCGACCCCTGGCCTGGAACCAGGAGCTCCCCAAGGCAGAAAGCACCCTGGCTCATCACAGCAAGGGCCTGGCAACCAGGCAGGGCCTGTGAATAGGGACTGCTATTCGTGCAGGGGCTGCGGCCTCTCATGGAGCGTGTGCCACGTACCGTGCCTTTGATCCTCACGATAGAGTGATGAGGCTGGGACATTTAGTATCCCCGTGCAAACACAATTAGTGGTGAGGTCAGGAAACAAACTAGGGAGTGAGCAAGTGATGCAAAGAAGGAAACTGGAAAGGGTGATTTATTGAGAAAGGGCTGTGGACAGCTGTACCTTAACCCTGCTGGGGAACCAACTCTGGACAGTGTAGACAGAGGAAGCAACCAAGCCAGAGAGGCCAAGGTCACGAGACAGGACTGACCCCAAACCTGACCCCAGGCCAGTCCCTGGAATTGGACGCATTCCCATCCAAGCCCTTCCTGAGCCAGGAGCCCCCGACTACACCCCTCCCCACACACCTTATGCCATCTGCCCCACCCTCACCCACTCCGACGTCGGGCTCCACTGCCCACTGGCCGACGCACTGGACAGTCGCCGCTGCTCCCGCCAAGCCTGGCTGGGCTCCTGGTCCCCGAGAAGGAACAAAGTGAGGGATGGTGGGAGAGGCGGGGGGAGGGCAGCCCATCAGGTCCTCGAAGCGTCCCCCCCACAGCCTGGGACCTGGAGGGCAAGGAGGTCTCTGCCCTGGCCCATGCTGGGGGGAGGGGACCCTCTCCCAAAGGAGGGGATGGCCCAGCCCAGCACCCTTTGCCCTGGGCCCCAGGCCCTGCCCGACCCAGCCCAGCCTGGTGACAGGTTTAGGGCCAGGGGCTGACTGGGCAGACGGGGTAAAGGCCAGCCCAGCCTTGATAAGGCTGATGGATGAGGAGGCTGAAGGCCAAGGGCTTGAGCCCATGACCAATAAACCAGGGAGGGGTCTGTGAAAGACAGCCCCCCACCCCCAGGGCAGAGAGTCAGCAGTGCCAACCCAGATGCCCTGAGCACCAGGTGCCCAGCCCCCTGCGGCAGGGGACCCCAGGGTGCCCTGGCCTGGCCTGCATTTCAGAGACCAAGGAGGAAAGGAAAACGCCCAGCCTCGCCCCCCGCCCGGAGTTCCCCGGGGCCCACCTCCGTGGCTGGGCTGTCCTCTACTGAGCTCTGCTGGGGCGCAGACTCCAGAGACCGCAGAGTGCCATCCTCCGACACCTGGGATTTCTCCGTCAGCTTGTCAATGCCTAGGGGTTGGGGGGGCAGTAAGGACTCCTGCCCCAGCGTCCCTTCTCGAACACCTCTGCACAG
>NW_011494943.1:6888437-6892851 GCF_000754665.1 Bison bison bison
GCTGCGCTTCCGGATGACGGCGTAGACCAGGTTGGAGTTGCCTGTGGGAGGGGAGGGGTGGGTGTCTCAGCGAGGCCCCCTCGCCATCCCCTGCACCAGAGCGGCTTCCTGGGGTGGGAAGAGCTTGGAGGACAAGAGGGGTGTCTACCCCAGGGGGAGGCGACAGCAAAGAGCACAGAAGATGGGGAGTGTGGGCAGGGTTGGTGCTGGGGGCAGGGGGGTGGGTTGAGGCGACTCCAGGATGCCACCTGTCAGCAAAAGAGCTTCTGGGCTGAGCTCACCCCTGCCCCTCCCTGGTACCCGGGGGACCCTCTCACCACCCAGCATGAAGGGGCAACACCTGGCAAAGCTGGGTGGGCCCAGCATGTCAGGGTCCCGCTAAGCCAGCTGTTCAATATTTTGACGGTTCCCCAAGCCAGGTCACCAGGAGGAAGGACCATACGGCGTGTGCCCACGCTGAACGCCCTTGGCTCTGAGGGAGACAGGAGTACTTTCCGGGGCTTCAGTGCCCTGCCGTCCCACCGCTTGCCCCGCCCCGGCCCGCTCCCGACCCGCCAGGGTCCCCGCTGCGCACCGCCCACTCCTACGGCCACATCTCGCCCCAGCGTCTGCGTGTAGACTGTGCCCCTCTGTGTTTTCTACTGTTCCTACCCCATTCATCCCTGATGAGTTAGTGTCAGTCATTCAGTCATGTTCGACTCTCTTGTGACCCCATCGACTCTGACCCTGGGATTCTCCAGGCAAGAATACTGGAGTGGGTTGCCATTCCCTTCTCCAGGGGATCTTCCTGACCCAGGGAGCAAACCCAGGTTTCCTGCACTGGCAGGTGGATTCCTTACCGTCTGAGCCACCTGGAAAGCCCTTCATCCCCGATCAATTAGTGCAAATATTACTTATTCTGGAAATGATAACAACTGTTAATATTTAAGTCACAGGCAAGTGACTTTCTTGGATTATTTCACTTAGTCTTCCCAACACCCTCTGAGATAGGGATTCTTAGTACTATTATTACGATCATCTTACAGATGAAACTGAGGCTCAGGGAGCTGATGTGTACACAGTCACAGAGCTCAGTGTTCATTGTTGTTGCTCAGTTGTGTCCGACTCTTTGCGACCCCATGGACTGCAGCACGCCTGGCTTCCCTGTCCTTCACCATCTCCCAGAGCTTGCTCAAACTCATGTCCATTGAGTCGGAGATGCCATCCAACCATCTCATCCTCTATCGCCCCCTTCTCTTCCTGCCTTCAATCTTTCCCAGAATCAGGGACACGAGTTAGCAACTAAACAACAATCCTAAGCTATACAATAGGTCCTTGCTGCTTAACTATTTTATATTCAGTAGTGTGCATATATTAACCCCCAATACATATAATTTTATTATAGAAAATGGAGAAGGAAATGGCAACCCACTCCAGTGTTCTTGCCTGGTGAATCCCATGGACAGAGGAGCCTGGCAGGCTACAGTCCATGGGGTCACAAGAGTCGGATGTGACTTGGCGACTAAACCACCACATTATAGCAAAAAGGGCTGCATTTTAGTTACATGTGTACATGTCTGCCTCCTCTAAACACAGAGCTTTTCGAGGATGAGAATGCATCCTATTGATCTCCATCAGTCTGCTGCTGCTGCTGCTAAGTCACTTCAGTCATGTCCGACTCTGTGTGACCCCATAGACAGCAGCCCACTAGGCTCCTCTATCCCTGGGATTCTCCAGGCAAGAACACTGGAATGGGTTGCCATTTCCTTCTCCAATGCATGCAAGTGAAAAGTGAAAGGGAAGTCGCTCAGTCGTGCCTGACTCTTAGCGACCCCATGGACGGCAGCCTACCAGGCTCCTCTGTCCATGGGATTCACCAGCCAAGAGTACTGGAGTGGGGTGCCATTGCCTTCTCCACTCCATCAGTCTAGCACTTAACAAAATGTCTGATTACCAGATATCATCAAAAGTGTATCCATTGTTGTTCAGTTACTAAGTTGTGTCCAACTCTTTGTGACCCCATGGACTGCAGCATGCCAGGCTTCCCTGTCCTTCATCATCTCCTGGAGTTTGCTCAAACTCGTGTTCACTGAGTCATGATGCCATCCAGCCATCTCATCCTCTGTCACCCCCTTCTCCTCCTCCCCTAAGAGCTAAGTGGCAAGGCCCTAACTGACACCAGGCAGCCCAGCATCTCTGACACCCAGCAGTCCCGTGACACCCTGAACTTCCCTCCCATCAGACTTAAGATGACCTGTTTGTCTGGGTAACCATCTGTTTAGAGTCCCCCTCCATGCCTCCCTCCCCAGCTTCGAGTTCAACGGGGCAGGAGGCACTCTGCTCAGTTTCCCACTGAATCCCCTCACCGGGCCCAGGGCTTGGTATACAGCAGGCACTCAATAAATGCATGCAGGACAAACAAACTGGGGGCCGGAGGGCTGTGTCCTCCTCAGACGGGAAGGAGTCCTCGCCCACTGCCCATCCCGGATCCCCCCATCCCTAAGGCCAGGCCAGGGGCTTGGGCCGGCGCCTCACCATCAAACTGGTACTGAATGATGTTGTTGAAGACTTCCAGGAGGAAGAAGACCAGGTGGTGGTTCTGCGCGGTGGAGAAGAGGAACCAGGTGGTGGAGAAGGCCTCCAGCAGGTGCAACAGCTTGTTGGCGGCCACCATGGACAGGCTCTTGAGGTAGGGCGACACTACAGGGGAGGGGTCGGCTTACTTCCGGGGCCCCACCAACTGGGCCTGCTCACCCAGGGCCTGGGAGGGACATGGTGCTCCCGCTCCCACACCCTCCCTGCCCCGTCTGGGAAGTCCCCCCCAAAATCAGGAAGACCGAGCCCCAGAGGCCAAGGCCGCACTGGCCATGCCTCCTCAGAGCCCCAGGGCTGCACCTGGGCCCCTCCCCGTGGACAGCCATGTTTACAAAGCCACTCACACACTCCATCTCCCCCACTCCTCCTCGAACCTGAGAGGGAGGTAGATACAGGAGACCATTCCCATTTTGCAGATGAGAAAACTGAGGTTCAGAGAGGTTCATAAACTTGCCCAGAATTGCCCAGTTATAAAGTGATGGGCAGGGATACAAACTCAGGACCTTTACATCTTTCTAGAATACCAAGCTGGGAATTCCCTGGTGGCCCAATGGTTTGGACTCTGAGCTCCCACTGCAGGGAGCCTAGGTCCCATCTCTGGTTGGGGAACTAAGATCTTGCAAGCCATGTAGTACAGCCAAAACAAAAAAAATTTTTTTTTTAATTAAGTAGAATATCAAGCTGATATTCCACATATAACTATATACAGATTTTCTGCACAGCCTGTGAAGGGGGAGTCAGAGACGCAAGGCTGCACACAGCTTGACTTCACAGACCGATCTGTCATAGACTGATCTTTCCTCGTATCTTTCTCCCTCACCGGGATGGGGCAGGGTCGGTGGCTGTCTTGTTCACAAATGCATTTTCAGGTAAGATCTGTGGGATGGAGCCAGTGATGCAAGGCCCAGTTTTGAGCCCTGGTTGAGGAAATAGGATGCCACAGTGCAGTCAAAAAATTAAGAAAGAAAAAAGGGGTAAAAATGAAAGAGAGAGAGAAGGAAGGAAGGAAGAAAATTGACCAGTAGGTACTTTGTCTGTTGTTGCTGTGTTTTGTGCTCAGCTGTGTCCAACTCCTTGCGACCCCAGGGACTGTAGCCCGCCAGGCTTCTCTGTCCATGGGATTCTCCAGGCAAGAGTACTAGAGTGGCTTGCCATTCCCTTCTGTAGGGGATCTTCCCAACCCTGGGATCGAACCCGAGTCTCCTGCGTTTCCTGCATTGGCAGGTGGGCTCTTTACCTCTGGGTCACCTGGGAAGCCCTGTAGGCACTTAGATGCCCTTATGTTAATATTTCTATTGGACCCAGCAGGTTTGAACCAGGGAGCCCGTGGCAGGTCAGCCTGTGGCCGGGCGCCCCCTGGTGGTGATCGTGGGAAAGGCGCGCCCTGGTCCGCGCCCTACCGTTGACCACGATGGTGAGCAGACAGTCGAAGAGGGGCTGCAGCCGCTGGTGCCCGCTGGTGATGATCTTGTGGAAAACCTATGCGGGGAGCAGGGGGTCAGCCACGGGGCCCCCGCCGTCTCCAGTCTCGGCCGAGGGCACGTCACCCCCAGACTTCCAGGTTCCCCCCGACTTACCACGATAAGCAGGTCGGCGTGGGTGCCGGTGAAGACCGGGATGTCCATGGGCACGCGCACGGAGTAGGGCTTGTTCAGCCGCACCCCGAAGTTCCGCTCCCCGCTCAGAAGCAGCAGGATGAAGACACCGATGTGCATCAGGCCCACCCGAGCTGCGGCGCGGGGCGTGGGAGGGTCACCTCGCTGGGTGGGGCGGCGAGGGAGTCCAGGGCAGGGACCCATCTTGGGGTGGAGGTGGGGGGAGAAGCCCTTCCCGGTAGGTC
>NW_011494943.1:6892951-6898790 GCF_000754665.1 Bison bison bison
GCTGGCCGCAGCTGCCCCTCGGCCAGGAGCGCCCCCCAGGGATCCCGAGCCCACCCCAGCCTTACACTGATCCGCTCGAGCATCGTTGAGGAAGTAGAGGATGGGAACCAGGATGTCTAGGACGTCACTGCTCTTCAGCACAAAGAAGAGGAATTTCTGGCGGAGGGAGCGGAGATGGGTGGGCGGGGTCAGGAGAGGGGAAGCTCTGCCCCGCCCCTCCCAGAAGTCTCCTTAGATGCCCTCCGCATCCCAGGGGTGGACCGCTACCGGCCATCCCGCGCCCCCGCACCGCCACAGGGGCCGGCCCACCTTGTTGAAGTCGCAGAGCTTCCAGAACAGGACCAGCAACTCCTGATGGAACTGGATCTTCTTGGTCGAGTTGGGCAGGTAGGTCTGGAGCAGGGGGTTGGACAGCAGCCGGGCTATGCCCTTGAGGATGAACTGGAAGTCCTGGGTGGGGTATGGGCAGGGACCTGTCCAGTCTGGCTCCCTGCAGTCCCGGCTTCCTGGCCAGGCCCCCCACATATGCCTCCTCTCCCCCGACTCCCACCCCACCCAGAGCCTGATTCCCACCGTCAGAACCAGAGGGGCCCAGGTTCCAGCGTCATCAACAGCTGCCCTGGGGGTAGCCCCTCAGAAGCTGGGTCCAGGGCAGGCCTAGAGAGCTTACTTCTCTACCAGACGACAGGCTCCCCATCTACACACTGGACTCCTGCCCACCTTGACTCCTGTGGACAGCTGCAATCCTCCCGCCCCTTCCCAGCACCCTGTCACACGTGAGGAACAGTCTATTCTAGAAAAGCTGTCCATCACTGAGCACCTGTTCCCTGGACAGTGCTCTCAGCCCATCCTCACTACAAGGCAAGGAGGCGGTTCCTGTCCCCACATCACAGCTGCAGAGCTTAGAGTCCTGGGGCACAACAACCTCCCCCAAGGTCACAAGACACAGGAACCCAGGTCTGACTGGCCTTTCTATCCACTGTAATTCCCCTACCAAACCCACCATCAGAGCCACCTCCTCTCGCAAGTCTTCCCAGCTACCCTCCCCCAGTTGAGGCCATCAGCCCTTTTCTGAGGCTCAAGACCCTTGCGGTCCAACCCCGAGTCCACCGGGACCGTGGTTCCTTCAGGTAGGGGTCAGGACTCTCCCTACTCCCAATCTTATCTGCATCCTCTCACCCCCTGCAAGGTCACAACCTTTGTGGGGAGTGGGCATCAAGAACCCACAGGAGGACTTCCCTGGTGGTACAGTGGATGGGAATCCACCTACCAAATCAGGGAACATGGGTTCGACCCCTGGTCTGGGAAGATCCCAAAAGCCACGGAGCAACTAAGCCAGTGCACCACCGCCACTGGGTCTGTGTACGGCAGCTGCTGAACCCGGCGAGCCCAGAGCCCACGCTCCACAGCAAGAAAAGCCACGGCAGTGAGAAGCCGGTGCATCGCAACAAACAGTGGCCACTGCTCACGCAAGCAGAGAAAGCCCGAGCACAGCGAGGGAGGCCCGGCGCAGCCAAAAAATTACGTACTTAAAAAAAAAAAACCGCCAGAGCAAGAGCATCGTTCAACTCACCTCCTCTCGATGGATGCGGGACAGGTAGTTCACAAACAGGTTCTCGGGCCCTGGAGGCTGCAGAGGGTGGAGCTGGGGCTCAGCAGGTGCCCTCACCCCCCACCCCTGCCCTACCCCAGGCCTAGATGGCAGTGCCCCCTCTGACCCCAGACACCCCCACGAAGTGCCCGCCGGACATCCCTTGCCGGGCTGCTGGAGGGGGTGCCACCCGGCAGCCCGCCCTCTCCCATGCTCACGTCAGCATCGTCCATGGCGGTGCCCGTGGTGGTGCCGTCCACGGTGGGGTTGGCGCTGGTGGCGCTGTCGTGGTCCAAGGTGACGATGAGCACCTGGGCCGCTTCCTCCACCAGGGGTTCCCGGTAGTCGGAGAAGAGCAGGTGGTTATAGGGGATCCCGTAGCCCACAGGGTCATAGGCACACACGGTGTTCAGGAGCGAGGTGAACAGGGGCAGGGCATGTCTGCGCAGGAGAGGAGGGGGCTTCAGGGACTCTGCCCACCGTCCACTCGCAGCTGCAGCCGGGTGGGCAGGTCGACCAAAAAGACCCCTCATCCCCCACTGTCTCAGTGCCAGGCTGTGGTCTGGGGACCAGGGAGCAGCCCCAGGAGCTCATCCCCCTCCTTGGCTGTATCTGGGACGCTGGCCAGGATGGTTGGGGGCCAGAAGGAGTTCATTACCAAGACAGGGATGGCCAGTCCTGAGGGGCTCTTTGTAGAGTATCATGTCCACACCCCTTAGATTTTTCACCCCCAGGGGTTGAAGCCTATTGTGGGTTTTTTGTTTTTTTTTTTAAGTTTTTTAATATATATTTTTGTGACTGCTCCACACGCTACAGCTGGGATCTTAGTTCCCCAACCAGGGATAAACCTTCAACCCCCTACACTGGAAGTGCAGAGTCTTAACCACTGGACTTCCCGGGAAGTCCCTAAAAACTACTTTGTTTTTTTAGAGCAGTTTTAGGTTCAGAGTAAAACTTGAGGGGAAGGCAGAGATTTCCCATAGATTCCCTACCCCGACACACACACGGTCTCCACCACCATCCGCATCCCCCACCAGGGTGGCACATTTGTTACAACTGATGAGCCGACATCAACACATCACTGTCAACCGAAGTCCACAGTCTACATCAGGGTTCATTTCTCTTTTTTTGGCTGTGGAATCCTATTTCCACCAGGGCTCAAACATGCACCCCCTGCAGTAGAAGTGTCAAGTCCTAACCTCTGGACCGCTGGAGAATTCTCGACACTGTGTCATCTACGGGCTTGGATAAATGTATAAAGGACATGTCTCTGAGGTTTCTGCAGGGCAGGTACCCTCCCTCGGGGCCTCAGAGAAGCGCTGGAGGCCCACAGGGAAGGCAGGAAGCGAAGCACGCGCCCCATTCCCCAGCTCCCAGGCCACAGAAGGCCTCCATTCAGAGACTTGTGAGGTGTCAGAGGTCAAGCTCCTCATCTTACAGATGAGGAAACTGAGACCCAGGGAGGTTCATCAAGTGGCAAAGGTGGCCGTTTGCCTGATAAGGCTGGGGAGGAAGAAAACCCTGGCCAGCTTCCAGCTGTGCCTGGTGGGAGAGCCACCTGGACTCTCTACTTCTGGGGGTTGTGCCGGGGTAAGGCTGGGCGGAGGGGCTGCAAAACCTGAAGATGGGGCGTGTCATGTGGGAGGCAGAGTCTGGAAGAGGGTGAACCTCGACACTTAGGGGCACTAACCCCGTGTTGCCAGTACAGCCCCGGGCACAAGAGGAGCTGCACAGCTGGAGCATTCGGACCTGCTGTAAGTATGCAGTCCTGCCATGTGACACCTTCGCGAACTCATACGCTCCCCAGAGCCCTTAAGTGCCCCCACGTGGGCCGGGCGTCCCCATTCTTCAGAGTATTCAGCACACCCCCACCCACCCACCATTTAAACAGCACTGCCCAGGAAGTTCCCTGGGTAGGACTCGGCCACTGCCGTGGGCCTCGGCTCAATCCCTGGTCGAGGAGCTAAGATCCTGCAAGGCCACACAGCATGGCCAAAATTAAATAAACTAACACAAGCTACATGTAGCTACGGACAGCTTAACATGTGGCTGGTCCGAAGGGAGATGTGCCATAAATGTAAACTACACACCAGATGAAAAGTGAATGCAAAACATTTCAATAGCTTTTAGTGATTACACCTCAAATACTGATGTTTCAGACATATTGGGTTAAAAGAAATACATAATTAAAATTAACTTCACCTGTTTCTTTTTCAACTTTTTAGATGCTGCTACTAGAAATGTCTAAACTGCATATGTGGTTTGCATTATCCTTCTACTGGACGGCGCTCTAGATGGAGGACCCAGGCACCCTTCACCCAGGGCCCCCAACAGGGACCGCGCTGGTGTTAAGGTGCGGCTGTTGTTATAGGTCATCACCACCAGGGGGCAGCGTGCCTCCTCAAATAAGACACATTCGCCAGCAAATGGCCTCAGTGCCGGGCTGCCTACAAGCGGGAGGTGGGGAAATCTAAAGGCAGGCCAGGGGCCCCTCACCTGTTTTCTGTGGAACAAAAAAACTGCACCCACGGATTGATGCTGCTGCTGTCCGGAGCTGGGGGCAGGTACATGGCCTCGGAGAAGCAAGTCAGCAGCAGTTTCAGCAGCTCCATCCTTGGGCAGAGAGGACAGGAGAGAGCCTACCCTGAGGTTCCCAGTTCCCCTGAAGGAGCGCATGCCCACCCCGTCCAGCTCTCCTTCAGGTCCATGAAAAGAAGTGACTCCGTCTTATCCCTGTGATGCTGAAGCAAGGTCACGAGAGAGCAGGGTCTCCTCTGTTACTGTTTAGTCCCTAAGTCTCGTCTGACTCTTTGCGATCCCATGGACTGTAGCCTCCAGGTTCCTCTGTCCATGGGATTCTCCAGGCAAGAATACTGGAGTGGGTTGCCATTCACTTCTCCAGGGGATCTTCCAGACTCAGGGATCAAACCCAGGTGTCCCGCATTGCAGGAGGATTCTTTACCCCTTAGCCACCAGAGAAGCCAAGGGTCTCCTTGGAAGACCCCCACACATGGCTCCCTCTCTGAGCTGTGCAGGGGCCAGGCCTGGGGTCCAGCCTGAACCAGCTCACCGATTCATGTCATGGATGTAGTTGGGCTGGGGAGAGTGAGCAAAGCCCACGCCAGCCTCCCAGATGTATTCACAGCTGTCCAGGGAGTGAATGTCCTCCGCCGAGTCCTAGGGACAGTGTTAGGGAGAAATCAGACCCCTACTTTCCTTGGTGGGGGGGCAAAGACCCTCATCTCTCCTAAAGACAGACCCTCAAAGCACCCCGGGTGCTAGGAAAGCTCATTTTCCTTCAGTCTGGTGCTTGCTCAGTCCAGTGCGATTCAGGAAGAGGCAGGGAGTGAGCAGAGTAGAACTGGGGCCCCGATGGTGTGTGGGCACGCGGGGTGGGCAACCTCAAGGTCAGTCCACTGCCCTCCGGAAGTGAGCGGCCAGGCCCCCAGTACGCCAGCCCGCCCCCCCCCCCCACCCGCGGCCCAGGCCAGGACAGTGGGTGCTTGTGCCCTGCCTCCCGGATACAGAGGGCAGGGCCCGCACCAGCTGGCTCCCCTCCAGCCGTGCCAGCCGCCACCCCCTCCTGGGACCATGCGTGCCAGGCAGCCTGGCCCTCCCAGGGCAGTCCCTGCCCCAGGGAACTTCAGCCGGCCCCGACCTGGGACCAAGGCCCTCCTGGGCCAGGGGAGGGGGCTGAGGGCTCTCACCACAGTGCTCCTCCGGTGGCTCTGCACCGTGAAGTCTGGGCAGAAGAGCAGGTCAGCAATGGCCAGGAGCAGGGACTCAGCCAGGGGCCGGGCGTTCTCGTCGTCATCCTCTCCCTGCTTGGGACACGGCCCGCAGAGGCCCCTCAGTTGTGGCTGCCGAGGAGAGGCAGTCCCAGGACTTGGGGAGGGGTGGAGGACAGGGTCGGCCCAAGCAGGCACCCATGGTGGAGGGAGACAGGAAGCAAGGCGGGGGGGGAAGGAACAGGAAGAGGACCCCTAATCACTCCCAAACCTCCCAAGGCAGAAGGGGGACAGTGGGGAGCAGGGCCTGGGAGCAGTCAGGAGGCCTCCCCCCTGACTGGGAGGGGCCGGGTGAGCCCCCTAAACTCAAGAGCCTCAGCCCTGCTGAGAATCACTGGGTCCACCCACCCAACACTGTGTACCCCTAGTTGCCTGGACAGAACCCCAGGGAGGGAATGGGGTAAGTGGGGGGAGGGCCCAGCTGCCCTGCCCCCATCTCTGCCCAGCTGCAGGGGCAGGG
>NW_011494943.1:6899038-6906190 GCF_000754665.1 Bison bison bison
CCAAAGTCCCGGCCAGGCCCACAGACCCCTCCTCGACCAGCCCCAGGCACTGTGGACCAGAAGAAGCCCCTCCAGTCAGGGTCCTCGAAGATGTAGGGCAGCACGCGGGTGAGCAGGCGGCTGCAGTTCAGCACGATCTGCCTCTCCTTCTCGGAGTGGCAGCCGCTCTCGGCTCCCTGCACCAGCTTCTCGACTGCCTGCAGGGGTGGGCAGAGAGGCGGGGGGCAGGGGGATGAGGCCCTGGCACCTGGGGTCAGGCTGGGCACCCCGGGCTTCAGAGGGTGAGGGGGAGCATGGCCAACCTGCAGGGCCACCTCTCCAGACAGGGTCAGCCAACCCCAGGGGGACAGGACATGGGCCAGGGGGCAGCCTGGAGCAGCTGGGAGTGAGACCAGCTCACCACTCACTGGCTGAGACCTTGCTAAGTGACCAGCCTCAGTTTCCTCATCTGTAAAATGGCAACACTGACAGGACCAACCGCCCTTGCTCTCATGCTCGGTCGCTCAGTCGTGTCTGACTCTTTGCAACCCCATGGACTGTAGAGCCCACCAGGCTCCTCTGTCCATGGGACTTCCCAGGCAAGAATACTGGAGTGGATTGCCATTTCCTTCTCCAGCGGATCTTCCTGACCCAGAAGATCAAATTGCATTGTCTCCTGCATTGGCAGGTGGATTCTTTATCACTGAGCCACCAGGGAAGCCCACCAACCACACAAGGTGAGCTAGACGAGCTGACTTGCAGCAAGTGCCCACCCCCCAGAGCCCAGCTCCTGGGGGGAGAAGTGGGTGAAGCCTTGGGGCCACCTCGACTGGGTGGGGATGTCCTGGGTGCCAGCCCTGTTGCACCACAGGGCTGGGCCAGCTCCAGCCTCCCTGGGATCATGGGAAATGGCTCGGGGGCGGTGACAGCGAGGGGCTGGGCACCCCTCACCTTGTAGCACAGAGTGGCTAGGTTGGAGGGTGACTCCTCTCGCACCGCCCGGATCTCCGCTGCTGGCACCAGCGCAAAGACATCCTGCACCGAGGTGGCCGTGTCCGCCCAGAACTGGTCCCAGAAGGCGTCATCGGTGGCTTCCACAGGCTGTGGGGGGACCAAGTGTCCAGAGTCGCATGATCTCTTGCCAGCAGGCCCACAGTGTGCCCAACTCTGTGACCAAGGGAGCCCCGGAAAGGGAAGTCCCCTCCTCCACTCCTGCTGGTGCCCAGGAGTCTTCCCCCCATGGAGACATCCTTCAGTGGCCATGAGCCCTGGTTGGCACAGGCAGGCTGGGGACACTTGACACAGATGGTCAGGGATCGGCTGGCACTGAGTTCAGTAGGCAGAGCCCAACCCAGTCCCTAAGAGACTTGTGACCCCCCAGTAACTCACCATCTCCCTTTGGTAGATCCTCCCCACTTGGGGGCCTCCCCAGGCTACACCCCTAAGTCACATGCCCAGGGACCAGAGCCAGGCTGTGCCCCTTCCCCTGGGAAGAAGCCAAGGGGACATGTGCTCACTGCCAGTCACTCAGGCTGCCCCCTAAACCCCAGTGTTCACCCTCACCCGGGACACCCAACTAGTGCCGAATCGAAAGGAGTCGCCCACGGCTCTCTGACCACATCCGCTCTTCTCGGTACCCACCACAGCCACTTTTGCCAGGGCCCCCTTCCAAATCTACCCCCTCAATCCCACCTCCACACTGCCCCCAACCAGCTTTCAAAGCACAGCACCGAAGGCATTGCTCCCTCAACCAAGACATTTAGGGCTCCCCACTGCCTGCCGGGTCCAGACCTTGGCTGGACAGTCAGCCAAGATCACACCTAAACACCTACAAGCACACACCTGGGCACACGGACACGCACACGGACACACAACAAATACACATGTGCACATGGATGTGTGCATAGGAATACCTGTATTCACGATCCCAGCAACACAGCCCGGCCATATTTTCTGGTTGCCCTTGCACAGACCAGCCCCTCTTCCCCACATGCCCACCCCACCCAACACTGTCCAAAGCCCGACCAGACGTACTGAGGCAACGTGCCTTCAGCACGCTTATGCCTTGTAAGTCATATAGTCAGCCATGTGAACACCCGATTTAAATCATGAATCCTAGAAGTCTTTCCTAAGGAAATGGCCTGAGACATTCAGGTGTGAGAATGTTTATTGAAGAGCTGTTGTGAAAAGTGAAACGTTGGAGTCAACCTAAATAGCCAACAATTGGGGAATGCTTAAAAAGTTGCTGCTGCTGCTGCTAAGTCACTTCGCTCATGTCTGACTCTTTACAACCCTATGGACTATAGCCCGCCAGGCTACTCTGTCCACCGAGTTCTCCAAGCAAGAATACTGGAGTGTGTTATCATGTCCTCCTCAGGAAATGACCTGGCAGTCTAGTGGTTAGGACTCTGTACATCCACTACAGGGGGGATGGGGTCAGTCTTTGGTCAGGGAACTAAGATCCTGCATACCACTCAGCCAAAAAAATAATTAATAATTAGTCATACAGTGCAATATTATGCAGCCATCAGAATGTCTTCAAAGAATACGGATGAATGGAAAATGCTCGTGGTACAACGTTACATGAAAAAGAGAAGATATAAAGTAACTATAGGATGATCATGATTTTCTGTAAAATTATAGAGGAATAAAAGCCTGGAAGAAAATGAAAAAGTGGCGATAGCAATTATCTTGCGGGGTGGCTTTTTTGTTTGTTTCTTATATATTTTTTCTGTCCATGCGCGTATTGCTATCTTTTTCTTTTGAATGTTCATCTGTTTGAGGGTCAACCAAGGTCCTCTTACCCTTTTGAATAGTACTTCCTGCAAGAGACCTACCCAGGCTGCTCCAATCAAATCAGACTTTTGCCTTCTCTGAAAGAGCTGATAAAGGGCTACTACTACTACTACTACTAAGTCGCTTCAGTCGTGTCCAACTCTGTGCGACCCCATAGACGGCAGCCCACCAGGCTCCCCCATCCCTGGGATTCTCCACTGGAGTAGGTTGCCATTTCCTTCTCCAATGCATGAAAGTGAAAAGTGAAAGTGAAGTCACTCAGTAGTGTCCGACTCTTTGTGACCCCATGGACTGCAGCCTACCAGGCTCCTCCATCCACGGGATTTTCCAGGCAAGAGTACTGGAGTGGGTTGCCATTGCCTTCTCCACGATAAAGGGCTACTCTACCACAAATCGGCAGGTAATACGCATCACTCTTATTATCAGGAAACGATGTGAATCTTACTTAAAAAAAAAAAAAAAATTCTGTTGGGACTTCCTTGGAGATCCAGTGGTTAAAACTCCACACTTCCAATGCAGAGGGGGCAGGTTTGATCCCTGGTCAGGGAACTAAAATCCCACATGCTGTGCAGTGAAGCCAAATAAATACTTTAAAAATTCTGTTCTCTAAAGCCACTTCTTCCAAGAAGTCTCCCAGAGTTTCTA
Source organism: Bison bison bison (assembly GCF_000754665.1). Taxonomy (NCBI): domain Eukaryota; kingdom Metazoa; phylum Chordata; class Mammalia; order Artiodactyla; family Bovidae; genus Bison; species Bison bison. The sequence continues at coordinate 6,902,459 of NW_011494943.1, forward strand.
CCAGTGGGCTCGATCCCACCCTGGAAACCTGCTCCCCACCCGCCACAGTCACTCATCACGGGCCTGATTCCACTCTTGCCTGGAGGCTCCATTCCTCCACCAGCCCTTCTCCCAGGACCGTGTACTTGAGGCATATGGCAGATGCTCAGCCAGTATTTGTCCAGCTAAAAGCTGTAATCAGTCCCAAAGATTCCCTTCAGCCCCTTCACCGGGCAGAGCTGAGCACAAGGCTGGGTACAAGCCTCCCCAGGGTCCAGTTTACCCCAGCCCACTCCCCAACAAGGCCTCCCAGTGAGGTACAGGGCAGCCTGTGGCCACGGCCTTCAGGGCTGGCCTGGCCCCAGGACAGCCTGGGTCCCAAAACTGGTAGAGCAAGTTAGCTGGGGGAGAGGAACAAAGACCAAAACTGCGCCCTGGGGCCGCGGCTGGCTTGTCCTCATGCCCTCCAACCCTCTCTGGGGTCCAGGGAAGCACACCCCCAGTGTGGGTGGTCGGGTGGAAGTGGGGAAGGAGCCTCCCGGAAAACATGCATGGCCCTTGCCCACCTCCCATCTGAGAGCACCTCTGGGAAGCCATTTTTCCCCTCCTCCCAAGTAGCCACTACCCTTTAAGCTTAAAGGGGCAGAAACTCATCGAGTGCACTTGACCTCTGACCTAGTTCATCAGGCAAGTGTCCCCTGGGGACTGAATTAAGAATGAGGAGAGAGTCTTAGCAGGGGAACTTGAGAGGCCCCAGGGCAGCCCAGCTCTGAAGCAGAGGGAAATCCCAGCTCTGGGAGCTGGCCTTGAACTTCAGGACTAATGATTTCACCTCCCCCATCCCCAACTTGGACCTCTTCTCCAGGTCCCAGCTGTGGCTCAGATCCTTCAGTTTGGTGGCCGTTACCAGAGCAGGGGAGGCTAGCTTGATGCCATAGGTACTGGCCAGGTTCGCTGAAACTTTTGAGTGGGGAGGGAACATAGCTTAGATCCTGCCTCAGTTATTCTAGCCCTACCTAACACAAAGAAGCTTCTAAAATCCAAGCTAGTTTCTTTAAAGAGTATTTTTGGTGGAGGTGAGCAGGCCCGTGCTGCCAAGGGCACAGGGACTGAGCTACCCTGGAGGGAAACCAGATATTCTTAGCGAAGCTTTGCTGGGACCTGCTCAGGCCAGATGCCCACCAGCCTGGAGGACCGGCTGCAGCTGCTGGACCTCTCTGGGGGGAGAAGGGAAGCACCAGCAGTGGTCTCGCCTGCCAAGGGTGACCTGTACTGAATCACCACGGCATTCGCACACTCATACGTGTGCACACGTGTGAACATGGACCCACCAGGTATCCTCTGGCCTACGACAGAGAATCTCCAAAAGGACAGGATCTAGGAGAGGGTCCCAGATCCAGGAATATGCCCCTCGAGGGCTCCACCCACACCGGGAAAGGCTTGAAACACAGCCAAAGCTGCCGGCTTCAGGACTGGGGTCGGGCCCAGCCCGAGGCAGGAAGAAAACAGGATACAGCACAGGAAGGCCGGGAAAGCCAACCAGCTTGGGCCCAGGCCACGGGGAAAAGGTTCTAGGTTGGCTTGTCTGCAAAACCCTGAGATCACAGAGGCCCTGGGACAAGAGGACACCCTGGGGACAACTGGCCTGAATCTCCTTGGGGACACCAAGTGGCAAGGTCTGGGGACCATTTGGGGTTTGGCCCTGACTCCCGAGCTGTTTGAGCCAGGTCACTGCACAGGGTCCGTGGCTTCAGGCTCTGAGGGTCTCTCCCTCCAGGCAGCCCAGGTCCCCTCCCACCTGCAGGGCCCCAAGGCTCTCCCGAGAGAGACTCAGGCTGGTGTCTGGCTCCAGCTCTGTCCCACGTCAGCTCACTGTCCCCAGCTGTCCCCAGCTGCTCAGTCCACCCTGTCATAGGGCCACAGCCAGGGAAGGATGGAGGCCCAGTGTAATTTGGGGAGGGGGCCCGAGCCTGTAGGAATCCTGTGGGACCCAGCTGAGCTGGTCCTACTGGCCTGGCAGAGACCCTAGCTGCCGAGCCCATAGTGACAAGGTGGTTTCCTCCAACAAGGCGTTTCCCTCCCCATGCAGGTAAACACGGAGGCCTCCCTCCCCTCTTCTCCTTGTGGCCCCCCACCGAGAGGCGGGACCACCTGCCACCCTCAGATCTAGAAGCCCCACACGCCAAAAAAGCCAAATGCCAGAAACAGCCAGGAGCCTTGGGGGCAAGGGTGATTAGCAAGGCCTGGTTTCTATCAAATGCCTCTCAGCTGGGACTGGACCCTTCAGAGGCCCTGGGCGTGTGCCGGGCTCCTGACCTTTCTCCTGTGGGAACCAGAGAGTGTGGGACCAGAGTTCTGGCCCCTGGAGCTGCGACCAGCTGGCTGTGGGGGAAATGGCTCCCTTGAACCTACTCTACTTGGGAGCATGAGAGAGCCCTAGGGGTGCAGGTAGAAGGAAATCCCCGGCTGGCAGCAGGTCCTGACTCCCTCGAAAGTGGGGGACCTGGGGAGGCAGAGATGGGCATCTCTTTGGCCAGAGTGGCCTGGCTCAAGGAGTGAGAAGAGAGGGGTGGGCAGGGAGATAGCCTTGCTGGGGCCAGCCCTTGTGCTGGGGGCAAGGAGTTGGCCTCGGTGCCACTTGTGGGCTCAGGGGTCTGTGCAAGCCTGGACGGGTACCCCCAGGCCCCACAGTACCTAGTCCAGGGGCAGCCTGGACGGTTCTTAACCCTGCCCCAGAGAACACAGGGTACAGCAAACACAGCCACCTGCACCGCAGGGCCTGGAAAGCGGAGCCCCTGGAGCAGTGGTCCCCAGCTGGGAATCTGGACTCCATGGGCCTGGGAACAGCTCCCCTGGCCAGGCTGCAGCGCTGCCTGCCACTCTGCGTGTTCCCATCAACACCTAGGCCTTCTCTGGCCGTGGGCATCGACCCGGCCCAGGGAGGCCGCCACCGTGCACCAGCTGTTTCCCGATCCGGGAAGGCAACCGCCGGCTTTGTTTGCACTGAGTCAACCGGGTCTGTGCCTCCCGGATCGCCGACACCCACCGAGGGGCAGGGAGGAGAAAAGGAGGTGTTTGGGTGGGTGGGGGTGGGGAGAGGCTGGAGATTGAGGGGCTGGAGGGGCGATGAGGGGGCCGACAGCGGAGCGGACAGCGGCGACGCCGGCCTGGGGAGTAGGCACACGTCAGCCTAAGGTGGCAGCAGCAACTGCGGGAAATAGGGATGTTCCCGGGAGAGAAGGCTGGGGGTGGGGGACTAAGGGATGGAGCCCTGGGGTACAGGCCCAGGAGTCTCGCTCTTCCCTGGCTGCGGCGTCACCCTCCTGGCCAGCTGGTCCCCCCAGCCCCCGGCTAGCCAAGTTCTTGCAGCCGTTCCCCCAGCCCCGAAAGCCCTGCCCTGCCCCCACCCTGGCAGGTGCGTGGGAAGGCCGGGGCCCCGGGCGCACCTGCGTCTTGGTGGTGAGCTGGATCACCGCCTTTCGGAAGTTCAGCTTGGAGTCGGCCGACCCCATTTCGTTCGGAGCCCGTTCCGGCCTGGCCCCGGCCCCGACTCCCGCTCGGGCTCCGGCTCGGTATCCAGCTCCAGCCCCGCTGCCCCCGCGGCTCTCGCAGGAGCCGAGCCGCGCGCCCCGCCCGCCCGCCGGCGTCGGCCCCGCCCCCTGGGCCCCGCCCCGCCGGGCCCCGCCCCCCGCACCTGCTGCTCCAGCGCCGTGTTCCCCGCGCCGACCCGGGATCTGGCCCGCGGATCCACCC
>NW_011494943.1:6906356-6915831 GCF_000754665.1 Bison bison bison
CCGCAACCCTTCCAGCCTCCGTCCCCTGCCCCCCATCCTCACCCTCGGTCCCCACTCCATCACTAGGCCAACAGTTTCAAAGCCGGTCCTCTCCAGCATCTTTCTTGTCCATCTCCCGGCATTCTGGGGCATTCTGGGCATCCGCTCCTTTGGTTCCCCTTTTTCTGACCTGTCTCATCGGGCTCCGCGGCCTGGTGAGAGCGAGGGGTCCCTTCTGAGTCCCACCATTCCTTTCTGGCCACTTGCCTTCCCTGAGAATCCTCTTAGAGTCATCCATTTCAACAGATATGTTTAGGGACTAGGATTTATCAACACGGTGTCAGGGCCGGGGGGCCGAGGAGGCTTAAGGCACAGGGTCTGCTATTTAAGAGCAGTTAGCTAGAGAGACAAAAAAGGAACAGATTAGCCATGGTTCAGCCCAATGAGACCAGGATAGAGGCAAATTAATAATAATAAATAGTGACAACCTCTTACACAACAGAAAACCTACCTCTGAAGTAGGTATTATACCCACTTTACCCTAGGGAAAACTGAGGCTCAAAGCAGTTAAGCTGCCCAAAGTCACACAACTGGTAAGGAACAAAGCCAAAAAAGTAAATCCAGCTCTGGCTCCAAAAGACGCCGCATTTTTTCAACAATATCGCCTTGCAGGTTATGTCTGGAAGCTTCTAGAAATCCTAGCTGCTTCAAAAGGAGGTGACATTTAGCTTGAATTGGAGTTCCAAGGGTAAAAAATGTGGGGTGCGCTGTCTAGGCATAAAGGCAGGGTAGGACAGGGGTGGGGTAGCAAGGAGGGGGGCAAGGGTGTCCCCACAGCACTGAATGAGCAGACTGGACGGGAGAGCTCTGTGTTTGCTCCTGAGGTGGGTTTTCCCTACCCTGGATGAAATCTTGGACAGGCTCCATGGCTTTTATAATCACTTCAAGATAACAAATGAATAGTACCTTTATTTGGCATTAAAAAAAAAAAATCCAGTCCATTCTACAAATCACCCATTCCCAGTCCAGGCCAGTGTGACATTTAAAAGCTGCTGCGTCGCAGTGAAGATGGGGAGCGTTTGTATTTTCTTATAAAGTTAATTCTAGGGATTTCCCTGGTAGTCCAGTGGTTAAGACTCCGTGTTTCAAATGCAGGGGCACAGCTTCGATCCCTGGTGTGGCCAAAAAATAAAAAAATAAAGTTAAATATACAATTACTGTATAACTCAATAATCCCATTTTTAGAATTTACTCAGGAGAAATGAAGACATAGATCCACACAAAAGGCTGAGTAATTCATGTAACAGTTTCATTCATAATCACCAAAACCTGGAAACAAACCAAATGCCCATCACCTGTGGTTCATCGATACAATGGACGAGTACTCAGCAATTGTTTAGCCACTCCGTTGTGTCCGACTCTGTGGCCCCATGGACTACAGCCTCCTAGGATCCTCTGTCCACGGGATTTCCCAGGCAAAAATACTGGAGTGGGTTGTCATTTCCTTCTCCAGGGGATCTTCCTGACCCAGGGATCAAACCTGCCAATCCTGGATTGGCAGGCGGATTCTTTACCACTGAGACACCTGGGGAGCCCATACTCAGTAATAAAAAGGAACAAATTACTGGTACAGGCAGCAACAATGTGGATGGATCTCAGAAGTGCTGGGTCAGATACAGAAGACAACGTACTGCGTTACATCGTTTATATGACGTTCTGGCAAAGACAAAATACAGGAACAGAAAACAAGCCAGTGATTGCCATGGGCTGGGAGCAGGATGAGGGCACTGACTGTGAAAGCATGTTTTGTTTCGATGTGGGGGTGGTTCTGTGATTGTGTATGTTTGTCAAAATTCACGTGACTCTGCACCTAGAAGGGATGACTTTTACTGTGACTTGTAGCTCAATTTAATTAAAAATAAATAAAACAAGAGCAGGTACTAATTGACCATTCAAAGGGAGGAATCGTTTTTTGCTTTTATTTCTTGATCACGCACCATATGGGATCTTAGTTCCCCGACCACGGACTGAACTTGCACCCCCTGTGTTGGAAGCGTGGAGTCTTAACCACTGGACCCTCAGGGAAGTCCCCCAAGAGAGTATTTGTGAGCCCTCTGGTCTTGCCCATTGTTCAGAGCCATTTCTGTGGTTTGCAACCAGGAACTCCAGGTGGCACTGAGATATTTCTGGTCACCCATGGACACTTGGACAGATTGGCCAAAATGAGTTTAATCAAGGGGTGATTTATAAGGAGAAGGGAAACCAACAAGCGTCAGTGAGGCACTCTGGGGCTAGAAGCGGTAGAGAGCCTCAGCTATCCTCAAGCCTAAGGTGGTGAGGGGTGGAATGGTTGCTAGAACACAGAGAAAGAGAGCCCAGCCATAGGAGAGGGCCAAGAGGAGCAGTGGGCTCCCACGATCTGGGAGGGATGGAGCTGTGAGATAGATACCCACCTTCACTTGTCTCCTGCCCCCAACTTCCTGCTTCCCTCAGTGGACCAACAGAAAGCAAGGGGGATAAAGGGAGTCCACAAGACTTGATGGATTCCACAAGACTCTTGTGCAGCCCACAAGAGCTTCGGCCATTCAGGCATGGAGTGGATGGAGCAGATCGATAGAGATCTTAAAGGGCAAAAGGAACGTGTCCAATATGCAGGTAGTGGGAGAGAGTGGAAGCAAGGCCCAGAAGTGGACAGAGCCTTGCTCATCCAGAGAACAGAAAGAGAAACTGGGATAAAGTGGAGAAGTCGATAAGAGATAAAGCTTGAGAGGTGGGGCAGGGCCAGGCCATAGGGGGCTGCTCACATCCCGTTAAGGAGATTTTATCTTATTCTATGGGCTTCCCAGGTCATGCTAGTGGTAAAGACGGCACCTCCCAATGCAGGGCATGGAAGAAACGCAGGTTCAATCCCTGGGTCAGGAAGATCCCCTGGATGAGAACATGGCAACCCACTCCAGTATTCTTGTCTGGAGAATCCCATGGACAGAGGAGCCTGGTGGGCTACAGTCCTTAGGGTTGCAAAGAGTCAGACACGACTTAACGACTAAACAGCAACACCTCTGCTGCTGGCACCTTTGCCAGGACCCCCACCACCTCCCATCCCACAGCCTCCACTCCCACCCCCTCTAATCTATTCTCTGCACGAGAGCCCAAGGAAATGTACAACACCGCTTAAGATGCTCCCCCACTGAAAACACCTCGGGGCCCATGGTTAGGGTCAGTTTTCTCTGGGCCCCACTGTGACCTCCAAGGACCTGCACCATCCTGAGTCTGTCCTCCCTCCCGGGAGCCCCGAGGTTCCTCTCACGCTGGTCTGCCTTTATTTCCTCAAAGCCTCCAAGCTCTTTCTTCCTGAGATCTATGTACAAGTTGTTCCTTTTGACTGAGACATCCTTCTGCCCACTCTTCATGTCGCTGCCCTTCTCATGCTTCAGGGTCCCGTCTCCTTTCCCAGGGGCTTTGCTGGTGGCCCAGTGATCAAGACTCTGTGCTTCCACTGCAGGTGGCATGGGTTTGACCCCTGATCAGGATCCTCACAGGCTGCACAGCTCAAACCCCACTGCCAAAGGAAACTCTTCCTGAGCGACTCCTCATCCCCAGATGTTGCTATTTCACCCTCAGTGTGCTTCCTAAAACTTTCACCACCATCTTCAGTGTTTTTGCCTTTTTGATTGATTTATGTCTCCTACTGAAATGCAAACTCCATGAGGGCGGGGGCCAGCTCTATCTCGTTCTTTGTATTCCCAGCATCCAGCACAGGCCTAGCACACAGAGAACCAAGTGAAGAAAACTCCTAGGTGATCACAGAAGATGGAGCCACTTTGGTAATCCACTTCAATCAATAGGAAAGGTACATTTTCACCAACTGCTTCTCAGATTCAGTTTTTAGTTCCTTTGAGAGCATTTCAGGGCTTGCCAGCTGGCATTAGTGGTAAAGAACCTGCCTGCCATTGCAGGAGATGTTAAGAGACAGGCGTTCAATTCCTGGGTGGGGAAAAATCCCCTGGAGGAGGGCATGGCAACTCACTCCAGTATCCTTGCCTGGAGAATCCCATGGACACAGGAGCCTCATGGGCTACAGTCCATAGGGTCACAAAGAATTGGACATGACTGAAGCGACTTAGTATGCACACACAAGTCTTTGAAGTGGTGCAAGTGTTCTGGAGTGGAGATGGATAAAGAAGGAGGGTCAAGGAATATGATTCTGCCACTGTCTTTGTTTTATTTCAGCCATGCCGGGTCTTAGATCTTCAATCTTCATTATGGCTGTGGGATCTAGTTCCCTGTCCATGGTTCAAACCCAGGCCCCCTGCATTGGGAGCTCGAGTCTTAGCCACTGGACTGCAAGGGAAGTCCCCTGCCACTGGCTTTAGAGCACTCATTTGTTCCTTCATCAGGCATCTGCTATGTGCCAGCTGGAGTCCTTGCCCTCAAGGAGCTCTCAGTCTGCTGGGAGGTAAATGGATTCCATGCAGGGGGCCCAGTGCTGGGATGGGAGCCCAGACAGCCAGTTCTCTCAGGCCCACGTCTCAGGCCTTGACTGCAGGCCTGAACTGACCCCTTGACCCCCCACCAGGAAGGTAAGGCCCTGGACTGTCTCCCCAGCCTCCATCAGGGGCCCTGCCAGAAGAGGGGTAGTGATGGGCAAAGAGTGGATTCTCAGGTAAAAACGTTACAGTAGGGACTTCCCTGATGGTCCAGTGGCTAAGACTCTGTGCTCCCAATGCAGGGATCCCAGGTTCAATCCCTGGTCAGGGAACTATATCCCACATGCCACAACTAAAGATCCTGCATGCCGCAACTAAGACTCACAACAGCCCCCCCAAAAGTGACAATAATTATCATCCTAAGAACAAATACTGAATAGTGCTCCCCTGGCCCAGTCACTGTTCTAAGCATTTGGTCTGTGTTAACTCAGGGCCCTCCCAACAACCCCAGGAGGAAGTATTGAAGGAGTAAGAATGACGCCACTGGAGAACAGCCCCGCAGCAGGATCCTAAAGGTCACTGCTGACGGCAGGGATTAATTGTAGGGATTTGAGGCAAACACACAGCAGCACTTCCTGACTACAAGGACTCAGGAGACTAACATAACTCCTCTTTCAGAACAGACCGTTGTCTGGAATACACTCAGATGGTGGAGGGGGGAAGGTGGGGTGGACCCCGGATGACCCCACTCATCCAATGTATTACTGAGCGCCTTACCCCGCCAGGGCCTGACCTCAGGCCGCTGGAAGGGAGAGAAGGGGTGAGATCTTTCAGTGCAACGTTAAGCCCAGCGCTGGAATGACGGGTCTGGGGACAGGGAGGGTAGAGAGGCCTGCAGGGGTGGGAGCACCCTAGATGCGCAGCTTGTGGGGTCGGAGGATACCCCGAGGGCCCAGAGGCCCGGGCTTGGCACCCGGCCCCTCCCCCAGCGTACTCGTAAAACCCGGAGCGCCGGGACCCTCCAACGTCAGCACGGCCTGCGCATGCGCTGTCACTTCCGGTGGGCTGGGCTCGGGGGGCACTCTGCCGGAGGGCGGTTCCGTCAAGTCTGGATCCTAGCTACCCCGGGGTTCTGTATCTGTGCTCGGGTTCCAGGCCCAGGATCCGGGCTGCATTTCCCAGGAGCTCGGGTGCGAGCTCGGTAAGCGTGCCTGGTCAGTGTGAAACTGATTCCCCCAGAGGAATCACGGTACCCAAAGTTGGGGGGTGGGGGGGGATATCGAAGCTGCCAAGGCTCTGACCATCAGCGCGGAGTCTTGATGCTCCTGACAAGGAGCACCACGAAACAGGTCTGCCTGACCCACTGATGAGTGTTCTGGGGGTTACCAAGGTCGGGTCGTTGCTACTTCCAACCGCTGGGCTTGACTCTCTACCCTGCTTAGAGGAAAGGCCTGAAGTGGATCGAATCCAGGGCTTGTTGTCTGGTAGCTCAGGGAGGCTGAGAAATTTCCTTCTTCAAAGGCAGATCTGATTTTCTTCCTCCTGGAATAGTTTTGAAAGTATTAAAACTGTCTGCCCTGAAGGCACTGGGAGTGGCCTCACTGGCCAAGGAGCCAACCAATCCAGGCAAAGGGCCCAGCACAGGCCTGGCATGTAGCAGGCATTCCACCCCAGTCAGCCCAGCCTCTACCCTCGGTCCCGTGCAGGCAGGACAAGGAGACCCCACCAACCTAGAAGAGTTGGTTGCCCAGCTCTAGCTCACCTCCCGCACCAGCCTCCTGAGATCTAGGGGCTCCAGCCTGAATCACTCTGCCCAGTGCTCAGGCAGCAAAAGAATCCAGCCTTTGTGACAGGCTTATTTATCCCTGCCAGGCGATGCTTCCGTGGCTGGGGCAGGGAGCGAGTGGCTCCAGGAAGGGAGCGTATTTGGGTCATGCTGAGGATGTGGGCAGTGTGGTAAAGGTCCAGAACTGAGTGATGACCTCTGAGCCGGATGTTTGCAAACATGGGGGTCTGCTAAGTCAGTGGTCCCCAACCTTTTTGGCACCAGGGGCCAGTTTCATGGAAGACAATTTTATCATGGACAGGGGTGTGGTGGGGGAATAATTTGGGGATGATATAAGTACATCACATTTATTGTGCACTTTATTTCTATTATTCTTACATCAGCTCCACCTAAAATCACCAGGTATTAGATCCCAGAGGGTGAGGGACCCCTGTTCTAAGTCCTCACAGAAAGCATTCTTAACTGCAGGTTGGGGTGAATTTTCAGGTTGACAGGTTTGCTTTCCATTGCTAGCATCCTCACTGCCCAGGTCCTGGCCCCCAGCCCTTTGCCCCTGCTCTTCTCTGGGGACTCCTTAAACTCCCTGGCTCCTGTGGGTACATATCCACGGGCTGCAGAATGAAGAAATGAACAAATGGAAGGGGATTTGGTGGTTTGGGTGTGCTGACCAGTCCCTTGTGGATCTCAGCCCCCCAACCTGTTTGTCCCTTAGACTCATTTTGTCCCCATCTCAATAAATGGCATCACCATTGCCCAGTTATTACAGCCACACATTTAAGGCATCTTTCCGATTTTTCAGTCAATTCACCTGTGTATCTTTGTTGTTGTTGTTCAGTCGCTAAGTGGTGTCTTACTCTTTGAGACCCCATAGACTGCAGCTCACCAGGCTTCCCTGACCTTCACTATCTCCTGGAGTTTGCTCAAACTCATGTCCATTGAGTCCATGATGCTATCCAACCATCTTATTCTCTGTTGCCCTCTTCTCCTGCCTTCAGTCTTTCCCAGCATCAGTCTTTTCCAAAGAGTCGGTCTTCCCATCAGGTGGCCAAAGTATTGGAGCTTCAACATTAGCCCTTCCAGTGAATATTCAGGGTTGATTTCCTCTAGAATTGACTGGTTTGACCTCCTTACTGTATGAGGGATTCTGAAGAGTCTTCTCCCGCATCGCAATTCCAAAGCATCAACTTTTTGGCTCTCAGCCTTCTTTAGCTTAAATATTTCTCATCTCATTCCGTCTCCACTGCTGTCAAACGTGCCCTACATGATCACAAAAGCCTCTAAACTGATCTTCTTGCTTCTACTCTTTATTTCTTTTTCTTTCTTTTTTTTTTTTTTTGGTCCCTTGGCTTGTGGAATCTTAATTCTCTGACCAGAAATTGAACCTGTGCTCCCTGCAGTGGAAGTGTGGAGTCCTAACCACTGGACTGCCAGGGAAGTCCCATGTTGCTTCCACTCTTGCTCTCCTCCAATCCATGCTCCAAAATTGCCAGTGATATTTCACAACTGGAAATGAAAAGCATTTTATTGGGTCTCTTTGTCTATTGGGAACAAAATAAAATCCCCAGTTCTTTCCCATGGCACTAACTCCAGTTCATTTCTCTTCTATACACTCCACTCCAGTTATGCTGGGCTTCCTTCAGTTTCTGATGTATGTCCAGCTTTTTCTGTCTTAGTGTCTTTGACCCTGTTAATTTCCTTCATAGCACATTTATTTATCCCTGCTAGAATGCATGCTACAGAAGGACAGAAACTGACTGTTTTTTGGCCATAGGAATTTTTTTTTCTTCTTGAGTAAACTATTCTATTAAAATATAACATATTCAGAGAAATGGATGTATCGTAAGTGATTTTACAAATGAACACACCTGTGTGTAACCAACACCCAGATCAGAAAATAAAACACTTCCAGCCCCTAGTGTTCCCCCACATGTCTCCCCAAGGCCAAATATTATCCTGATTAGATTTGTTTTGCCAATTTTGAACTTTATGTAAATGGAATTATGACACACACACCCCCAAATGCCCACATTCTAATCACCAGAATCTTTGAATATGTTACTTCACCTAGCAAAAGGTATTTTGCAGATGTGGTTAAATCAAGGATCTTGAGATGAGGCAGATTATGCTGGATTATTCAGATGGTTCCAGTGTACACACAAGGGTCTTTAAAGTGGAAGAAAGAGGCCAAAGATGTCAGAGTCATCCAGCGTGAGAAAGGTCATTTTCTGTTGGTGGATTTCAAGATGGAAAAGGGTGACTATGGGCCATGGAATGTGGGCAGCCTCTAGAAGGTAGGAGCAGCAAGGAAAGAGATGCTTGCCTGGAGCCTCCAGATGGGAACAAAGCCTTGCAGACAACTAGATATTAGTCATCGAGAGCCACGTCAATCTTCTAACTTGCGGAACTGTAAGATAATAAATTCGTGTTGTTTGAAGTGACTAAATTTGGAGTAGTTTGTTACAGAAACAATGGTGCCTCCTTGATTCTTCTAAAGAAGTTCAATGCCTTGTCACATGTTTATTGGGTCATTTATGAAGTGCTTGGTCAAGTCTTTTATGCACTTTTCCACTGAGCTTTCTTGTGAATTTGCAGGTGTTCTTTCTCTGTTCCAGATACAAGTCCTTTGTCGGATGTATTTGCCACATGTATTTAGAGTGGGTTATGGTCAGGGTGCTTTAATAGTACCAGTGCGTGGTAGGTCCTAATAAAAAATGAGTTACATGTATACTTGATTCTGAAAACTCCTTTAAGGAAAGAATGTTCGGAGAGGTGACACTATATACGGTGTAAGCAGTGTAATTGGGCATAAGATATGGATCTCAAGTAGAGGGAAACGGGATCTTAAAGGGAAAGACCCAAAATGCGGGTAACAGTCAAAGTTCACCACTCCTAGCGTGAGGTTTCAGGCCACAGGCATTTAAACACAATTTCCTAAAGGTAATTTTAAATTAATTTTCATTCATTCCAAGAGTGTTCATGGAAGGTAGCAATGGTTCAGCCTGCTCTAGGCACTGAAGAGCCAGCTGAGAACGAGAGACAAGATCGTTGCTGTTAGGAGATCTACAGGGAGAGAGAGACAACAGTAGGTAAACAAACGATTTCACACATTGAGTGAAACTGGAGTGAGACTAGAAGGGGAGGGTTGGTTCAGCAACAGCCCGACCGCCTCATCGCGGAGATCCCGCCCTCGGCCCCGCCTCATATTTTGCATACCTCTCCTGATTGGCCTGCGGCTTCTGGGTCCACCCCTCGGAGCGGGCTGCTAGGGAAGCGCGGGGCGGAC
>NW_011494943.1:6916242-6925795 GCF_000754665.1 Bison bison bison
GAGCCGCGCCGCCGCAGCGCCCGCCCGCCACCCGCCGCCTGCGGGGCCATGCGGAGGGCCGCCAGGATGGAGGACTTCACGGCAGAGGAAGAGGAGCCCTGGTACGACCAGCAGGACCTGGAGCAGGGTAAGCGCAGGGAGCGGGAAAGCGGGGTGCGCCCCGCGACCCCTGTCCCCTTCTCCATTGTTGGGAGGTGTCACCCCGGGGAGGGCCGGACTGCATCTGGCGTGCCAGACTCGGAGGGGAAATGCGTCTGGAGAATGGGGACGTGGAGAGACGGTGGCCTGCCCCGGAAAAGCGGAACCAGACCGGTGGAGACCTGCAAAAGTCGGGGGAGCGGTCTTCTTTCCCTAAACAACAGGGGTGGACATCACCCAGTTCGCCCACCTCATCTTATAGGCAGGAACTGCCCAGGAGCCCCGGGTATGGTTGAGGGGGTCTGAAAATGCTAACTGGAAGTCTTTGGAGGCCAGGAGGCGGCTTGTTGGTTCTGTTTTGCTGAGTGGGGTTGTGTGTGGCGAGAGGTGAGGGGAGGAAGTTAATCCCATTCTAAATCCAGCGGCACCCTTCCCTGCCAGGATTCTGCAGCTCACAGACTCCTAGAAAGTTTCCCCAGCTCCCTTCCCCTCCCTCGGGGGAGATGATGAGGGTGCGGGCATCTTGCGGATGAAGACAGCGGAGACAACTAGGAGTCCAACCCGCCTTCTGGAGGGAGGAGTCCCTGCGGCCCTTCCCCTGCTGGCCTTCTCCCAAATGGCGCAAGGTCTGGAGCAGGTCGGATTTGGGAATTCTGAGCAGTGCCCCAGATCAGAGCCTGAGTAAAGAGGGAGCCACGTTTCCGTCTCTCCCATCTGAGGGCAAAGAGGGCGACTGGAAGGGGGTTGGTGAGGTGGCCGGGGTGACATCACTCCGAGGAGGGGGCGGGGCTGTTAGGACAGGAAGGAGGAGAAGGCTTGAGAGGGTCAGGGCCAAGGCCCGCTGGAGTTCAATCCACCCTCCCTTCCCCAAAGTGCCTCCTTCTGGGATGGTCAGAATTGGAGGGGCTAGGAAGTGTATCCTAGAAGTGACCATAGTCACCCAGCAAGCCGGGTGGGTGTGGACAGTCTGGGTGTGGGCCGACAGCCTCCACTCTGGGTCTCCAACTCTGGGGCTCAGATATCTGCCTTTGCCCCTGTGCAAGGCATCTACCCCCATCCTGGAGCCTTTGTGTTTCAGCCCTGACCCACAATCCCACGTGGCCAGATTTGCTGGTAGATGAGGCTCTGCCCTTGTGCTCCCGGCTGTGGGTTAATTGGAGCCTCTGGGGGACCAGGGTGGGACTGGGGGTTCTGGGCTGGACCCTGCCTCTACCCTCAGCCTCCCTGCCTGGAGTGAAATGCCCAATCCTGGCTGCAACACCTCCTTCCCCAACCCTGGGCCAACTACTCCCAAAACCTCACATTACACAAACACCTATCAGGCTCCACTGTGTCAGACGCCATCCTGGGAGCTGGGAGCAGTCTTAGCCTTGGCCTCCTCGGTTCACCCGGGTAGGGGAAGTTGGGCTTGTAACTGAGTGGGGATGGCAGGATGCAATGAGAGGGCTTCACGGAAGAGGTGGGCCTGGAAGGAAAGATTGGAAGCTGAGTGCCTGGGAAGATGGCCTCCTCAGAGGCAGATGCTAATGTCATTGCTGTCTCATTCCATTCCCGCGCCCCTGAAGAAGGCTCTGGCACCATGCCCAGCCCAGATGTGGGAGGAAGGAGCCAGGGAGAAAGGCTGGCAGATGTGCTGCATCCGGAGAGGGAGGGATGCCCAGATCCCAGGGTGGCCAGGCAGTCAGGCTCTGGGGCCAGGGTCAGGAATGGGCCCCACAGGCCCCTGCTTTTCTGGCCTTGTTGGTCTGCAGCAGTCGGCCTAGCCTCATGGCCTGAGTAGCAGCTGGATGCCAGCAGCAAGGAGGGAAACCAGAGATAGTCTCAGAAGAAACGAGAGCTTTCGACCAAAACCCCAGCCTCTACTTGCCAAGGGCCAGATGCAGGGCCGAGCCTGGGGACTTGATCTCCACCCTCCGGAGTCTCCACAGCCCAGCCGAGGAGGCAGGAATGGGATCAAATCAGCACTTGTGAGTGAGCCACAGGGGCTCTGCAGCAGTGAGCCCTGCAGACAGTGAGAACAGACTTGAGGGCCCTCTGCTGCGAGATGCACAAGATTTTTGCAGCCCCTTGGAGCTGGAGGGGAACAGCCACACCCCCAAACCCCTACCCACCCCTACCGCCCCAGCAGAGGAAGAAAGGCCAGTGGTCTAGTGGAGACGGTACGTGTACTAAGGCACAGAGTGATGTGAGAAGCCTGCACCGGGAAGTGGGGATTATCCAGAGTGTCAGGGTGGGGTTGGAGGAAGGCCCAGGCACAGCTACTGCAGCACCACCCCTGTGGGGCCCGGCATGAAGCACCGGATGGTGGGGTGAACTTGGGCCAGAGGCCAACCACATGGGGGATCGGGTGCCTGTTGCTTCCCCCTTCCCCTCACCCAGTGCCCAAACTCTCTCCTGCCCAGCTCCCCCTCGTTGCCTCTGGGCATCCCAAGACGTGGTTTTTCTCAGCCAGCTCCATCCCCGCTGAGGATGGGCCCCAAATTTACTTTCAGATGCTTCGCCATCAAGCTCCTGTTTGACTTTGACGTTGTTCTGTCCTAGTGGAGGGAGGCGACGGGGACAAACAAGGCCCTCAGTTCTCACTGTGCCCCCTCTGCCCTCTGCCATAAGCACCCGTGAAAATAGAAAAAGCCATTAATTATTAGGCGCTGGCACTCTCTCTGCCTGCCTCCCTCCCCCACCTTGGACCAGGTGTGCCTGGCCCTGTGGGTACCTCTTTCCGGACTGAGAGATAGCTGCTGAGTCACACATTTGAAGTCTTGGGCTCCTGACCTTGAGTCTCAGCCTCAGGGCCGAGCTCTGACATGGCAAAGGGAGGAAGGTGAGCGGACCCCAATTCCGCAGACCCAGAGTTCCTGACATTGGTGCCCTGAAGGTTGTGAACAGACCCCTGCCACCCTGCCAGGTGGTGGCTGGCCTTCTCCCGTCCCTTTTATCTTTGTCTTTTCTTCCTGGTGTCTGCCCTCTGTCCTTTTCCTGTCTCTCTTCTCCCGAGTCTAGGGGGCTCCATGCTGACCCCAGTCAGGAGGGGCAGTGTGATTTCAGGGTTTCCTTTCAAAGACATCCCCTGGCTCCCAGCCATTGTCTCTCGGGTTCTGGGGCGTTGCTCCCAGGCAACACCTTGACTGGCATTCAGAGCCCACTGCAGGAGACCCCAGAAAACTTAGGTCCAGGCAGGGGAGATGCCAGTTCAGACCCAGTACCTCCCAGTAATGGTCCAGTGTGACCATTATTCTGGCCATGGCAGGCTGTTCATTACTCCAGATTCCACTTCCAGCTTAGCCAGCTCCTCTGTTCCCCCACTCCTAGGCCCCCCTCCCACTCTGGTCTGGGGTCTGCACCCTCCCCAGAGTCATCCCCAGCCCTCATCTAGCTGGGTCCTTTCCCCAGCACTTGGCTCCACTCAGTCCCCTGCCCTGAAGCTTGTAGACTTCTCTCGTGATCCCTCCTGGCAGCTCTGACCAGCTTAGCTTCCACTGTGATCCAAGTTCCCTGAAACAGTCCCTGAGATTCTCCCCCACCCCAAACTACTTCCACTGTGTTCTCTTCCTCCCCTTCCTTGGAATCACTAGGCGGCTCTGGTCACATTCTCTGCCTTCAACATCCCCAGGTTATAGTGTGACTTGCAGCCACCCCAGCCCACCCCGCTGGTGGTAGGAATACATACCCAGCTCAGATGCCTACCTGGAAGAAAAAGCATAAAGTGCAGTTGTTCTCGGCCTTAACTGTGACTGAAGGCCCTGAAACTCTAGCTTAAGTTTCAGGAGTTTCATGCAGGTCATCCACAGAGCCTGTCCCTCGAAGCCAAGGCAGGAGACAGCATCAGTAGAAATGGCCCCATTGCAGACCACCTGACCCAGTTCCCAAGGCAAAGAAATAAAAAGCTGTATTGAGTGTCACCTTCTGTTTTTCCATTTATACCTGAGTTATTGAAAGGGTTTGTGGATGAGCCAAATGCTCACCATCTCATTACAGAGAAAAGGGAGCTGGTATGCCTCCCTCATCATGAACCAGGGGTGGTTGGTCCTGCTGAATTTCCACCAAGCACACAGCAGAAACTGACCTGCCCTCCTCTTTGAGACTACAATGTGATTCTTGGCTTCCCTTATAAATATATATTTAAATATAAGTGAATAATATATATATATATATATATATACTACTCTTTGCTTTTTTTTTTTAATTTATTGGAGTAGAGTTGATTTGCAGTGTTGTGTTAGTTTCTGCTCTATGGCAAAGTGAATCAGTTAGATATATATCTACTCTTTTTTTAGATTCTCTTCCCATATAGGTCATTACAAAGTATTAAGTAGACTCACCTGTGCTATGGGCTTCCCAGGTGGCCTTAGTGGCAAAGAACCCGCCTACCAATGCAGGAGACATAAGGTGGTGCAGGTTTGGTCCCTGGATGGGGAGGATCCCTGGAGAAGGAAATGGCAACCCACTCCAGTATTCTTGCCTGGAGAATCCCTTGGACAGAGGAGCCTGGTGGGCTACAGTCCATAGAATCACCAAGAGTCGGACACGACTGAAGCGACTTAGCACGTGTGCACCCGTGGTATACAGTAGGTCCTTCTTCATTATCTTATTCATTACCCTTTGTGTCTGAAAGGAGTTAGGCATATATATGTGGGAATATCCACTCCAAATGTCATGATCAGATCAGATCAGATCAGATCAGTCGCTCAGTCATGTCCGACTCTTTGCGACCCCATGAATCGAAGCACGCCAGGCCTCCCTGTCCATCACCAACTCCCGGAGTTCACTCAGACTCACATACATTGAGTCAGTGATGCCATCCAGCCATCTCATCCTCTGTCATCCCCTTCTCCTCCTGCCCCCAATCCCTCCCAGCATCAGAGTCTTTTCCAATGAGTCCACTCTTCGCATGAGGTGGCCAAAGTACTGGAGTTTCAGCTTTAGCATCATTCCTTCCAAAGAAATCCCAGGGCTGATCTCCTTCAGAATGGACTGGTTGGATCTCCTTGCAGTCCAAGGGACTCTCAAGAGCCTTCTCCAACACCACAGTTCAAAAGCATCAATTCTTTGGCACTCAGCCTTCTTCACAGTCCAACTCTCACATCCATACATGACCACTGGAAAAACCATAGCCTTGACTAGACGGACCTTTGTTGGCAAAGTAATGTCTCTTTTGAATATGTTATCTAGGTTGGTCATAACTTTCCTTCCAAGGAGTAAGCACCTCTTAATTTCATGGCTGCAGTCACCATCTGCAGTGATTTTGGAGCCCAAAAAATAAAGTCTGACACTGTTTCCACTGTTTCCCCATCTGTTTCCCATGAAGTGGTGGGACTGGATGCCATGATCTTCGTTTAGCTTATACTGATGCTCTTATCACATTCCACTCACTCGTTCTTTCAAAAAAGATTTATTATTCACCTGCTCTGTGCCGGGTATTGTTCTAAGTCCTCAGGGTATCAGTGACTGAAACAGGCAAAATCCCTACCCTTTAAGCTTACCACTAGTCAAGGGGCAGGAGCAAGTTAATGAGCAAATTGTTGGGTAAGTTAGATAGTGATAGGAGCTAATGAGAAAAATGAAGCAGGGAGGGCGTGGGGGTGGGGGAGGGTGCAATTTTGAATCAGTGTTTGAGAAAGGCTTCCTGGAGGAGGTGACATTAAAGCACAGACTTGAGGGCACAGAGAGGAACTCTAGGAGTGTCTGGGGAGAGGGCATTCCAGGCCAATGCACAGGTCTCCTCATGGCTTACATCTCCTTCCAGGCTTAGAGTCTCCCCAGAGGCGGCCCCTGGGTCCTGGTTCTCTCCAGGTCCCCAAGGCTCAGCCCAGAGCGAATGTTCAGAACAGGAATGGGAGGGGTCTTCTGACTCCATCCTCTGTTGCTCATGCTCCTCCCACCCTCTGCCACCTCCCCACCAGACTTGCATTTGGCCGCAGAGCTGGGGAAGACGCTGCTGGAGAGGAACAAGGAGCTAGAGGAGTCTCTACAGCAGATGTACTCCACTAACGAGGAGCAAGTGCAAGAGATCGAGGTGAGGGGCCCCCTGGGCCCTATACATGCTCCCCAGCCCATCGAGGGCCCCTTAGTCTGTGTATACCTGTGTGCAGCTTAGGAAAAGGTACCCCATCTTAGCAGACCCAGCCTTGACCCAAAAGCCTTGTGCAGTCCACAACCTGCACAACTGTCCCAGGCAGCCCCGTTGAACCACCAGCTCGACCCCCTCCCTCCGCTGCAGATGAATACCCCAAAGCAAACCTGTTCCTGAAAGTGGGAGGAGGGCCCAGGCAGAGACATTTTCCCCAACCCAGTTCTGAAAGGTAACTATCCCACCCCTACCCCCATCCCCCAGTACCTGACCAAACAGCTGGACACACTGCGGCACGTGAATGAACAGCACGCCAAAGTGTACGAGCAGCTGGACCTGGCGGCCCGAGACCTGGAGCTGACCAATCAGAAGCTGGTGCTGGAGAGTAAGGTGGCCCAGCAGAAGATCCACGGGTGAGGGCCGGGTGGAGCTGGGAACTTGGATGTGGGATGGTAAGGGGGAGGCCCCAGGGCTGGGTGTACCTGTGTGTGTGTGTGTGTGTGTGTGTGTGTGTGCCAGTGGGTGTGACTCAGATTCCTTCTCCCAAAAGCCCAGGTCTGGGAACCTGGGATGGTAGTAACTTTGCCCTCATTGATTTGGGCTGGTTTAACATTCCTTCTTTGGAAGGAATGATGCTAAAGCTGAAGCTCCAGTACTTTGGCCACCTCATGCGAAGAGTTGACTCATTGGAAAAGAGTCTGATGCTGGGAGGGATTGGGGGCAGGAGGAGAAGGGGACGACAGAGAATGAGATGGCTGGATGGCATCACTGACTCGATGGACGTGAGTCTGAGTGAACTCTGGGAGTTGGTGATGGACAGGGAGGCCTGGCGTGCTGCGATTCATGGGGTCGCAAAGAGTCGGACATGACTGAGCGACTGAACTGAACTGAACTGAACTGAACATTCTTGCCACAACCCGTCTTTAAGCACCAACTATACTCCAGGCTCTGTTTTAGGGAAAATATAGTGATGGGGATGCAAAGACACTGTCCCGCCCTCTGGGAGGGAAGGCAGGTATGTGAATATTTTATTGCAGTGCAAAGTGATAAGTGATAGAAGGGTGTACAAGGAACGGAGGAGACAGGACTTCCCAAGTGGTCCAGTGGTTAAGACTCTGCACTTCCACTGCAGGAGATACAGGTTTGATCCCAGATCAGGGAACTAAGATTTTGCACATCGTATGGCCCCAAAATAAATATAAATTAATTAAGTGAGAGTGAAAGTTGCTCAGTCTTGTCCAACTCTTTTCGACCCCATGGACTATACAGCCCATGGAATTCTCCAGGCCAGAATTCTGGTGTGGGTAGCCGTTCCCTTCTCCAAGGGATCTTTCCAATCCAGGTATCAAACCCAGGTCTCCCACATTGCAGGTGGATTCTTTACCAGCTGAGCTACCAGGGAAGCCCAATTAAATAAAGTAAAAATCTTTAAAAAAGAAAAGAGCCTTCTGGTGATCCAGTGGCTAAGACTCCTCGCTTCCAATGCAGGGGGCCCAGGTTTGATCCCTGGCCAGGGAACTAGATCCCACAGGTGATAACCAAAGATCCCACATGCCGAGACTAAGATCAAAGATTCTGTGTGCTGCAACTAATACCTGGCACAGCCAAATAAGTAAATAAATACGTAATAAATGAGTAAATTTAAATAAATAAGTAGATACATTAAAAAAGAAAGAAACGGAGGGAGGAAACACGGAGAAGTGTCGGCTCAGCCTGGGAGGTGGAGCAGAAGCGTGGGTCCTTGGCTGCCCAAGGAATTCCTCGTCTGACCTCAGCCCCAGGCAGTGTGGCTCAAGGTTGCCTGTCCGGCCCCAGCCCCAAGCCCCCCAGGGCTGCGGTGAGGAGGGTTGGCCCCGTCCCCTGAGCGTCCCTCCCATCCGTGTGTGCCCCACTCCACCCCAGGCTGACAGAGACCATTGAGCGCCTGCAGACCCAGGTGGAGGAGCTGCAGGCTCAGGTGGAGCAGCTGCGGGACCTGGAGCAGCTGCGAGTGCGGCGGGAGAAGCGGGGACGGCGGCGCACCATCCACACCCTCCCCTGCCTCAAGGAGCTGTGCACCAGCCCCCGGTAGGTGAGGGCGCACTGGGCCCATCTCCACGGGGTGAGGGGAAGGCAGGGTGGGCACCGGGCAGCAGGTGGGAGGAGGGTCGGTGCATCCTCTGGGCTATTGCAGAGGCAGGTCGTGGAGCTAACAGCAGTCAGCAGCTGGCGCTGAGAGCCCTGGCCACGTGCCCACCACGCCGCTCAGTGACTTAATTCTCATGGCAATACGGTGAGGTGTGGTTTATCATCCCCGCTACTCAGAAGAGGAAATTGAGACTCCGAGGTCACCTGCTTAGTAAGTCAGAAGTCAGGAGGGACGAACCACTGTCCCTTTCAGTTCCCATTAAGCCTTTTGAATTGGGATGACTTAAACAGTGGGGGACTTTGGTGGTCGTCCAGTGGCTAAGACTCCACGCTCACAATTCAGGGGGCTTGGATTCGATCCACCGTTAGGTAACTAGATCTCACACGCCACAACTGAAGATCCTGCATGCTGCAATAAAGATTGACGATCTAAGACTCGGCACAGCCAATTTTTTTTTTTTAAAAGAAGAATACACACCGTGGATTTAATGGGTGTTTCAATAAAGTTCCTGGCAAGAGACAGACAGCGCCCCTCCCAGGGTAATTGAGGACAGATCAATAAAGAGGTGTGGGCAAGGTGTGGGGAAACTAGGTGGACACTGCTACACCCTGGGGTTGCAATAGTCAAGAGCTGATACCATCCTGAGACCAAAGGGACCAGGAGAAGGGAGGATACTGGAACCCAGAGGGCATGGAGCAGGCTTCCTGCCTGCCCCACAGTAACCAGGGAGGAAGCCCAGGGAGAGACATTCCCTGCAACCTCTCTCTGCTCCTACCCCTGGAACTCCTGCCGGTAGCGCCCATCGGCTGAACCCAAGAGAGAGCCAGGACACCTGGCTGAAGCGAAGGGCAAGCTCCCAGGGCAGAGAGCCAGGGGAGAAGGCGCGGGAGTGACTCTAGTGGGCAGAGCATGCAGCCCAGTGGGGCAGAGAGATGCAGCTGAGCTCCAAGGGCCTGGCCTGCGCGCGCCCTCGCCATCTGCCCACCTGCCCCTGCTCCTTCCCAGGTGTGAAGATGCCTTCCGCCTGCACAGCTCCTCCCTGGAGCTGGGCCCGCGTCCCCTGGAGCTGGAGAACGAGCGGCTGCAGACCTTGGTGGGCGTGCTGCGCTCCCAGGTGAGCCAGGAGCGGCAGCGCAAGGAGCGGGCGGAGCGCGAGTATGCAGCGGTGCTCCAGGAGTACTCGGAGCTGGAGCGGCAGCTGTGCGAGCTGGAGGGCTGCC
>NW_011494943.1:6925895-6927692 GCF_000754665.1 Bison bison bison
CTGGGCCGGGAGGACCACCTGGCCGAGGCCCTGCTGGCGCCCCTCACCCGGGCGCCCGAAGCCGACGACCCCCAGCCAGGCATCGGCGACGACTCAGGCCCCCAGGACGGGGTCTCCTCTCCGGCCGCCTCCCCCGGCCACGCCGTGCGCAAGAGCTGCAGCGACACGGCGCTCAACGCCATCGTGGCCAAAGACCCGGCCAGCCGGCATGCGGGCAACCTCACGCTGCACGCCAACAGCGTGCGCAAGCGGGGCATGTCCATCCTGCGCGAGGTGGATGAGCAGTACCACGCGCTGCTGGAGAAGTACGAGGAGCTGCTGAGCAAGTGCCGGCAGCACGGGGCCGGGGTGCGGCACGCGGGGGTGCAGACCTCGCGGCCCATCTCCCGGGACAGCTCGTGGAGGGACCTGCGGGCTGGCGAGGAGGGCCTGGGGGAGGCCAAGACGGAGAAGAGCCTCAGCCAGCACGTGGAGGCCGTGGATAAGCGGCTGGAACAGAGCCAGCCCGAGTACAAGGCTCTCTTCAAGGAGATCTTCTCCAGGATCCAGAAGACCAAGGCCGACATCAACGCCACCAAAGTCAAGACGCACAGCAGCAAGTGACGGTTTCCCCCCCTGGGTCAGGCCAGTGGGGGTCCCTTGAACCTGGGCCCTGCAGCCTCTGGTGAGTGAGGGAGCCCTTTTAGCAGCAATACACCCCCGAGGGAGGTTGTCCTCTGACCCAGGGAGCACGTGGGGGAAATCCACTCTCTGCTGATGATGGAGGCCTTCCTCGCGACCCAGGATCCTCCGTCACCGGCGCCAGCCCCCAGGCGCAGCCCACAGATTGCAAGCCAAACGTCCCTACTCCCCTGGGGATTCTCAGCTCTCCCAGCCCTGCCCCCTAACCCCAGGCCTTGCTCTCAGATTTGTGGCCAAGCTTCTGAAAGCCATTCTGGACCCGTTGACTTTTTTTTTTCAACGCTGGTTTTCCTGAGAGATTTTTTTGCAAGGCAAGTTCTCCTTGACCCCCCCTCGCCACAACTGGAAACACTTGAAGGGGGACCCCAGAGCCAGCTGTTGCAGGTTCTAGGGGTCTCCCGGACCATCCACTGCTTCTCCCCAGCTGTGACACGCTGTCATTCCCTTCGTACCAGCTGTCCTGCCTCAAGGGTCCTGACCAGGTCAGAGATGGCCCCTGCCAGGCAGAGCAGAAAGCCTGAGCCAGGCCTGAGCGACCCTCGATGCCAGTCCTGGTGAGGGTGGGCTTGTCCCTGGACACCCTCAGCCCACCGCAGATCTGTAGCCAATCAACTCAGAGCCAGCCTCCCCGGGTTCCAGCCCCAGAAATGCCTTCTGGGTATCAAGCCTTCCAGGGGTCCAGGAGATGGGAGCTCCCATCTCTGCACGCCTCCTCTGACTCACCGAGCTTGGCCTCTGCCTGTCCCCATCTCAGGGACCACAGTGTGTCTCGTTCACCCCCACTCTCCCCACCACCAGGCCCACCCCACCGCAGGTCATGAGTGCCACCCCCAGAATGTCCTGGGCATGTGCCACCAGCCCATGGCCCCAGCATCCTCCCCTGCCCCCCTTTACTGTGCCCCCCCCAGGATGCTACCCCACCCTGGGCAGTGCTGAAATGGGACCAGATGGGGAGCGCATCTCCTCCTCCCCATAAAATGCCTGCTTGTAACCACTCAGCTTTGTGGGGGGCTTTTGAGGACCCAGGAGGGTCAGGGACTTTATCTTATGTTAAGGCTTCAGAAGATCCAGCTTCAGCTAAGAGAGGCCCAGATCCCCAGCTTGCCCTTCAGGGCT
>NW_011494943.1:6927792-6931205 GCF_000754665.1 Bison bison bison
TTTTTTTTTTTTTTTTTTTTTCACCATTTTTTTTCTTTTTTTTTACCAAATGGGGAGCGCGTCTCCTCCTCCCCATAAAATGCCTGCTTGTAACCACTCAGCTTTGTGGGGGGCTTTTGAGGACCCAGGAGGGTCAGGGACTTTATCTTATGTTAAGGCTTCAGAAGATCCAGCTTCAGCTAAGAGAGGCCCAGATCCCCAGCTTGCCCTTCAGGGCTCCCCATTCTTTCTACCGCCCATCCTGAGACCCTAGGGATTGGAGGAGGGAAGTCAGTGGCCCTGGCCTCTGTGCTGGGAGCCCAGTGGGGAACCTTCATGCCTTATCTGTTTCTAAGGGGTTTTCTTAACAAGCCTCCCAGCCTCCCTGGAGGCACCACCCTGCTCTCCGGGCGGCACTGTGATGAGACCTGTCAGCTGGTCCTTCCATTGACACACCTTGGAAGCTTTCGTCCTTTGGAGCCAGACAGTTCCCAGCCCTCCGTGTGTCTCTGTCATCTAGGGTGGAGGGGGTGGAGTGGGACAGGACAGGTGGGGGAACGGCTCCTGCCTCTTTGCTCCCTACTTCTGTAGCTGCCGACCAGAGTCATCTTTGAAGTATACATGAGAGAAATATATTTACAAATGCTTTATTCTCTTCTTTAATAAAAAAAAAAACAAAAACCAAACCCGCACCAGTATTCTAAAAGCAGAAATGGCTCTGGAGCCAAGTGGTCCTGTCTGAGCATCTCCTGCACCAGCCTCCCATCACACAGGCGGGGGGCACATCCTGACTTCACTCCCTTGTGATAGGCAGCCAAACAGCAGACTCTTGGAAGTTTCCATATTTGTTGAGTGCCAGCCATGCCAGAAGTGTTGCCTTGCCAGGTGCCCCAAGAGCACCTACCAAGGGGTAGACTCTCCTTGCTGTACCGATTTTGCAACTCCCTCCCCCCAGCCCACACCTGCCAACAGCCCAGGTAACCAGAAGTCAATGAAGATGCTCCTGAATCTTTGGAGGAGTCCGTTTCTTGCACCCTTCTCCAATCTCCCCTTTCCGAAAATTCGATCAGCCTTGTGGATCCCAATCCCACGTGGAAAAGCGTCCAGTCTTCAGTGAGGGTATGCTCAGGGACCTCCCACCAACCCCCATCTCCCCCCACATTCCAGAATGAGCCAGGAGCAACTTTCCTTGAACCCGGGAGGTGAGGACTGTGGTGTGGGGAGCCCAGAGCTGGGTCCCAAACTGGCAAGAAGTTTTTTACGTTATCTGAATAGCAAGGGGGTTTTTACAGCGTGCAAGCGGCTGTGGGATCTTCCAGTCCTGCTGTGACTTGTCTCCAGTGGGCCGGAGAAGATGTCATGTGACTCCCAAAGCCATCAGACCTGAGAAGCAAAGGAAACTGGGGCCTGCATCCAGCCAGGCCTTTTAAATCACCCTTACCCTCAGCCACCTTCCCAGGCAGCAATACAACCTCCGACGAGGATCCGATCCCAAGACTCAGAGGTTAAGTCAGTGACTCAAAGTCACATAGGAACAGTCAAACCCAGACCTGATTAATTCCAGTATGCGATACTGCATGTTCCCTGTCTCCACACAATTCTGAGTTCTAAAAGCCAGACTGACCTAGTGAGAGTTAGCCACTCAGTCGTGTCCGACTTTTTGCAAC
This sequence comes from Bison bison bison, assembly GCF_000754665.1. Lineage (NCBI taxonomy): Eukaryota > Metazoa > Chordata > Mammalia > Artiodactyla > Bovidae > Bison > Bison bison. The sequence continues at coordinate 6,929,439 of NW_011494943.1, forward strand.
CCCAAGGACTGTAGCCTGCCAGGCTCCTCTGTCCCTGGGGTTTTCCAGGCAAGAACACTGGAGGTGGGTGGCCATTCCCTTCTCCAGGGGATCTTCCCAACCCAGGGATCCAACCTGGGTCTCCCACATTGCAGGCAGATTCTTTACCGTCTGAGCCACCAGGGAAGTCCCTAGGGCACTCAACATGAGAAGAAAGGAAAATCCTGTGGACCCCTACATGACAGTGGTACCCCAAATCACAGCTATAGAGAAGGGCTGGTGTCAGCAAGTTTCTTGGCTTCCAGGAATGGCTTGATGGTCCCTTATCTTCCCCTCTTCTCATCCCTACGCACGTCCTTCCTGAAGCACCCTTTCAGCCTATGGAGAATCAGAAAAAGGAAGAAGGCTGGCCTCCACCTTCAGCATCACCCTTTTAAGAGAACAGGTGGCACCTCTTAGCCCTGTTTTTTCCCAAAAGGGCCTCAATTCTGGAGGGTTCATGGCAACAGCAGGTAAAAGGAGCTTGCCAGCTGCTCTTCTCTCCACCCAAGGGTAGCTCATTCTATTCTCTCTGCTACCCCCCTCCTCTCCCAGAATCCAGGCCACCAGATGGCCCGAGCAGGCTGTGTTTATTTGGGGCCATGGAAACCTCCAGTTTCCTTTTCCTATCACTCTGGGTCAGGCACAGAGCTGGAGCCCAGCCTTAGAGCAATGATGCCATGGGATGGTGTGTTCATTATTCATAATCCCTGAGCCGTCAACCTGGGTGAGTCCCTGGCTTTACCTCCCTGAGCAGCTTTTCCCAGTCACCATGGAGATGCCTCTGTTCACTCTGAGGTCTTGGGACTAAGTCAGGCAGGGAGGATCCCAGGAGACTCCCCTTAAAGCCTAGAGCCCCAAAGGCACATGTCAAGTGCCATTCCCTTCCTAGTTTGGGTTTACAAAGCCAGTGCTTGGAAAGTATTTCTTTTTTTTTTCCTCCAAAAGAATTTGCCTTTATTAGTGAGGCAAAAATGATAAAGCCTTGACTTGATAAAACCTCCTATTTCAAACAGCTCCTAGGGGCATGTTTTTCTAGGTAATTATGTTCTTCCTAAAAATAGAACCTGCTATTAAGAAACAACCACGAGTGTTACTAATAATCACCAACATTTACTGAGCTCTGTTTTCCTTTTACCTCTCTGCCTCTCAGCAAAGCAACTGAGCTAACCTTTAACTGTTTCCAAACACTGCTAGCTCTGTTTTAAACCTTTCTCAGAGTAAGAACCTCTCAGTTTTGGAGTTCATCTTTTAACAGTTCTCTAAAGAGTTCTACTTAGCCTATCTGTAGCTGTCTGAATCTGTACATATTTCCCCATCCTCCTCTTATCTTCTGGCTAGAAGAAACGGCCATCTTGCTCCACAGATCCTGGGAGTCGGAGAGGGTGGAGGTGGGGTGGGAGGAGACTGCCCACTTTTTAAAATATTTCTTTTTGGACCTGCCCGCCTCTTGTCCCACCTGGTGTCTGTCATGCTGAGCCTTCTTCACGGGGGCTCCGCGGGGATCTGCTTTCAGGCTACCTTGTGAATGAACCTGAAGTTACTAAAACTCACCACTGGCGGAACTCAACTTTCAAAAACACCTTTCCAGAGAATTCCTTTTATCAGTATCTTTTTTGAGTACCTGTGACGCGCCAGGTTCTGGGTACTGGAGATCCAAGAGTGAGCCACTGCCCTCCTAGAGGTTATTGCATTCTGGCTGGGAAATAAGCAACAGAAAAATAAGATTGAAAGATGTGAAAGGCGGGG
>NW_011494943.1:6931305-6932099 GCF_000754665.1 Bison bison bison
GGATATGAACCTGGGCAGGCCTCGTTGATGCCGTAAGATTTGGGGGAAGTGTGGTCCGGGAGGGCACAGACTAAAGGGGAGAGAAGTGGTGTGTCTGGGGTTCTTTTCACCAGGAGGCTGCCTTGAGAGCTCGCCAATGTCTTCTCCACCGCGGCAGCTATGCTCAGGGGCTTCCGGGACTAAGGAAGCCTCGAATAGGCTTCTCGTGAGGGAGACGCTGGGCGTTCTCGATTCCTGCCAACGGCAGGCGTTCAAAGCTTCAGTTCAGTTCAGTTGCTCACTCGTGTCCGACTCTTTGCGACCCCATGAATCGCAGCACGCCAGGCCTCCCTGTCCATCACCAAGTCCCGGAGTTCACTCAAACTCACGTCCATGGAGTCGGTGATGCCATCCAGCCATCTTATCCTCTGTCATCCCCTTCTCCTCCTGCCCCCAATCCCTCCCAGCATCAGAGTCTTTTCCAATGAGTCAGCTCTTCGCATGAAGTGTCCAAAATACTGGAGTCTCAGCTTCAGCATCATTCCTTCCAAAGAACACCCAGGACTGATCTCCTTCAGAATGGACTGGTTGGATCTCCTGGCAGTCCAAGGGACTCTCAAGAGTCTTCTCCAACACCACACTTCAAAAGCATCAATTCTTCGGCGCTCAGCCTTCTTCACAGTCCAACTCTCACATCCATACATGACCACTGGAAAAACCATAGCCTTGACTAGACGAACCTTTGTTGGCAAAGTAATGTCTCTGCTTTTCAATATGCTATCTAGGTTGGTCATAACTTTCCTTCCAGGGAGTAA
>NW_011494943.1:6932202-6936280 GCF_000754665.1 Bison bison bison
AAAAATAAGTCTGACACTGTTTCCACTGTTTCCCCATCTGTTTCCCATGAAGTGATGGGACCAGATGCCATGATCTTCGTTTTCTGAAGCCTAGCGGAACCAAAGTCCCGAGGGAAGCGCGGGCCCGCGGACCGTGAGAGGAAGAACACACCGGAAGCGGCCTCGAAGGCCGAACATGGCGGCTGCCAGGTGCCTTCGCTGGGGTCTGAGCCGAGCCGAGGCCTGGCTGCTGCCGCCGCCCACACGCTGCTGTCACCGGGCTCTGCACAGACAGGTAGAGGGCACCGAATTCCGGAGCGCCTACAGCCTGGACAAGCTGTACCCGGAATCGCGGGGCGCGGACACCGCCTGGAGGGTCCCGGTGAGCCAGGAGGGCCGGCCTGAAGGGGCGTTTCCTGGACTCCGCCGGGCGACGCCGGGGAGCCAGGGCCCCACGCGCGAGGCGAGCGGCTGGTCCCGGGGCGGACGCGCTCAGACGCGGCGGTGCCCGCGAGCCAAGGCCGGTTGCCCGAGCACCCGCAGGGTTGGGGCGGATGGCAGCACCCGATGTCGCTTGAGGTGTGCGGGCGCCGGGAGAGCACGCTGGCTCCGCTTCTTCCAAGACCACCAGCGTTTCCTCGTCCATTCTCCGTCCCTCAGGCCCAGATTCTTATCCTCAGGGAAAACCGCCCACGTTTCCGTCTTCATTTCCCGTCCCTCAGACTCACATTCTTGTCCTCGGGGAAAACTGCCCTCCAAGGCGGACAGTTAAGGCCGGAAGCTGCCAAGAAGCTCTCTTTGGGAGCCTTTTGCCGAGTTACGCGGTCCCCGGCCTCCAGCACGCCTGAGGAAACAGGGCTTCTGGTTCGCTTCTTCAGGCTGCTCGCTGTGTGCAGGCGCTGTATCAGGGCCCGGGGCAGGAAAGTGAGGACGCACCCAATTCACTAAGTTTCCACCTGCAGGACTGGAAGAGAGGGTTCTGTCATTCACTCACTCATTCAACAAACTTGTGTTGAAAGCATGCTGTGTGCACTGTGCTATGCATGGGGATAGAGCAGTGACCAAAACACAAAAATCCTGATGCTAGTTACCTTATCTGCTAATGAAGGGAGACCAACACAAATAAAAGCAGTAATATAGAGTATATGACACGTACTTTGGAGACAATAAAGCCCAGAAGGAAGAAGTGCTAAGGTCAGGGGTGGGATTACAGGTGTTTGTTTGTTTGTTTTGGGGGGTTACAGTTTTAAGGAGGATTGTCTGAGGAGGCCTCTGAGAAGGTGATGCTGGAGTAAGGACCTGGAGGAAACCTAGCAGCAAGCCATGAGAAGAGGAGCTTTCCTTGTGGGGGGACCAGCAGGTGTCACCCTCTCAAGGGGTAGCATGTTCATCTGGTTCAAGGAACAGCAGGCAGGCCAGTGTGTCAGAGAGGAAACTAAAGAGAGGGCTGAGGGGAGGTCTGTTTATAGGGCTCACGGGCCTTAGCTTTACTCTGAATGTGATGGAGGCAGAAGAGTGGAATGAGCCTAATTAGTTTTACAAAGATCACTTTTGTAGAGAAGAGACTGCAAAACGGCAGGAACAGGAGACCAGTGAGGAGATCGCAGTAATACAGGCAACAGATGATAAGCAGGGGGACTTCCCTGGTGGTTCAGTGGCTCAGACACTGCACTTCCAGTGCAGGGGCCCAGGTTTGATCCCGGTCAGAGAACTATTAACAGATCCCACATGCCACAACTAAGACTCAGTGCAGGAAAAAAAAAAGATGATAAGCAGGGTGGAAGCAATAGGAGTCATGAGACTTGTCAAGTTCTAGATAAGTTTTAAAGGGAAAGCCTACAGAAGTTCTAGTGGGTGTTCTAGGAGACGTGTGAAATGAGAGAGGAACTGAAGTCTGGGCCCTGAGCAATGTAAAGACTGAGTTGCCGTTAATGGAGATGAGAGAGTGGCAGTTACAGTTGTTCGTCCTTCATTCACTCAACAGTAAGTTTCTTGTGCACCAACTGTCAGAAACTGTTCAAGCATTGCAGATACAACCACAATAAACTGGTTTCCACCTCATGAAGCTTACGTTCTAACAGAAGGAGCAGACAGTAAATAAATGAGGAAAACATGTCAGAGAGTATGAAGTAAGGACTCGACTGGAGGGCTTTGACGTGAGAGCCAGGGAGCTGCTTCCGGTTGTCAGGAAGGGAAGTCTTCTTTGAGGAGGCCAGAGGTTTGAGGCATCAGTTAGGCGCCTGAGAGGAGACATCAAATAGCAGTGGGCTCTGTGGATGTGGAGTTGGAGAAAGAGGTTTGAGTTTGAGCCAGAAATATCACCAAGGATGATATTTTCAAAGGAGATGGGTGGAATGTTCTAGGGAAAGAGTGAGAGAAGAAGAAGGCTCTCAGGGACATTTCAGTGTTTAAAGTTTGCAAAGAGCAAGCAGAGGAGAGTGAAGAAAGTCACGGGAAGGTGAGAGGGAACTGGAGAGGCCAGCTCAGAAAAGGGAAGAGCGTGTGTGGAGGGCACCGCCCTGGGTCTCCAGCGCTGCTGACGTGGAGTACGTTGAGGATTTCACCGCCAGATAATTCTAAGATGAAAAGGGATGAAGGACAGCAGGGACAAGTGAAGTGCCTTTGAGCTTGGGAGGCCAGAAGAGCCTCCGAGTGGGTGATGTTCGAGCTGGGCCCATGGACGGGAGGATTTAAGGCCACAGAGGAACAACTCAGGAGAGGCGTGGAGGCGGGAGGTCCTGGAGTGAGTAGTTCAGCTTGACACAAACCCTCAGGGCCCCTGTGCTGGTCACTGTTGAAGGCAGACAGCCCCGTACTCGGGCCTCTCGTGGTATGCGGCTCGGGGTGGGCAGAGAGTGTTTCTTGAAATCTCCCTGATGCTGATGTACTGTAGCCCCTTCCCTCCTCCGAGGCTGCTGATGGTGCCAACCCTAGCTGAGTGGGCTGGGGTGCAGGGCAGGTGGCAGGGAGGGCTGGAAAAGTCAGTCCCGTTTCCTGGAGGAGTGTTTGTGAGGCGGTACCTCTGGAGCCTGGGGAAGCTTTTTCTGTCATCTCAACACGATTTAGCTGGGGACCTGAAAATAGCTGTATTGTATTCACGTTGTAGCTTTACATCGTTTCCTTTTTGTCTCTCTGGACCAGTTGGGAGTCACTCAGCAGCTAATATTCACCTGACACTGTGTATGTTTCATTACAGGGCGACGCAAAGCAGGGCAACGATGACATTCCTGTAGGTGAGTGGTTTTGTTTCACAGAAAAACACCCGATCGTTTCCTCCCCCGTCACGCATTCCTCCCCAGCCCAGTGAAAGTAAAGAAGCCATCTTTGAGGGTGCAGAAGGGGAGTCCTTGCAGCATTGTTGAGAAGAGGAAGGAAACAGAAAGTGATGAGGCAGCCCCCCCAGAGCTCTGGGAAGCCCCCAGCACACACGGAGAGCTCTTGATGGGCTGGGGGCCTGGAACAGTCTACACTAGGTGAACTGGTCACTTTGTGAAAAAAGTCAGGTACAGAAGCGTATCTACAGTGAGCTGCCGTTTGTGCCTTACTTATATATATATATATCTATCTGAGGCACATGTTTCTGGATGTCCACACGGATCTGAAGGATGTGGAGGGCACTGGATACAGGGGTGACCCGAGGTGGTAGCAGAGACAAATTTGGGAACTTGGTGTCTGGAAAACAGGAGTGGGGACTTCTCCCTGTGAACCATTTGCGTAACTTCAAAGTTTTGTGCCCATCAAGCCTAAGATGTGGTCTGTAAAGAAACAAGCAGGCCCCTTGAGAGTCAAAGAGTTTCTGGCACCCACAGACAGTGAAAGGAGAGCAGCCAAAGGCTCGGGCTCAAGATGATCCCGCAACAAGGAGGCCAGGTGGCCACAGTCTAAAGCAGAGGAGCCGGCGGCCTACTACTGCTCGGTAGTTTGAAGCCGGCACTGGTGCCCTGTGGCGGGAGGAGGCAGAGAACCAGGGACAACACAGCCTGTCTCCTGACAGCCTGGGCGGACGGGCAGGCAGCGGGAATGGCCAGTCACTGTTTCCTCCTCACCTGCCTCTGAGCGGGTCCCAGGCCTCTGCAGACGCTGATGAGGTGGAAACAGT
>NW_011494943.1:6936380-6938669 GCF_000754665.1 Bison bison bison
ACTTGTTGGGAAAAACAAGTTCATTTGATTTTTTTCAAAGGGCGGAAAATCTCTCAGAAGCTGTCTGGAGATGTCGCCACTCCCACTGAGGCCCGCTCCCCACAAGCACAGGGCCACAGTGCCCCTTGAGCCCCCGTAGCCCAACCCTCCTGAAACTTGCCCACTGCCATGCCTCCCCGACTCTCCTCAGACACTATGAGGCTGCTTTTCATGAATTATTAAAGTAGAAGGAATGGAGACGGAAATGGCAACCCACTCCAGTATTCTTGCCTGGGAAATCCCCCGGACAGAGGCGCCTGGTGGGCTATAGTCCATGGGGTCGCAAAAAGCCGAACATGACTTAGCAACTGAACGAGAGCAACACACAGTCAGACTGTGATCCGATGAGATACTTCCTGGTGGGAACGTGGCATAAAATGGAGAGTGAAGTGACCTGGCAATATGGGATATAGAGTTCTATAAGAAACGAAAATTGGTGTATAGAATAATAGTTGCAAATACTCAAATAATAAAGTCTTAGTTGCTCAGTTGGGTCCAATTCTTTGGGACCCCATGGACTGTAGCCCGCCAGGCTCCTCTGTCCATGGGATTCTCCAGACAAGAATACTGGAGTGGGTTGCCATGCCCTTCTCCAAGGGATCTTCCACACCCAAGGATTGAACCTGGGTTTCCTGCATTGCAGGCAGATTCTTTACAGTCTGAGCCTCCAGGGAAGCCCATTCAAACAATAAAATATGTGGCTGAAGGGAGAAAAAAAAAGTAGAAGGAAGCAACCTCAGTTTACAGATTCAAAACAAAACCAAGACACAGGGAAGCATCGAGGCTTTGCTGGGGTCACAGAGTCAGTCTGTGCTGAGCCGGCGTTAGAAGATGGGACTCCCAGCTGCAAGTGGAGTGCTCATTCACACAGCAGGCATTCTCACCCACTGATGCAGGCTCAGCCCGGGGATGCGCGTGGAACACCGGCCAGCCGGTGCGTCCACGACCACCACATTTCGAAATACAACTGAAATTCAGTTTGTCCCTCCGTTTGGGCTTTTGAAAGAGTCCTTGCTTTAAAACAAACAGCAAAAGGCGAGGGCAGTCAGATCCCACAGAGTGTGCTAGACCAGGAGTGGACAACCCGGGTCGTAATTTTACATCCGCTGCTGTCTCTGGCCTTGGGGAAATCACCGTGATGATGTGTGTTCTGGTTTTCAGATCGCTTGACGATATCTTACTGTCGGAGCAGTGGTCCTGGGGGCCAGAACGTTAACAAAGGTACGAGGCACCTTGTTCTCTTTAGCGCTTAGCTGAGAGATGGGCTTGAGGATTCTGTTTACATTCATGTGGAAATAAAGGGATTTTTTTTTTCCAGAAGCTTAAATACTGCCGGTTTATATAATAACCCCCTTTATTCTTTTGAATGTGGTCTGGTCCTCGGACTCCCAGCTGCGGGTTGCCAGGCCTGGGGTTGGTCTGGGAGTCTGAACAAAGGGACCGCACAGTGTGAGTTGGCAGCCGGCTCCCAGAACAGGTTCCTTCTTTCTTGTGGGACTCACGCCCCCTCCCCCGCCGCATTCTTGTCCGAACCCAGTAAACTGTGAGAGAAAGAGACCACTGGGCATTTTATTCCTGGAAGTTTGGGTTCTTTTGTTTGTTGTTTAACTTTACATTGGAGTATCAGATCAGATCAGATCAGTCGCTCAGTCGTTTCTGACTCTTTGCGACCCCATAGCCAATTAATAATGTTTGATAGTTTCAGTTGCACAGCAAAGAGATTCAGCCATACATATCCATGTATCCATTCTCTCCCAGACTCGTCTCTATCAGAGTTCCCTGTGCTGTACAGTAGGTCCTGGTTGGTTATCCACTTACCTGGAAGTTTATTTGTATTTTTTAAAATATTTATTTATTTGGTTGTGCCAGGTCTCAGTTGTGGCATGTGGGATCTAGTTCCCTGACCGGGGATCAAGCCTGGGCCCCCTGCCTTGGGAGCTTAGAGTCTTAACCCCGGACCACCTGGGAAGTCCCGGAAGTTTACTTTTGTCCAGAAGCACCTCACTGTCCTGGCAGGCTCATTCCATGGCCAAGTTGGTCTCCCCAAGTTCACACAGGACAGGAGCGTCCCTTGGGTGGGCGTCTCGCCTCCCTGTGGTTCAGAGTCCGGTGGTCACCAGCTACCCTGATGCTGAGGGTGCTGAGCATCTCAGTGACCTGCGCTCCCTCCCTTTATCGACAGTGAACTCCAAGGCTGAAGTCAGGTTCCACCTGGCAAGCGCCGACTGGATCGCAGAGCCCGTGCGGCAG
>NW_011494943.1:6938769-6950965 GCF_000754665.1 Bison bison bison
TCTCACGGTAAACCGCCAGCCTCTGCTCTCCCCATAACCCCTCAGTCACTTCAGAAACTCATCTTTGCAGAATTTTGGTTTTGCCTTTGTCCTCCGCAGCACAAAAATAAGATCAACAGGGCGGGAGAGCTGATCCTCACGTCTGAATGCAGCCGCTATCAGTTCCGAAACCTGGCAGATTGCCTCCAGAAAATTCGAGACATGATTGCCGAGGCCAGCCAGCCAGCCACAGAGCCATCCAAAGAAGATGCTGCACTTCAGAAACTCAGGTCCTTTAGAACATGCCCCCAGCTTCTGTAAACAGATTCATGTGGGCGAGGGGGCCACACAGGGAAGAAAGGAGGCGGGAGAGGCCCGAGACTGGCCAGCGGGCAGACGGACCTCGAGTGGAGGCCCCGGCCTGGCACCTGCTGCCTTGGTGCCAGGTCCTCTCGCCACCTTGAGAAGCTCTGATTGGGCATCTGGGCGTAACCATGTTCTTCTTTGTTTTCAGGATAGAAAACATGAATCGCGAAAGGCTCCGAAAAAAGAGAATAAACTCTGCCATCAAGACGAGCAGGAGGGTCGATACGGACTGAAAGCACCCCCTCGAGCCAGCAGAGCCCCTCCAGGGCACCCAGGCGGCTCGGACACCAGGAGATGGGTGTCTGTTCGTGTCACTGCTCGTCTCTTACGTCGGAACCGTCGCAAAGAAGGTCCATCGGGAGCAAGGGTTGTAGGCCCTGGTCGCCGAGGTCTTTAGAGGCGATCACGTGTTATCACACCTTCGTTATCCGTGTCCTGTATTAGTTGCAATAAAATTCTAAACTCAGCGGGCTTCCCCTTCTCATTCAGAATGTGTCAGGACAGAATTCCTACCTTTTCTCTCACTTGAAATCTGCCTGATAATTATTGACCAGCACTGACTGTACAGTCCAGAGGGGCACAGAGGGGTGAACTGTGGGGTCAGCCCTCAGGAACACAAGGGCAGAAGGGCTGAGCCAGGTGGGTGGGCATCAGAGCTGGGCCTGGAGATGGCTGTGGAATGTTGACCAGGAGAGAGCCAGGAGGACATGCCAGGTGAAGGGAACGGTGTGAATAAAGGAGACCAGAGAGCAGGCTGGGTTGGCGGAGCTGAGGAGGAATCCATCGAATGGGGGATCTGTGTGGGACCTTTTGGAGGTGAGTCTGGAGAGGGAGACAAGTTCACGGTGAAGAGTCTGGAGTTCAAGTTTAGGTTCTAAGACATGAGGATACTAGGGAGCCACTGAGGGCCTTGAGTGGGAAGGAGTGTCGTGTGTTAGGTGCTACTGCAGGCTGTGGGGTTTTGGAGATAGGAAGAAAATGAGTTGAGGGACTTTGCTGGGGGTCCAACAGTTGAGACTCTGAGCTTCTACTGTAGAGGGTGTGGGTTTGATTCCCTAGTCAGGGAACTAAGGCAGGTCACCTGGTAAAGAATCCGCCCACAATGCGGGAGACCTGGGTTCCATCCCTGGGTCGGGAAGATCCCCTAAAGAAGGGGAAGGCTACCCACTCCAGTATTCTGGCCTGGAGAACTCCATGGACTATATTCCATGGACTGGAGAATTCCATGGGGTCGCAAACAGTCAGACACACAACTGAGCGACTTGCACTTCAGAGAACTAAGATCCCACGTGTCATGTGATATGGCCAAAAATTTTTTTAAAAAGAGTTGGGACTGGAAAGAGGTTCTTGAGATCCGATTGTATCTGGTTCAGTACACCAACTGCAGATTACTCAGACTTGTATGGATTCTCAAAACGTTCTGTTATTTTGATCTAGTTTATTCCTTTGACAGTTGACTGCACTGTGATGCTCTAAATGCAAGATCGAGAGCTGTAGTAGTATGTACACTTGATGGGAACCTCATCATTCATGTGACTGTAAACGGGGGGAGTCAGTGATAAATGACTTAACCAAATTGCAACGTGGAGGACGGGGTTAAGGGACGTGGAGCCCAGTAGGGAGCTGAGGCTCATATATGAGCAAGTGCAACATTCTTTGGTTCATTAATTCAACAAATACTGAATACCAGGCACCGGGTAAGGTCCTGAGGAATCAGCAGTGAACAAAAGTCCTTTGTCCCAGAGAACTCACGTTCAATCAGGATGATAAAAGCTGAGAAGCAAAATGGATTCTTGTTAGGGTAACATGACCTAAAACATAACACAAGGAAGGTATAAATAGTTTTGGGGAGTAACTGGTTCCAGCGGGAGGGTCAGTGAAAATGTACTTGAGGTGTTTCAGATGGGCCTGATGGAGGGGAAGGGCTGGCCATGCGAGCACAGGAAGAAGCTTATCACCTGGAGACTCCAGTGGTGGCCAAGGGCCCTGCCTGCGGTGGGGACAGTGAACCACCACATGGAGAGAATGGGCCATGAGGCCAGCTGCCCCGGGGTGAGCTCCTGATGAGCACCACTCCCAGCTGTGAGGCCTCCAGGAAACTACTCAGCCTCTCTGAACCTTAGCTTTTATTGCTGTTCAGTACAGAAGTAGGAAGTCAAGAAATACCTGGAGTAACAGGCACATTTGGCCTTGGAGTACCGAATGAAGCAGGGCAAAGGCCAATAGAGTTTTGCCAAGAGAATGCACTGGTCACAGCAAACACCCTCTTCCAACAACACAAGAGACGACTCTACACATGGACATCACTAGATGGTCAGTACTGAAATCAGACTGATTATATTCTTTGCAGCCAAAGATGGAGAAGCTCTATACAGTCAGCAAAAACAAGACCGGGAGCTGACTCAGATCATGACCCCCTTATTCCCAAATTCAGACTTAAATTGAAGGAAGTAGGGAAAACCACTAGACCACTCACATATGACCTAAATCAAATCCCTTACGATTATACAGTGGAAGTGAGAAATAGATTCAAGGGATTAGAGCTGATAGAGTGCCTGAAGTACTATGGACGGGGAAGTTCGTGACATTGTACAGGAGACAGGGATCAAGACCATTCCCAAGAAAAAGAAACACAAAAAGGCAAAATGGCTGTCTGAGGAGGCCTTACAAATAGCTGAGAAAAGAAGAGAAGTGAAAGGCAAAGGAGAAAAGGAAAGATATACCCATTTTAATGTCAAGTTCCAAAGAATAGCAAGGAGAGATAAGAAAGCTTTCCTCAGTGATCAGTGCAAAGAAATATAGAAAAACAATAGAATGGGAAAGACTAGAGACCTCTTCAAGAAAATTAAATATACCAAGGGAACATTCATAAAAAGATGGGCACAATAAAGGACAGAAATGGTATGGACCTAACAGAAGCAGAAGATATTAAGAAAACATGGCAAGAATACACAGAAGAACTATACAAAAAAGATCTTCATGATCCAGATAACCATGATGGTGTGATCACTGACCTAGAGCCAGACATCCTGGAATGTGAAGTCAAGTGGGCCTTAGGAAGCATCACTACAAACAAAGCTAGAGGAGGTGATGAAATTCCAGCTGAGCTATTTCAAATCCTAAAAGATGATGCTGTGAAAGTGCTGCACTCAATATGCCAGCAAATTTGGAAAACTCAGCAGTGGCCATGGGACTAGAAAAGGTCAGTTTTCATTCCAATCCCAAAGAAAGGCAATGCCAAAGAATGTTCAAACTAGTGCACAATTGCACTCATCTCACACACTAGTAAAGTAATGCTCAAAATTCTCCAAGCGAGGCTTCAACAGTATGTGAACCATGAACTTCCAGATGTCCAAGCTGGATTTAGAAAACGCAGAGGAACCAGAGATCAAATTGCCAACATCCGCTGGATCATCGAAAAAGCAAGAGAGTTCCAGAAAAACATCTACTTCTTTATTGACTATATCAAAGGCTTTGACTGTGTGGATCACAACAAAATGTGGAACATTCTGAAAGAGATAGGAATACCAGACCACCTGACCTGCCTCTTAAGAAATATGTATTCAGGTCAGGAAGCAACAGTTGGAACTGGACATGGAACAGCAGACTGGTACCAAATAAGGAAAGGAGTACGTCAAGGCTGTATATTGTCACCCTGCTTATTTAACTTACACGCAGAGTACATCATGAGAAATGCTGGGCTGGAGGAAGCACAAGCTGGAATCAAGATTGCCGGGAGAAATAACAATAACCTCAGATATGCAAAGGACACCACCCTTATGGCAGAAAGTGAAGAACTAAAGAGCCTTTTGATGAAAGTGAAAGAGGAGAGTGAAAAAGCTGGCTTAAAGCTCAACATTCAGAAAACTAAGATCATGGCATCTGGTCCCATCACTTCATGGCAAATCAATGGGGAAACAGTGGAAATGGTGACAGACTTTTTCGGTGGGGGGGAGGGGCAGTGCAAAATCACTGCAGATGGTGACTGCAGCCATGAAATTAAAAGATGCTTGCTCCTTGGAAGAAAAGCTATGACCAACCTAGACAGCATATTCAAAAGCAGAGACATTACTTTGCCAACAAAGGTCCATCTAGTCAAAGCTATGGTTTTTCCAGTAGTCATGTATGGATGTGAGAGTTGGACTATAAAGAAAGCTGAGCACCAAAGAATTGATGCTTTTGAACTGTAGTTGGAGAAGACTTTTGAGAGTCCCTTGGACTGCAAGGAGATCCAATCAGTCCATTCTAAAGGAAATCAGTCCTGAATGTTCATTGGAAGGACTGACACTGAAGCTGAAACTCCAATACTTTGGCCACCTGATGCAGAGTTGACTCATTTGAAAAGACCCTGTTGCTGGGAAAGATTGAAGGTAGGAGGAGAAGGGGATGACAGAGGATGAGATGGTTGGATGGCATCACTGACTCAATGGACATGAATTTGAGTAAACTCCAGGAGTTGGTGATGGACAGGGAGGCCTGGTGTGCTGCAGTCCGTGGAGTTGCAAAGAATCAGATACGACTGAGCAACTGAACTGAACTGAGTGGCTAAGTCATGTGCAAATCTTTGTGATCCCACGGCCCCTCTACAAACTAGGGATGGTTAGTGCTGACCTCTAATAGAGTGGTAGGGTGGTAGTCATTAGTGGCACTGAGCCTGTACCCAGGGAACTTTAGCCATGATTAATAGCCCAGTTTGGCTGGAACCCAGGGGGTGAGGCTCTGTGGAAGACACGTCTGCCACCTTGAGTGGGAGCCAGGTCTAGAAAGGCCTTCAATGTGACACCTAAGATGTTTGGCCTCTACCCCTATAGAGGCTGTCAGGGGAAGATTAATCTGATTGGGATTGGATGAGAAAAAAAGACTGCAGGGAAGTGCGCACAACTCAGTGGACAGATCCAGTGAGCAGTTAGGGACCCATCCTGGAACCAGGCCAGTGGCAGCAGTGATGGAAAGAAACCCGCGGATGCAAGGGGGTTCGGAGGACAGAAAGTTGACTGATTGGAGTGAGAGCTGGTGTGTGACAAGGGGGTGGTGCTCTGAGACAGGAAAGTCACCAAGGGAGCAGGCTTGGGAGGCTGGTTGGATGATGGGTATGGTTTTGCCTGGGAGGAGCCGCTTTGTGGGGCCTGAGGAGGAATGCCAACATGGTGATGCCCAGGACGGGGAGTGAAGTGGGAGCTGGGGAGTGAGGTCGAAGCAGGGATGCAGGACAGAAGGGAACAAGCAGTGTCTTAGGGATGTGGAGGAGCAAAGCATGGAGATGCTTGGTAAGATGACAGCGGCGGGAAACCAGAGCGAGCATCCTCACGGTTTGACTCTGGACCTGGGGGCTGGGCCTGTGAGGCTCTCAGAAGACATTGGTGGCTCGTGACGGGGCTTGCGAAAGCATTTAAAATACAGAGGAGGGGAAAGAGAGGTGAAGAAAAACAAAACTAGGCCAGGGGACACTAGAGAGTGGAGAACAGGGGTAGGACCCGTCATCAAAAACAACAGAGCCTGTTACACAGTGAAGTAAGTCAAAAAAACAAATGTTGTATGCTGCTGCTGCTAAGTCGCTTCAGTCGTGTCCGACTCTCTGTGATCCCATAGACAGCAGCCCGCTAGGCTGCCCCGTCCCTGGGATTCTCCAGGCAAGAACACTGGAGTGGGGTGCCATTTCCTTCTCCAATGCATGAAAGTGAAAAGTGAAAGTGAAGTCGCTCAGTCGTGTCCGACTCTTAGCGACCCCATGGACTGCAGCCTACCAGGCTCCTCGGTCCATGGGATTTTCCAGGCAAGAGTACTGGAGTGGGGTGCCATTGCCTTCTCCGAAATGTTGTATACTAACGCATATATATGAAATCTAGAAAAATGGTACTGAAGAACCTATTTGCAGGTCAGGAATAGAAACACAGATGTAAAAACAGACTTGTGGACACAGAGCAGGAAGGAGAGGGTGGGACGAATTGAGAGTAGCGTTGAAACATACACATTACCATACATAAAATCGATAGCCAGTGGGGAGTTGTTGTGTAACACAGGGAGCTCAACCAGGTGCCCTGCGACAACCTAGAGGAGTGGGATGGGGTAGGGGGCAGGAGGGAGGTTCCAGGAGGGGATATCTGTATACCTATGGCTGATTCATGTCCATGTATGGCAGAAACCAACACAACATTGTAAAGCAATTATCTTCCAATAAAACAGCAACAACAAAAAGATGCGGGCAAGAGAATGAGCATGGGTGGACCTCACAGACACAGTGATGAGCCACAGAGGTCAGACTGTAAGAGTATGATTCCGTTTATACAAAGCTCAAGTCAGGCAAAACTGCCTTATGGCGTTGAGAGTCAGGGAAGCATTTACCCCGGGGCAGTGGGGAGGAGGGAGAAGGGAGCCTTCAGGGGCGCTGGCAAAGTTCTGTATCTCCTCCAGCCATGACCTTGAGATGTGTACACCTTACTGCGTGGATGTTACACCTCAACAAGCAGAGCATTTAGTTAACTGAAAAGAGGACAGGCTTAAGGAAGGAGACGGGAGCCAGGTGGGGTACATTCCTCTTTCTTGTTGGTATTATGGGTTTGTGCAGACTCTGTAAGTGGGAGAGAGAAAGAAAAAAGAACGTCTCCAAGTCCCTGAGAGCTAAGATCTCAGCGCAAGCACAGGCGGGGAGCAGGCACTGACTGCCCTGGGCTGACTCTCCTTCCCTTACATTTTTCCAATAGGTATGGATTTCAGTAGTGGGTTTTCAACATGTGTAACATTTTTAAATGTGCTTTTCTGTATTTGTATTCCCTTTTGTATAACAGTCCTAAAGAAACAAGATATTAAAGTGTCTAGTTGGGTGATCCATTTCTTTTCGCTCTATTCTGTAATTGCGTACCTATATATTTCTACTATCAAGACTGGAAGGATGTGTTCCTTCAGGTTGTACATTGTTTCATGATGGGGGAGAGTGTTACTGTTTGTTTCAGGACTCGTGCTTGAGACGAGTTTGCTCTCGTTCACTTACTACACTTAGCTATGACAGTAAAATTTGGAAATGCCTACAAACCTCAGCTTTCGCCCGCCATCCATAGTCAGGTGTCCGGGCAGAATCAGCGCCGGCCTCCCAGCACCCGTGTGCTTGCCGGTGCGGCTAATGGGGGCGGCAGATGACTTCCCACCATGTTTCTTCCTCGCGGGTTTCCGTGAGCATCCAAGGTCTCGCTTTGGCGCGGCCCGGGCACCGCATCCCAGGGCGTTTGCCTCGCTAAGCCGTCATTTGTAAGGCCCGGGATCGGACCGCCTACTAGAGGCAGAGATGTCGCGAAATCGAGCCGCAGGCCCCAGTGGCCTAATGGATAAGGCACTGGCCTCCTAAGCCAGGGATTGTGGGTTCGAGTCCCACCTGGGGTAGAGCATCTTTTTGGTCCTTGCACTCTAGAATCCATGTGCCAATAGTTCCGCCGCTCGAAAGACTCCCAACACACCGGGCTCCGGTCCGCGGATGGAAAACCGGCTAGATCCCAAAGCAGGGACCTGGAGGCCGCTGACTTTTGGACAGCGAACAGGCCGAGCGGACAAGGAGGGGGGAAGGATGCGAGGTCACCAGGGCGGGAGGAGGGGCTGAGGGACACTGAGTCCCGGGCCGGGACGCGCCGACTATTTGACTGCAAACGAGGTCCGGGTCAGCTGCACAGCAGAAGGCGAGCTGAGAGCACGCGGGTGGGGCGCCCCTGAGTCCCCAGATCCCTAGGCTGCAACCTCGGAGGCTCGTGCTCTGCGATCGCAAAAGCTAACGTGGGGCCAAAGCGCTCCCGCCCCGACACCACCCCAGGTGGGACTCGAACCCACAATCCCTGGCTTAGGAGGCCAGTGCCTTATCCATTAGGCCACTGGGGCGCGACGGCCTGGGCCGACCACGTGGTCCGTAGTAACGCGCAGCGGCGCGCGCACAGGCCTCAATCGGCCCTACCACGACGCCGGCCGGACCGCGGACCCCGAGGACCAGGGCCGGGCCCGAGAGGCCTACAGGACAAGTAGGGGGCGCGGCCGCGGGGCCACGCGAAAAGTTAAAACTTCACGGTGAGGCGAAACTGAGGACGATGACGGACGGCAAGGGGCGCGGAAAGTGAACGCCTGAAGGAAGCAGAACCAGGCGGATGAAATCATGAAGAAAGCGGGTTCGCATTCTGAACTCGGGAGGAGCTGCTCGTCCAAAACGAAGCCGACCACGAAGGGACTCGAACCCTCAATCTTCTGATCCGAAGTCAGACGCCTTATCCGTTAGGCCACGCGGTCCCAGAGCGTAGCGATTCGTGGGAAGATAGTTGAGCGCACCCTCCCGGAGGCGGCGTTGGCCCGAGGGAGAAAACCGTGGGCTTTTAGCCTCAGGGCGCGCGTCCTCGGGGTTGCAGAGCAACAGACACTCTGCGCCAGCGCCGGGGCGGCCGCAGGTGGCTCCCACTTAGCGAGGAGGCAGCGTGCCCCAAGAAGTAGTGTGTCTGACTTCGGATTAAGCGTTTGAGCCCCTTCGTGGTCGAAACGCTTTAATCCTGAGAAGAGGGCGACACTCTTGCGCCGCAACCAAACCCGGCCATTGCCCTTGTTTCAGGCGCGGAGACAGCGCGGGACCCTCTCCTCGCAGCTACTTCCATCACCTGGGGCTCGTGTCCAGTTAGGCTTTGCACCTGGGAACTTCCGGTTGACGTCACTACGCCGGCCTGCGGCGTCATAGTTCAAGAGACAAGTGATCGAGCGCCATTTTCGTGAAGCCCCAGTGGCCTAATGGATAAGGCACTGGCCTCCTAAGCCAGGGATTGTGGGTTCGAGTCCCATCTGGGGTGGGGGTGGATAGACCACCGAACGTTCATCTTTACATCCCTTCACGACCACCAGATGGCAAGTTTTTCTCCTTCCTTCTGAGACCGTTTTCGTGTTTGTGGATGCCACTTTGCCGTTTCATTTTGATCGAGCCTGACTCTACTCTGAGAGGTAGACTGATACGAGGGCAAATGGTTCCCCATTTCGTGTTGTCTCTCTGGGTTGACGTCTAAACAGTCACGTGGCGAACGGGCTCCGCCAGCTACGAATCCCTGTGCAAAAGAAGCGAGCTTGTTCAGTGCGAGTCCATCTTTGTGAAGTTAAAAGCAGACCACGCAGTAGCAACCCCGTCCCTCCCTGCCCCCCGGAGCCCCCAGCTGGAGACAGGCAGGCCGGGTCGGGGTGGGCGCTGACCAGCTCCGTGCCCTTCGTTTGAGAGCGCGCCCGCCAGTGCCCTGTGCTGCGGCGAGAAGGGGTGCAAGGACGCTTGTGTTTGCACGCTCCTTGGACAGTGGGGCGACAACGGCCAGTCTCTTGTGTGCACCCAGGTCCCATGGGTAAAAGATGACCCTGCTCGCATTGGGTGATCGCAGCGCTGTTTAAAAAGGGATTAACAGATAAACAAGGTCTTCCTGCTTAGCACAGGGAACTAGATTCAATATCCTATGATAAACATAATGGAAAAGAATATGAAAAAGGATTGTTTTGGCACTCAACAGAGTATTCTAGAGTCCTCTGCCTCTTTCTAAGCTTCTAGGATTACCAGCTGGAATGCCAAGTGTCTGATAGTAAGGGTGGTGTGAGAGGGGCAGGTAGCAACTTGCTATGGCCACAACCAGGGGAGGAGAACAAAGTACCCAGAGGACCCTGGAGTAAGCAAATTGCATTTGATCTCGTGGGCAGAGGGTTTTAAGCAGAGGAATAAGATAACTATATTTGCATTTTGAAAAAATCCCCTTGGCAGCACCTTAATAAATGAATTAAAGACAACACTGTAAATCAACTATGCTCTGCTCTGCTAAGTCACTTCAGTCGTGTCCGACTCTGTGCGACCCCAGAGACGGCAGCCCACCAGGCTCCCCCGTCCCTGGGATTCTCCAGGCAAGAACACTGGAGTGGGTTGCCATTTCCTTTTCCAGTGCGTGAAAGTGAAAAGTGAAAGTGAAGTCGCTCAGTCGTTTCCGACTCTTAGCGACCCCATGGATTGCAGCCCACCAGGCTCCTCCGTCCATGGGATTTTCCAGGCAAGAGTACTGGAGTGGGTGCCACTGCCTTCTCCGGTAAATCAACTATACTCCTATATATATATGTATATTTTAAGAAGGAATTAGAGGCAGGTGAGAGTACAGGCAGGGAGACCTCTTAGGGAGAGACTGTGATTCAGGGAAGAAATGACCAAACCATGAATGGAGGCTCTAGCAGGTCCGTGAACGATCTTTGCCTGAATAAACTACAGTTGACCCTGGATCAATTTAGGGATTAGGGCTGCCGACCCTTCTCAGTCAAATAATCTTGACTAACTTTACACTCTGCTCTCTGCACCCGCAGGTTCAACTGACCTCAGATGGTATAGTTCTGTAGTATGTACTTAAAAAAAAAAAAATCCACATATAAATGGTCCCAATCAGTTCCAACTTGTGTTAAGGGTCAACTGTACTTCATTAGGGAGAAGGCAATGGCACCCCACTCCAGTACTGTTGCCCGGAAAATCCCGTGGATGGAGGAGCCTGGTAGGCTGCAGTCCATGGGGTCGTTAAGAGTCAGACACGACTGAGCGACTTCACTTTCACTTTCCACTTTCATGCATTGGAAAAGGAAATGGCAACCCACTCCAGTGTTCTTGCCTGGAGAAGTCCATGGACAGGGAAGCCTGGTAGGCTGCAGTCCATGGGGTCGCACAGAGTCGGACACGAATGAAGTGACTTAGCAGCAGCAGCAGCAGTACTTCATTAGGGATCACAAAATAGCAATTTTCCCAATGTTACTTTTCTTTCCACATTTATTAACTGGAATACTTTGTAAAGGACTTTTGTCATTAACTAGGTCTATTAGTTTATCCTGAAATACTTTTGTTTAAATTAAGACACGATCAGATCAGATCAGGTCAGATCAGTCCCTCAGTCGTGTCTGACTCTGTGACCCCATGAATCGCAGCACACTAGGCCTCCCTGTCCATCACCAACTCCTGGAGTTCACTCAGACTCACGTCCATTGAGTCAGTGATGCCATCTAGCCATCTCATCCTCTGTCGTCCCCTTCTCCTTCTGCCCCCAATCCCTCCCAGCATCAGAGTCTTTTCCAATGAGTCAACTCTTTGCATGAGGTGGCCAAAGTACTGGAGTTTCAGCTTTTGCATCATTCCTTCCAAAGAAATCCCAGGGCTGATCTCCTTCAGAATAGACTGGTTGGATCTCCTTGCAGTCCAAGGGACTCTCAAGAGTCTTCTCCAACACCACACTTCAAAAGCATCAATTCTTCGGCACTCAGCCTTCTTCACAGTCCAACTCTCACATCCATACATGACCACAGGAAAAACCATAGCCTTGACTAGACGGACCTTTGTTGGCAAAGTAATGTCTCTGCTTTTGAATATGCTATCTAGGTTGGTCATAACTTTCCTTCCAAGGAGTAAGCACCTCTTAATTTCATGGCTGCAGTCACCATCTGCAGTGATTTTGGAGCCCAAAAAATAAAGTCTGACACTGTTTCCACTGTTTCCCCATCTATTTCCCATGAAGTGATGGGACCGGATGCCATGATCTTCATTTTCTGAATGTTGAGCTTTAAGCCAACTTTTTTACTCTCCACTTTCACTTTCATCA
The DNA here is from genome assembly GCF_000754665.1 of Bison bison bison. Classification (NCBI taxonomy): domain Eukaryota; kingdom Metazoa; phylum Chordata; class Mammalia; order Artiodactyla; family Bovidae; genus Bison; species Bison bison. The sequence continues at coordinate 6,950,718 of NW_011494943.1, forward strand.
AGAGGCTTTTGAGTTGCTCTTCACTTTCTGCCATAACGTGGTATCATCTGCATATCTGAGGTTATTGATACTTCTCCCGGCAATCTTGATTCCAGCTTGTGTTTCTTCCAGTCCAGCATTTCTCATGATGTACTCTGCATGTAAGTTAAATAAACAGGGTGACAATATACAGCCTTGACGAACTCCTTTTCCTATTTGGAGCCAGTCTGTTGTTCCATGTCCAGTTCTAACTGTTGCTTCCTGACCTG
>NW_011494943.1:6951065-6951575 GCF_000754665.1 Bison bison bison
GGTGACAATATACAGCCTTGACGAACTCCTTTTCCTATTTGGAGCCAGTCTGTTGTTCCATGTCCAGTTCTAACTGTTGCTTCCTGACCTGCATACGGGTTTCTCAAGAGGCAGGTCAGGTGGTCTGGTATTCCCATCTCTTTCAGAATTTTCCACAGTTTATTGTGATCCACACAGTCAAAGGCTTTGGCATAGTCAATAAAGCAGAAATAGATGTTTTTCTGGAACTCTCTTGCTTTTTCGATGATCCAGCGGATGTTGGCAATTTGATCTCTGGTTCCTCTGCCTTTTCTAAAACCAGCTTGAACATCAGGAAGTTCACGGTTCACGTATTGGAGACTTTTGAGCCTTACTAGAGTGTGAGATGAGTGCAATTGTGTGGTAGGTTGAGCATTCTTTGGCATTGGCTTTCTTTGGGATTAGAATGAAAACTGACCTTTTCCAGTCCTGTGGCCACTGCTGAGTTTTCCAAATGTGCTGGCATATTGAGTGCAGCACTTTCACAGCATC
>NW_011494943.1:6952546-6956444 GCF_000754665.1 Bison bison bison
GACTTGGATTACTGTGATATTGAATGGTTTGCCTTGGAAACAAACAGAGATCATTCTGTCGTTTTTGAGATTGCATCCAAGTACTGCATTTCGGACTCTTTTGTTGACCATGATGGCTACTCCATTTCTTCTGAGGGATTCCTGCCCGCAGTAGTAGATATAATGGTCATCTGAGTTAAATTCACCCATTCCAGTCCATTTCAGTTCGCTGATTCCTAGAATGTCGACATTCACTCTTGCCATCTCTTGTTTGACCACTTCCAATTTGCCTTGATTCATGGACCTGACATTCCAGGTTCCTATGCAATATTGCTCTTTACAGCATCAGACCTTGCTTCTATCACCAGTCACATCCACAGCTGGGTATTGTTTTTGCTTTGGCTCCATCCCTTCATTCTTTCTGGAGTTATTTCTCCACTGATCTCCAGTAGCATATTGGGCACCTACTGACCTGGGGAGTTTCTCTTTCAGTATCCTATCATTTTGCCTTTTCATACTGTTCATGGGGTTCTCAAGGCAAGAATACTGAAATGGTTTGCCATTCCCTTCTCCAGTGGACCACATTCTGTCAGATCTCTCCACCATGACCCGCCCATCTTGGGTGGCCCCACAGGCATGGCTTAGTTTCATTGAGTTAGACAAGGCTGTGGTCCTAGTGTGATTAGATTGACTAGTTTTCTTTGAGTATAGTTTCAGTGTGTTTGCCCTCTGATGCCCTCTTGCAACACCTACCGTCTTACTTGGGTTTCTCTTACCTTGGGCGTGGGTATCTCTTCACGGCTGCTCCAGCAAAATGCAGCCATTGCTCCTTACCTCGGATGAGGGGTATCTCCTCACCGCCACCCCCTCCTGACCTTCAATGTGGGATAGCTCCTCTAGGCCCTCCTGCACCCGCGCAGCCACGGCTCCTTGGACATGGGGTTGGTCCTCCCGGCCGCCACCCTTGGCCTGATAAATGCATATTTTTCCAATGCCAGTTTTTAGAATAAGGAGTTGAAACCCTTGATATAGCCCATCTATCCATTTTTCAACTCTCTCCCTCTTTTTTTTTTTTTTTTGCCACACCTTGGCTTCCAAGATTTTAGCTCCTGGACCAGGGATTGAACCCTGCTGGGCAGTGAAAGCACTGAATCCTGACCATTGAACCTCCAAGGAAGGTCCTAACTTTTTAAGGATGAACAGCTTGTACCTGGATTTTGAATTGACCCAGTTAGAAACTTTCCCTTTTAATAGAGGTATTTACTGATTCGCAATTACCCTAAGTGTGTTTGGTTCTGTGTTTATGCTACTTATGTTTTGCTTAACTGTTGCCATGTAGGAAGTACATCTCTCTAGTGATCTGAAAAGCACAATCTTATTTTACGAGTGATAATTTTTCATGTAAAATCAATGCATGCTCAATGCAAAAACTTCAAACAATTCAGGATACAAAACCTCAAAGTGTGCCCCCCCCCCCGCCCCCAACTCCCGCCATGCTTCATAAATGCCTGGGACTGAGATAATGTTAGTTTTTCACTCGTTTCTCACTGTAAGTCTTCCGACGCCTTCCCTCAAATGCTAGGGACCCCTCCATTAATTTTTGGTCTTGCCACAAGGGATCTTAGTTCCCCAACCCGGATCCAACCCACGTCGCCTGCAGTGGAAATGCAGGGTCTTAACCATGGACAACCAGGGAAATCACAGGGACTCCTCTCCCATTGTCACAAAAGTTTCACAGGCCTTTCATTGATTCTTCCCTTCCCGGTTCTAACCACACTCCAAAAGATTCCGTTTTCACTTTTCTGCATCCCTAGATCTTCAACTGGATGGCTGGGTGCCAATGCAATGATTCACAGCGGTGGGGAGGGAGCATGTGATACTTGTTTTGTGCATGAAAGGCCTTCTGTGGAGCTTGACTGCTGAACGTCACGGATCATGACTGAAGCCGCCCTAAGTGGAACACGCCTTGCCCCCCGGTTTCATTTTACCTTCAGCCCAGCCCCTGCCCTATAAATTAGGGGTGATGTGCCCCAAGGTCTATTCAGCTTATGTCCTTTAAGACATTACTTCCTTGAGGGTTATCAGCCACTGTTGATCTCCTCCCATACATCTGCAATCTCTGGCAGAAATGTCACAAAATTGTTGAAATGTGTCTTTTCCTCAGTAGGTTTTTTCCAACAGGATTTAAGCCACATCAAGTCGGATGCCTTTGCTTAGATTGCTTTCTTACTGAGAAGCTTCCCAGATTATCTCATTTCATTCTTATTACAATCCTGATGTTTGTAAATGAGGAAAGGAAAAGTCTGGAGATGGCAGATTAATCTAGAACCAGCAATTAAATGGTCAAGGGCAAGTGTAAGCAGTAGGCATACAAGCTCCTCTGACTTCAAGGACAACAGAACTTTCCCCACCATCTCATCTTACTTTAAACTGCCTGTATTTCCTGGCAGTGCTCAGGCATCCTGCAAGGAATTCTGCTATAATAAAAAATAAATCCTGCTATAATAATTGTTTAGTCACTAAGTCATGGTTTTTCCAGTAGTCATGGACGGATGTGAGACTTGGACCATAAAGAAGGCTGAGCGCCGAAGAAAGGATGCTTTTGAACTGTGATGCTGGAGGACTCTTGAGAGTCCCTTGGACTGCAAGGAGATCCAACCAGTCCATCCTAAAGGATATCAGTCCAGAATATTTATCAGGAGGATTGATGCTGAAGCTCCAATACTTTGGCCACCTGATGCAAAGAGCCGACTCATGGAAAAGACCCTGATGCTGGGAAAGACTGAAGGCAAGTGAAGTGGAGAAGCTGGTGGTAGAGGATGAGATGGTTAGATAGCATCATTGATTCAATGAATATGAATTTGAGCAAACTCCTGGAGATAGTGAAAGACAGGGAAACTGGATGTGCTGCAGTCCGTGAGGTTGCAGAGGGTCGGACAGGACTGAGCTCCTGCACAACCACCACCGCAGCCTTGGGCCTCAGTAACTTGCTTCCTACACATCCTCACCATTAGCCGACCACACACACCTGTGGGCACACCTTTCCAGTCCAACAAAAGCTCTGCTCCCAGTGAGGTCACCCGAGTTTTAATTATCTCAACCACAAAGGAGCAGACACACACAGCACCATGTAATTATTTTTAATGTCCAGAGTTTATAATTCCAGGGCCAGAGCTGTCTCCTGGACTCGAGCTTATAAGGTCTCAATTGGCCTGTGAGGCCAGTAGGGGTACTTCTTCTTGTCTAATTTGGTTTCTGGGAAGACTTCATTCAAGTCCTCAATGGTCATCTGATCAAATGGAATTATGTTCCTCATCTTCTCCAGCTGAAAAAAGAGGGGAAATGTGTCAAAATAAAAAGGGTTGCAGAGATACAAAAAAAGAATCCGAGACAGGTGACTGCTGCTAGGTGAAGGACACGTGGCTGTGAAAGGAGAGAAAACAGATTACAAGCAAAGGCCAAGGCTCATGCTTACCTCTTTCTCATATTCCTGAATCCTGGTCTTTGACTGAGTCAAAAACTCAGCACAACTTTTCACCTTTAAGAGAAGGGAGAAATTCTGTTTTGAAACCAACCTGTACCTTCCCAACCCTGAGCCTCCCAAGGTATGAGGAGTCCCGGACCGCCCCCCCCTCCCCCGCCGCCCCACTGCTTTCCCACACTCTGTGGAGAGGAGGTGGGCTCCTCTGACTACTTGGGGGATTCTGCTCTAGGGGGCAAGCTGCAGCTCTCCCCAACACCCACAAAGAAGCCCGTTCAGGAGAACCAGCTTAAGGCGGCAGGCCCAGGGTTCTTCAGTGAGTTATTCGCCTAGGCAACCTACAAATGCCTGCATCACCCGGGCCAGCCGAATGGCCAGGACAAGCCACTGACCACCCAGTCAGACTTCTCCTTGGTGGAGCCACCTGGGTTCCAACAC
>NW_011494943.1:6956566-6960681 GCF_000754665.1 Bison bison bison
TTAGTACTTTCAAGCAAAGGGGTATTTGACTACTCACTACCGTGTATAATTTTCCTGCCCAGTTTCAGCTCCTTGATTGTTTTTAACGGTCATGTTGAGGTATAACTGCCATACAATAAAACGCACATATTTAAAGACTACTACTTGATAGGGGTTGATATACGCATCCACCTGCGGAACCGTCACCACAGTGAAGACCGTTTCATATTTATCACCCCCTCCACCCCAACCCCAGGCAACCACTGATGTGCTGGTCACCAGAGGTTTACCTGAATTTGTTTATCGTTTTCCAGCAGTGGAGTCATGCCGTGTGTACTCCTTTGCTGGATTCTTTCACTCACATAATTATCCTAAGGCTCATCTGTATCACTGCATTCGTTAACAGTTCATCCCTTTTTAGCGATCCTTTAAATTCCCTCCACCTTAACCTTACTAGTAAGAAACAGAACTGTCAGGAATTAAGAGAATTTTAGAATAAGTAAGGGCCTCAACTACTTACATCTTCTTTTTCTTCAGCATCCACCTGGGCAGTATATTTATCCTCTGGTATAGGAACCTTCAGGGCATTAAACTACAAACACAGGAATAACGAACTGTTGTTAATATCACCAGGAGTCCCCCCCAAAAGGACTCAAAAGCTGCTAATTGTAATAGATCATATAAAAACACATTCTCCATTCCAGGTGGTAAGAGCAGGCATCTGGGGCATTCTATTGGAAAGAGTATTAGACTGGCAATGGGAGCTCAAGGTTCCACTGCCTCATCACTAGCTGGAGACCTTGGACAATTCTCTCATTACAATGAGCTTCAGTTTCTTCACTTGATAAAGAGAGGCAGACTGATGACCTCAAAGAACCCTGCGGTTCCAAAGTAATTCTGATTTCTCTTTTTTTAATTTTATTTATTTTGGCTGTGCCACACAGCACGTAGGATCTTAGTTCCCTGACCACGGATGGTTACCTGTGCCCCTTGCAGTGGAAAAGCGGAGTCCAAACCACTGGACCACCAGGGAAGTCCCCTGATTTCTCTGTGAAAAGAAACCCTAGTGGACAGGTAGCGGAAGTCATATTTGCATAACAGAGATGGATGAGACCTTCTCCCTAGACGACGGCTTACTGTCTTGGCCCTGGCACTGAGCGCTGTTCCTAGCAGAGTGGGCCCTCAATAACTATCTGCTGAATGAACAAGCAAATCGTGGATAATCAAATTTAACATCAGAATATAGGTGGGCGAGGGCTTCCCTGGTGGTTCAGTAATAAAGAGTCCACCTGGTGATGCAGGGGACACAGGTTCGATCCCTGATCTAGGAAGATCCCACAAGCGGTGGAACAACTAAACCCGGGCACCACAACTATCGAGCCTGTGCTCTAGAGCCAGGGAGCCACAGCTACTGAGCCTACGTGCTGCAGGTCCTGAAGCCCTCACAGCCCAGAGCTAGGGAAGCCGCCACAGTAAGAAGCCTGCGCGCCATAACTAAGAGAGCGAACCCCTGCTCACCGCAACCAGAGAAAAGCCCACGCAGCAACAGAGACCCAGCACAGTCAAAAACTAAGTTATAAAAAGAAGAAGAAAGATAGGTGATCGAGAGACCACAGCTACAAGGGACAATAAAAAAGCAGAGGAAAACAGTAAAAGAGTAGGAGAAAATGTCAGCTTGATTTAAAAGGAGACAGTGGGGAGTGCAGAGGAAGCCAGGCAGAAACACCCAACTCAACAGCCCTCTGGCTCTCGGATTAAGCCTCTGTTATACCGTTTTCTTAGGTAAGAAACCTGCTGAATGAGGAGGCCCTAAGTTCTCCGCACCTACTTACCATTTTAAATCTGTCATCACAAGACCTTTGGCTGCACCCATCTCTCCTGAGCCTCCCTTGGGATCTGGGTGTTAACACCACTCCTCTTTCCTCACTGTCATCCCGTGTAACTGTCCACGGTCCTGCTCCCCCACCCACAGCCACGTTAACAAGACCAGAGCTTTAGCTGCCTGAAGGCTCACCTTCTTCTCAAAGTCATCCACCAAGCCAGCCTTTGCCACGTTGGCCTTGTAGTAAGCCCAGTCGATGGCAGGTGGCTTCTCAGGCAGAGTAGCCAACCTGCTCACACAGAAAAGCAAAAGTTAGGACTGTTCCACGAGCAAGACGAAATTCACACAGCAATTTCCCTATTCTTCATTCCTATGGCCTGGAGCTATCGCCACACTCTTCCCTAGGAGGGAGATCATAGGAATGCAAAAAAATAATAATAATAATTCACTAGTGTTTAGAAAATGCATGAATTTCTTTCTGCCAGAAGAACATCAGAATTCATATATTTTGTTTCCACATGAAATCACAAGTCCAGAGGCTCCCTCTCAGCAAGGTACTGACCTGGAGGTTAGGGTCTCATTCCAGGACTTCAAGGAGTTAGCCACGGCCTTCTGGTTCCGAGGGATGATCTCCCCAAAAGCTACCCAGTCAATGGTTTTTAGAGCAAGTTTCCGTCCAGCCATCTTGAGATCTTGGAAAATACAACAGGTCAGATCAAAACAGGGCTCTTGGAGAGAATCCTATGAAGGGCATCGCAGAAGTATTCAAGTTTTAAGAAATAGATCAGCATCATATGAGTGGGTATATCTGTCAACTAAAGGAATTAGGATGACAGTATCAGAAGAGGACACTTTAGTTTTTAAAATTCAAGATGTACAACCTGGCATATATTCTAGATGGTATACCCTCTCTTCCCCATCTCCTAATTTATCCTTAAAAGTCCAGTTATTAAAAAAAAGAAAAAATCCAGTTATCCAGTGTTTGCACTCCATGTACCTTTGGAAACATTGCTAAAGCAATATTCATGCATTACATAAAAGTTAGTAATTTAAAAACACTTCCACTCAGCCTACATTTTACTCACTGATTGTCCAGTGCACAGAACCTGACACATATTCACATTTCAACAAGGCTTAGTTAAATAGAGCAGACGCTGGAACGAAATTTCCTCACCTGAAAAATGGGGCTAATAAGCCCTCTTAGCCAAAAAAAGGCTGTTAAAAATATCAAATATAACTGTGCACACCAATTTGCACTACAAACTTAAGGGGCTCTCTACCCACACCTTATTCATGCCTGGTGATCCCCTGCAGTGTTAGTACATACCCTGAGTATACTGGCAATACTCAGAAAAAAAAAATGTTTTCAATACATACGTGAATGTGAGAGAACATGGAAAGTGATCACAACCGCTAAAGATCTTTAAAAACTATGGGGTGGATCACAAAGGAGATGTGGGCCTTAAAAGAAAGAAGACACATGTCCAACATCTGCCTCTTCCTTTTACTCTCAAGACAGCTTATGTTCCCTGGAGTGAAGGTGAGGGGCGGGTGACCTTAAATACACCAGATAGAGTAAGTGCCCTTGCTGAGAGTTTTCCAAGCTCGGAAGCTTCGTAAATGGGTCTGTTGTCTTTTATTTACTGCTGAATCCCCAGCGCCTAGAACAGATCCTGAACACAGCAGGTGCTCAGTGAATATTTACTGAATCGCAAAATGAACCCTGCACTAGAGAAGCTCTGAAAGCTCCACACGCTCGAAAGCTGGAACCTTCAGAAGGGAAGCGCACAGCCCTCCAGCCTGCTGGCGTCACCAAGCAGGCTAAAACTACGTCCCGGCAACGTTTCCTCAGCCTCCAAACCGGACTCCTGAAGCCGCCAGGCTGGAGTCAGGCTGGACGAGAGAAAGGTTACTGGAAGCCCTAAAAGTCAAGAGTCCACAAACTGGCCTCTGCGGCCTCGCGCTAGAGGGAGAGGACAGGAAGAGGGCGCGAAAGAGCAGCCGCGCGAAGCAGAGGAGAGACAAGGGTCGAGCCGAGGTATGCAGGAGCAGAGCAGAGAAACCCACTGTGTTTTGGTACGTGAGAGGCCCCCAAGCCCACTCACCTTCACCGACCCCGGGCGGCCCGCAGTCCACAGCAGCAGAGAACGGAAGTGGGTCACCGGAAGCTCTCCCCTCAGCCAACCCCAAACCCAAAGGGGCGGGCCTTGTCTTGCGGTTCAGCGAATAGAGGTGAGGGCTGATTCAGGAAGTTCCGCCTCCGGGGGCGGCGTAGCGCCTCCACAGCCCGGGGACGCGGACGCTGGTTGGGGGT
>NW_011494943.1:6960956-6976821 GCF_000754665.1 Bison bison bison
ACGGCCGCCCGCCCCCGCGCCGCCGCGCAGCCGCTGGAGCCGGGTCCCGGGCCGCCGGAGCGGACAGGGGGCGGTGGCGCGGCCCGCTGGGTCCGGCTGAACGTGGGCGGCACCTACTTCGTGACCACCAGGCAGACCCTAGGCCGGGAGCCCAAGTCTTTTCTCTGCCGCCTCTGCTGCCAGGAGGACCCGGAGCTGGACTCGGACAAGGTGCGCCCCGCCCTCGGGCGCGCCCCCGGCCTTCGGACCCCCTCGTTCCTCCCAGGCTGGTCCCCGGATTTCCTGCGACGCTCTTCTCTCCGGAGGGCGCCTGGGGCCGGGACCCCCTCCTCCTCGTCTTTCCCAGCCAGCCAGCCCTGGGGGCTTTTCTGCCCCAGCCCCAGACGCACGCAGACTTTCTCTCTGACCGCACCCTTCGTTCTCAGCGGCTGCTTCCCCGCGCTGTGCCTACCTTCACCCGCGAGCGTCCGCTCCACACCCCTTCTCCCCTTCCTCTCTGCACCTCATCCCAGCCCCTCAGGTCTGCCTGAGTTTTCCCCTGACTTCCTCGTTTCCCTGGTTCCTCGTCAAGACCCTCATTGCCTATGGCAGACGCATCCAGAATTGGGTCAGGGCGAGCTAAGGCATCCAGGTAGCTAGCTTTCTGAGACTTCCGCTCGGACCCCTCTGCCAAGTTGGGTGAAAGCTTGGGTGTGATGATGGCTTCGACAGTTGCAGGAAGCGCTTGTCATGATCCCACACTTCTTTCCTGCGGTCCTGGGCTCGTATCTGGTAACTGTCACTGTTTTAGGTCCCGGTTTGAGCTCAGATACATTCCTAGAAAAGAGGTTGTCCTTTGCCAATGCAAACCTAAGCTGAAGGATTAAGACCAGGGAAAATGAAACCCAAAGAGTACTGTTGGGCAAGATGCATGGCTGCTAACCAAAGAGTTGAGAGGTGACAAGACGCTTAACCCATTTTCAGTTTGAGCTGTTTGGGTTTTTTTTAACTTTACACGTTCATCTTTTAGTTTCTGATTTAAAAGCATTGACTGTTGCCTGCATCGCCTGTATCCCATGTAGCACTTAGCTGTTCCCTTGCAACAGAGTAAGGGTTAAGTAAACATTGGTTAGTTTCATTTATTCATCTGCTACCTCTCCTGTAATCTCAGATTGAATGCACACTGTCCTGCCCTAACTTAAGGAGTTTTCCAAAACCTTGCTTATTATAAAGGAACGATTTTATCTGTCCTGAATCTTCTTTGTTGCAGTAGAAGCCAGTTTCTTCTTGTTCCCTTTACTGTAAAGATGAGTAGGATTAAAATTGCTCAGAGCCAAGTCCCGGTCATGCCAAGCTTCCTCTGGGCACAGATCTGGAGTGTGTGAGTTACAACTGCCAACGCAGACTCCCACTGCCGTTGGCCCTCAGCTCAGGAGCACTGCCAAATAAACAGAGGTTTTCTTAGAATTAGGAATGTGATTCAGGGACAATAGAGAAGTCAGAATGTCTGTCTCAAGCAGAAATTTAGATCACGCAGCTATGGCATTTTCTTCCTCTGTTTCTTTATAACAAATATCCCACAGGAAGAATGTTGGTAATTGTATCTACGCTTGATCTTACCCAAAAGGCTGAGAAGAGACTGGTAATCGTGTCTGAGTAAAAATTTTAGAAGTTCAAGTCAATGCCTAGATAATGAATATGACTATACATCTGCAACACCCTCCCAGAAATGATCTTGAAGTACAAGACCCCTAAAGCTAGCCTTCTTGCCAGTAGTTAGTGATAAACACCTAATAGAACTTGCCCTCTCACTTGTGAATTGTGACAGACTGGTGGAGACCCTGCCCTAACTTAGTATGAAAGCTCCACAGTGATACCCTTGTGTTTGGTTGGCAGGACGAGACAGGGGCCTATCTGATTGACAGGGACCCTACCTACTTTGGTCCAATCCTAAACTACCTCCGCCACGGGAAGCTCATCATTACAAAGGAGTTGGCAGAAGAAGGTAAGGACACTGTTTGTGCTGGGCATCTTCAAAATTCAGGTCAAATCTTTAAAGCTGTTTCATAGATTGGAATGTATTTTTCACAGGTTTTTTTTCTGGTGGCGGGAGGGCTATGCTGTGTGACATGTGGGCTCTTGGTTCCCTGACTAGGGATTGAACCTGTGCCCTCTGCATTGGGAGCGTGGAGTCTTAGCCACTGGACCACCAGGGAAGTCCTGAGATTTGAATTTTGAGATTTTTAGCAGGCTCAGGTGCACAGGAAGCAAAGCTTTTTAAATATAAGCAGGGAGCCTCCAGTCACCTCCTCTAGTCTGAGAGGGTCTTGGAGGAGCCCCGTTGTTCTCATCCTCCTTTGGGAAGAGACACAGCTCAGCTTTGGAGGTAGAGTTTTTTCTGGACCTGCAAAATTATCAAGACCTCTTTTTACATTGACTTATTACTAGCAGTGAATATCCACAGCCTGAAACAGCAAATCTCTGACATTTAGGTATTCTTTCAATTTTAGTTTGAACTTGCAGCAGTAAAAAAAAAAAGAAGAAGAAGAAATAATAATGAAGGCTTGGCCTCATTTCTTTAAGACTGGTCTCATGCTTCCTTGTAGATTTTTGCATCTGACCTAATTCATTCTCCAGCCCATTGTCAGGGGCATCATTAGTTGACTCATCCTTTTGGTTTGTAGGGCACTTGAACTATAAGTGGGTCTAGACGTCTTTCTAAAAGGCTATCTTCGTCTCACTGAGACATTCAGTTAAGATGGGAGCCTGTCCCTTGATGCAGGGCACCCTAACCTGGGAGCATTCTCTCCGCATAAGAAAGCTGAAATGGCTGTGCTTGCTAATGAAACGGCTGAAGAACACTGCTGTTACAACCAGTCAAAAGAGGAATCGGTCTCCCTTTTTATTTTTAATGCCCCCCCCCTTTTTTTTCTTAACATTTCAAATGCATACAAAGTAACTGGAATGGTACCATCCACAGCAATTACCAGCTCATGGGTAGTCTTTGTTTCTTCAAAAGAAGAATCTTAAGCACCTTTTCTAATGCCTTAAAAAAATGATTTTGAAGGGCAAGAATAGTACAAAGAACTCCCTTTATCCAGATTCACCAAAATCAACAGTTTGGGTTATATTTGCATTATCATTCATTCATCTCTCTCCTCCTCCTCCCCGCTCCTTCCTCTCCCCTTTCCACAGTTTTATTTCTGAACTTCTTGAGTCTGGATTACAGACTTGACCCCTTAGTGCTTCATGGTCTATTTCTCAAGAGCAAGGACATTCTCTCACGTAGCTACCATATAGTTATCAAATTCAGGACATTTAATATTGATAAACACTTTAACTATAGCTAACATTCTAATTTGGTCAATTGTTTCAACAAAAGTCTTTATAGCAACTTTTTTTCCTGGACCAGGATCACACATCCCCTTTAGTTGTCCTGTCCCAGGTCTTTGATTTTGTTAAGCATGGGATTCTTTTTTTTTTTTGTGGACATGCCACACAGCTTGCAGTATCTTAGTTCCCTGACCAGAGATTGAACCTGGGCCCTCGGCCATGAAAGCACCGAATCCTAATGACTGGACTTCCAGGGAAGTCCTGTGCATGGGATTCTTTCATTGACTGCTTTTTACACTGTTCAGATAATAAGCATCTTGTTAAATTTGGTCCACATAATTTTTTCTTTTTAAAAAATTTTATTTATTTTAAATTAAAGGATAATTGCTTTACTGGTCCACATAAATTTACACTTAAACAGAGAGACATTGGTCACTTTTAGGACAGACTGGGTAGAAATTGCAAGCTCAGGAGTTGTCCAGCGGGACTAGCTCCAGGAACTGAGTGACATATGATTAAGGCGTCCTGCAGCTGATGGGCAGGAGCAGGAAGAGCCAGGGAAGGTGGCAGGTGGGAAACCGCAGGGGCGAAACAGTAAACGGAGCAGCCTTTCGCCTGCCTCACTGATGTTGGGGAAAAGGTCACAGACACCCAGCAAACAGCAAAGGAGCGTTCCCGAGGCTGCAGGAGGGAGACTAGACTTGCAGTGAAAGATGCAGTTCTTAGCAAGCACGTGTTCTCCAGCTTCTTTCTGCTGTTTTCTGGGGACTTCACACACCTCTGACCACAGGTTGGTCTTCCTTCTAGGCGTGCTGGAGGAAGCGGAGTTTTACAACATTGCATCTCTTGTGCGACTGGTTAAGGAAAGAATACGGGACAACGAGAACAGAACTTCACAGGTAATGGGTTTTGAGCTCTTAAGGGGAAAATGTCCCATGTGTCAGTCTTTGTCCCCATGTCTGGGGTGATCAGAAACGGACAGTGTACCGTTTGAGAGCCCTGCGTCTCCCCTGTGAGCCGGAGGTCTCCGTGTGGCATACGGTCCATCTGCCAGACAGGCAGCACATATTCCGCCAGACTTGTTCAGAACAGGGAAACAGAGGCGAAATCACAAAGAGAACGAAACAGGCCCGTGTCCCCTTAGAAGAACGGGAAATAGTGGCTGCTCGCCATCTGGCAGTGGGAGGAGTCGCCGTACTTGAGGTTCAAAGCCTGTTCTCTCCAGCAGAGCATCTGCCTCCCTCCGTGTCCGCGTGGGGGCTGAGCGAGGCCTTGCTTCTGCCTGTTTACCTGGTGGCTTCTCTGTGAGGACCAGCCTTCAGCCTGTGACCGTGTCAACAGCCAGCTGCTAACACACACTGGCATGGCATAGACTTCGCACATGGCTTGTGAATCACGCTTCTAAGAAAGTAATATCAAGCTTCTCTTTCTTTTAGGAAGTCTGGATTTTCTTAGTAGATTTGGTGACAAAAATCCAACCGAATTTGCTGTGTAGTTAGAGCAGGGAAGGCAGTGGGGCACACTCAGCTCGTCTCATGGCACATCACCCGTCGTCAGTCTCAAGCAAGTAGCCACGATAACTTCTCTTAGGCCCTGGGGACCCCGACTGATAGAAGGGCCATGCCCTCAAGAAGCTTAAAGTCTAGCAGGAAAAACAGGCCGGTATTTTAAGAGGGTTTAACTGCACTAATGGGACAGAGTCCGATTCCAGCATGACTTGTTTCCTGTCCCATCCGATACTGGTGATGGTTGCTTTCTTGAGATCTATCGCAATACAGAATTTCAAAAGTAGAAACTTGTTCCTTGCATGTTCTGTGTTAGACTTCATGAATCAAATTTCTTTCTGGCTCTGAATGGAATTATCTGGATGAACACCTGACCCCTATGATAATGAAGTCTGTTCTCCGTTTTATCTCCAGCACTTTGCAAAGGTGGAAAGGAGGCCTAATCATTTAGTTCTTCTCCATCTGGCCAGTGGCTGAAAGGCTTTTTTTTTTTTTTTTGGGGTGCTGAAACCTGGTATGAAAGGCTCCTTTTTAATGTTCAGAGATGAACTCACAGTTGGTTTGCAGGTTACCATGTGAAGTATGATCTAGCGTCACCAATTTTTTTTGCCGTCTCCTGGTGTATTTACGTGGCTTCTTTCACTCTGACAGATATGTGATAGCTTAGACGTTCTGCGAATCTCATCCATCCTGTTTTTCACATTAAACAAAAAAACAAACCTTTGATGCTTAATATAAGTTTTAACGATACCATCAAGTATAAAATTTGAAACCATTCAAATCGTGGCACCTGAATACTCTCAGTTCTTCACCGTCAGTGAATTCCTTAAAAGTGCTGTGAGGTTTTTATTTGATGACAGTAATTAAGTTAGTTTTTTCGGTTTTGAGGCTAATGGATTTATACCTAGCTGGAAGCTTTTTTATTCTAGGAATGTCAAGCCCCTTTTGATGTTAACTGATCTTTCCACCTGTCCCCTTTATTTAGTGGGACTCTGGGTGGGCAGTGGGTTTGATGTCGTTCAAAGACGTCCCCTTTTACGTTTGTCCCACGTCACCTTAAGGCTGCGTGTGGATTTCCGTGGCTGTCTCCTCAAGCTCGGTATCTCCTTCACCTTATCTTTGTTGAAAGAAGACGCGCCTGGCAGGCAGTCGGGTAAAGCCCGGGATGTAGAGGGCCTCCCCCACTTTTTCTCAGTGGCCTCGCTTCTCTTCAGTGGCTGCCACCATCCTGTTACTCCGCTATCCCCGGAAGCGTTTTTTGTTGTGGGATGGATCTTGGTGCATTTGAGAGTGATGATGGTTTACTTGGGAAGAGGAGAGTAAAGAAGAGGCATTACGGTTATCTCAGATAACTGGGACTTGGACAGTGCGGCCACTGTCGGGTCTTCGTGATGCTCTGCATCTTACAGTGTGAAACGCCTGGTCGTTCCTGCACTGCGCAGCTGCTCCTGCTGCTGCTAAGTCGCATCAGTCATGTCCGACTCTGTGCGACCCCACTGCGCAGCTGGGGTGATTGAAACTGTCACAGGATTTGTCCTATATTTTATATGGAAGGAATTTTCTTTTTTTTCATTTTAGCACCTTATTGAATGGAACCTCGTTCAGAAGGACAAAGTATACAAGAAAGACTGTAGTGTTGTCAGGCAGATGTGGGCTCATATCCCAGCTCTACCTCCAGTCCACTTAGTCATCACACTGCTTGGGCAAGATATTGTGCCCTGAACACCAGTGTCCTCCGTCTAGAAAGAAGCCAATGCCTGCCTTCCAGGACTGCAGAAAAGACTAGAAGAGAAGGGTACAGCACTTGGGGCCTGTAGCCCACGGTACTTAGTAGCTACTTTTGTTCATCGACTATTTCCCAAATTGTTATGATTTTCCAGACAGCTGAAGCCAACTCATCATTTTTAAAAATGGGCTAAGTTTTCATCATTCTTAAGAAAATGGTCCAGATTGTCTTAAAATCTGATAGAAGGTAACTGACCCTCGCTCTATGACCGGGCGCCGTTGTTCTGAACCTGGGCTGCTGTTTGGTTCTCTCACCCTCTCAGATGGGCAGTAAGTGTGCAGCTTTGGACCCAACCCCGATGGTCCCTGACTGCTAAATACCGAGTCCTGTGCGCCTGGAATTGTCCTGTGAACAGGAACACATCTGGCGAGCCTGCTTCCCTGCAGCCACCTTAGCCGTCTCACAACCGGCTTCTCGTTCCCTGTGGGCCAGGTCACAAGTGTTGACATAGGTCAAGCATGGGGGCCTTCGTGCTGCAGCTCTGGGGTATCCATCTCAGTTGCTCAGCCTTTTGGCTTCCTGATCTAGCTTATGTTTTAGAGAGTTGAGTCTGGCCAGCACACGACCTTTCTCATCTTTGACACCCTTCAGGTGATCAACAGTTCGGTTCTGTCCTGACACCGACCACCCAGAGTCAGTGTCAGACTCCCGGGGCATGGATGCTAGTTGGGATCTGGGTTCCCACAATGCCTTCTTCATGTTCAGTAATTCACTAGAATAATTGGTGCAACTCGGGAAATGCTATACTTACTATAGTTTATTATGAAGGATATAAATGAACAGCCAGATGCAGAGATTCATGGGGTGAAGGCCTAAAGGGTCCTCTGTCCCCGTGTAGTCCCCAGCATCCATTACTCCCCACCAAGCACATGGATGTGTTTGCCAACTTGGAAGCTCCCGGAATCCCATCATTTAGGGGTTCTTCAGGATGGTTCATTTGGTAGGAAAGGCTGTCTGTATCATTGGCCTTCGGTGATTGAACTCAATCTCTGGTCTCTCCTCTCTCCCCCATGGTCAGGGAGTGGGGCCACAAGTTCTAACCCTCTAACCCGCTGGGTCTTTCTGGTGACCAGCTGATTAGCATACAAAAGACCCTGCTGCAGCTCAGGAGTTGACGTAGTTTTTCAGAGGTCTGTGCCAGGAACCACCGACAAGGCCAAGTATGTGTATTTTATTACACACTTGTCTGTCACAGGAACGTTACCGTGTAGCACTGAAACAGTTTCAGGTGGCTTCAGCCGGGGTAGGACAGCCTGAACATTGGTACGCTGTAGAGCCCCTGTTAGTGTAGTGCTTCCATACAAGGTATCATTCTCAGCGTGTGTATCAGCTATACAGACTGAAGAAGAAAATGCAACCTTTTTGTCCTGAGTAATTTTACTCTTTTCTCCTTTGGGAAATAGATGAAGTCATAAGTTTGTCAGTATGGTCGCTCACATAATTCATACTTCTGAAGTTCAAGATTATTTTGTTTTATTCATGTTCTTGGACCCTATATTTTCTTTCTTTTTTTCCTTGGATAAGTTTTTATTGAAAAACTACAGAGTGGCTTGAAAGGGGGTAGTGGGTGGCTGCCAAGAAAAAAATTCCAATCACACTCCTTTCCAGTCTTTATTCTTCTGAAGAGCTTCACCAAGGCAGCTGCAAACTGTTGTGTCCTTGAAACTGTTGCTCAGAGCCTGTGTGTGGTTGTCGCAGGGCCCCGTGAAGCACGTGTACCGAGTCCTGCAATGCCAAGAGGAGGAGCTCACGCAGATGGTATCCACTATGTCCGATGGTTGGAAATTCGAACAGGTAATGTTTCTTGGGGCTTCCCTGGTGGCTCAGTAGTGAAGAATCCACCTGCCAATGCAGGAGACATAGATCCCTGGGTTGGGAAGATCCCCTGGAGAAGAGAATGGCAACCCATTCCAGTATTCTTGCCTGGAGAATCCCATGGACAGAGGAGCCTGGTGTGTGACAGTCCATGGGGTTGCAAAAGAGTCGGACACGACTTAGCAACTAAACAACGTTTCATAAGGTGTATCTCAGCCTAGGAGCCCACACTCTGTCACCATCTGTAGCCAGTTAACTCACCCTAGGAATTGGGTAGGGCTAGGGGAGAAGAGCCCTTCTGTGTGGACTCTGCATGGTAGGATGTGATGAGCTAGGTGAGACTGAGAATGGTGTCCTGTCTCCAGGCTTCATATCAGAACTTCCACGTGATTCTGCCCAGAGGGAGCCAGCCAGCTTCTTTAGGCTCGAAAGTGCCTCTTTGGGTTTTTTCCCCTTCAGGGATTCCTTTCAAAAGTGCTTTGTTCACACATCCTAGAATAAGTAGCTGAAGAAGACCAGGGTTTAACAGTGACCCTCCCTGTTCACGCGGCGTGGTGACCAGGCATGGCATGAAGGGCTCAGACGAGCTGGAGCCTGGCGAGGTCCTTCCCCGTCAGCCTGTGGGTTTCTGTCCTTTAGCTTTGTGCTCACCACCACAGCATCGAAACAAAGCATCTGAGAACCAGGATTTTACGGTTTTCTTCCATTAGATGGCAGAGTTGTTCATCTATTGTCTTCAAAACACACGGGAGGCTGAGCATGACTCGAACGATGGTATTATAAATTCAATGAATCATGCTTGTTTCTACATAGAGTTTAAGAGGTCAGCTGAACTGTAACCATATAGTTACCTTAAAGGACAGTTACTGGGATAACAGTATTCCATTGTAGACCAAACACGGGCTTCTCTGTCTTCAGCACCAATACTGGGTGGCTCCTCACAGCTGTCTTCCACGGCGGAACCAATTCTGTGTGCGCCTCATTCTTGTTCAGCTGTGGGTTGCAAAATGTCATACTTCCCCTTCAGAAGTATTTTTTCCGTGGTATAAAATTTTAAAGACAAAGTTGTTTGTTTTTTTAAGAATTAGTGGTTTTTTTGTTTGGTCGGTTGGCTGTGCTGCATGGCTTAGTTCCCAGCCAGGGATGGAAGCCAGGCCACAGCAGGAAACCCTTGTCGTGATGCTCTGGTGAATAACTGGGATCCATGTATCCCCTTGGGCCTTGATAGTCCCAGCAAATTCTTTGTCCTTTGAGAAGCAAAACAAAACTCAGTCAGGAAGAGGGTTTGATTCATGTGGCAAATATTTTAAGATCCCTGTTTGTACGTTGACCGTGTTCTTTTCTGATCAGCTAATCAGCATCGGATCCTCCTATAACTATGGGAATGAGGATCAGGCAGAGTTCCTCTGTGTTGTCTCCAGAGAACTAAATAATTCGACCAACGGCATTGTCATCGAGCCGAGCGAGAAGGCGAAGGTGAGCCGCCCTGCCCGGCGTTTGTCCCTGACTGTGCTCCCAGCCCTGCTCTGCCCCGCCTGAACTGCTGCTCTCTGCTTCTTCCCTTCCTTCTCAAGCCAGCTTTGCATTTCCCCTTCATTTTGGCCCTTTGACTAATGTCATTTAAACCAGGATTTTTGAAGCAGTGACATAGGCTTTTAGTTTAGGACACATGAACTAAAGTAGGGTAGTCTTTTCCCAGGCTCTGCAAATCAGTGAAAAAGAAAAACTAATGGCCACTGATTCCTGTAAGGTGAGAATTCTGAAACTCAGAGTTGAAAGTATTTTGCCTTTATAGTTTGAAATTGTTCTATCTCTCTCAAGAGAAAAGGTGTTGGGTTAACTCTGTGACACCCCCCGCACCCCAGCTCCCTGAGGTTACTGGGAGCTTGTGGCACACTGTTCTGTCCTTCCTCCACTATGCCCCTCACACACACACCCACAGTGCTTCTCCGTCATCAGTGTGTGGTGAGCCCGGCCTGTGTCCTGCTCTGGGGAGGTTGTCCTCCTCCATGTGAGGTGGTCCTCCTCCGCGTGAGGTGGTCCTCCTCCGCGTGAGGTGGTCCTCCTCCGCGTGAGGTGGTCCTCCTCCGCCTGCGGTGATCCTCCAACTGCGGTGATCCTCCGCCTACGGTGAGCCGGAAGTGTCTTTCCCTCAGGGGAGGTGATCCTCCTCCACGTGTGGTGGGCTGGCCTGTGTCCTGCTCAGGGGAGGTGGTCCTCCTCCCTGTGCGGTGGTCCTCCTCCCTGTGCGGTGGGCCTCCTCCGCGTGAGGTGGGCCTCCTCCCTGTGCGGTGATCCTCCTCCAAGTGTAGTGAGCTGGCCTGTGTCCCTCCGCTCAGGGGAGGTGATCCTCCTCTGCGTGAGGTGGTCCTCCCTGTGTGGTGATCCTTCTCCCTGTGGTGATCCTCCACCAAGTGTAGTGAGTTGGCCTGTGTCCCTCCGCTCAGGGGAGGTGGTCCTCCTCCGCCTGCGGTGGTCCTCCTCCGCCTGCGGTGGTCCTCTGCCACATGTGGTGAGCTGGATGTGTCCTTTTGCTCAGGGGAGGTGGCCCTGCAGCACATAAGCCCTGCCCCAGCGTCTTCATACTGCAGTGCTTCAGGGGTGCTGCCTCGCTTCCCAGGGTAACAGGTCATCCTGCTGCTGCTCCACCGGGCCCAGTGAGAAGTGACTCTGGTCTCTTTCTCCTCCTTCAGTGGGCTGGGAAGCCACCCCACCTAAGAGCAGTGCACGCCCAGAGTCCAAGCCTGTCTCCCCCGTCTTGCCCTTCCAGATTCTTCAGGAGAGAGGGTCTCGGATGTAAACTCCCGAGTCCTCAGTGACGAGCGCGCCCAGCCGAGCACGTCTGTGAAATTCAGTCTCGCTCCTGTACAGTAACCGAGCTACTGCCAAGCCAAGCCGCGCCTGGCCCCCAGTGGAGGAGAGTTCTGGTCAAAACCAAAGGAGCCACACCCCCATCCACAGGAACCCGAAGACAGATGCCGCTTTCAGTTGCACAGTACCTTCTCAGAAACCTGCTTTTCTTTTCTTAGCCGGTGTTGTAACAAACCTCTCCAAGAGCACTGGGCTGGGTTCCCAGGTGGAGCTTGTCTCAGGATGGGGCGGGGAGGAGGAAGCCCTAGGTCCTTGCAGATGCTGTACTTCCTGGAAGCCGGAGCGCGTGCAAGAGGGTTGTCCTGAGCTGTGCCACGTTTTCACCTGAGTGTGCCCTGTTGGACACGGGCAGTCGCTTCATCACGCCACCTTTCTCTCCCACACACCCCAGACTACCGCAGCAGACGCAGAGTCTGGTTTAGGCTGTTGAATTGAGGTTTCGGTGAGGGATAGAGTTGCCAGAGCACCCCCACATTCCTATGAACAAAGCCTCTTTGAGGAGGGGAGGATGGGGGGGTCACAGCTCTGGATTCAGGCCACCAGCTGCCCCATGTTTGGCTTGCCTCATTTCTCTCCAGCAGCTGGCACCCCGTCCCCCGGCCCCAGATAGCTCACCTTCTCCCCAAGAAGAGGTTCAAGGCAGGCGGTATCCTGCACGGAGTCAGACAGACAGACTGGGGGGCACTGTAGGTAGCTGGTGTAACTGCTTCTGTAGTCTTTGCCTGCCCTCTGTTGGCCCGTCTTCCTTCCCTGACTTTTTAAACTGGGGCCGAGGATAAAGGGATTTTGGACCCTCTGATGCCTTGGGGTGGAGACAGCCGTTTTCTCCGAAAGTTGCCAAATGTAGTCTGTAGTATCAAAAGTGGCGTGTTTTTGTGATCGTCTCTTAGAAATGCCTTGATCGAAAGTGCGATACTTGTGTCTCTTCTTGGTTTCTGGCCTTGGCAGTGGTCGTGAGCCCCTGCCATCCGCTGTGTGTATGTGCATTTGACGGGCGGGCCCAGGACCCCCTCATCTGACCCGGCCCTCACCGCCACTTCCTTCTGTGGGGGCTGAGGCATCGAAGATCCAGTGTTTGACTCAGGAGCCAAGCCTCAGAGCTCGTAACTGGATTGCTGTCTGAGCTTCCGAGTCTTGGTGAGCAGTCATGGAGCTCAAAGGGGCCAGAGAGCCCTGGCTTTTCCCTGGGTGACTTTCCTAGTATGGCAGGTGGTCCAGAGAAGGGGAGGTGCCTGTGGGGAGCGCTTTGTTCATAAAAGATCCCTCAAGCCCGTGGCTCCTTCTAAGCTGAGGTTCCCTTTGCCCCCCAGCTCAGCTGCTCACCGCATGGCTCTGGGGTCAGGGTTGCTTTAAAGTGACTATCGACTGTGCCAAGTGTCTTTCGAGCCTGTGACCGGCCCCTGCCCAGACAGGAACCTCATGTTGCCCTCACACGTCTGTGTGTAGAGTAGGGGAGAAGTGTGTGTCCGGGGTGCCTGCTGACACACTGTGTCTACACCCCAGTGTGAACGTGCATGTCAGCACCACGGATGTCTGGCCCGTGCCCAGGACTCTTACAGCTGTAAAACGTTAGAGGAACTGCTACCTACAATAAACAGTTACCCCTGCAGAATGGTTGCAGGTGTCCATCCTGACCTCTTTCACGGGGAAAAAATTGAACACGTCAAGGAAAAGCTGCCATCAACCAGAGGATGGTGGGTGAGGAGCTCTGGTCAGTGGGAGTTAGCACCGTCAGACTGAAAGGAGGCAAGCCTTGGCGTCTGGGGCCGCAAGCCCAAGCAGACCTGCTTGTCTGGGGCTCATCTGAAAACCAGCCTCTGGTCCCAAGTCAGCAAGCAGGAGCGAGGAGGCTGGAGAGCAGAGAGGGCCAGGCCCTCTGGACGCGTCTTTCTCATCAAGCTTCTCACGGGTCTGCTGTGGAGTCTGCGAAGACCGGCGCGCCCCTCGCTGAGCACTCAGAGGGACCAGCAGGCCGCCTTTCCCCAGGTTCCCTCCCCCGGCCACCCAGCGACAGTCTCAGTTGTTTCAGCGCTCCAGGAATCTGAGAGGGATTGTTTCTTAAGGTTTCTGGGGGAAGTATTTTACCCAAGCCCTTCGTAAACCAAGTTGGTATTTTTTTCCTGAAAGCCGGCTCCCTCAGGGAGAGCCTGGCTGACCGCTCCAGAGAGAGGCCCAGCCATTGGCTGGGGGGTCACGTGAGCAGTGCCCCACGCTCTCCTGCTGCTCAGGGCTGCCATGTGGGCGACGCTGGCCAGCAGGGCCCAGCCTCCTCTGGAGTGGCTTTGTTTATGCACAGTTCTAACTGATCTCAGGGGTGTCCGTGAGGCATAGAGGAGGAGGAGACATGCTGAGGGGAAGGGCTGAGAAGTCACCCACACCCTCCGGGATGGCCTTAGAGCCAGGCCTTAGGGACCATACCTGTCACTTGTGGGTGCCCTTTGTTGCCGTTTGTGTCTTTGAATAAAGTCTGAAATGCTGTGACCCTTTCCCCCCCCCCTCTTGTCAATAAAGACATGAAACAGACTTCTGAATCTTGAAACCTCTGGTGTGTAGTTCTCAATACTCAGAGCTCCTGGAGTCCTGTCACTCAACATTGATGATTCTCACACTGTCCTCAGGAGATGAATGTCACTGCACCCTTTTCTAGCAGAGTTTCTTACAGAGTCCTCCTTTCTCCTGCTGCTAAGACTGCCTGGGGGGCCGGGGAGGAGGGAAGAGGCTGGACCTTCTTTCTCCTGGCTTTCATTCCACTGCATCTGAAAGGACCAGAGAGTGCCAAGGGACAGAAGGTGGGACAGATGGGCTTCCTGCAGGAGAGCAGGAAGGAGATGGGGAGAAGTAGGAGATGGGCTTTAAGGGAAAAAAGTCTTCCTGGAAGAGAACAGGTGATGGGGTGCTCATTTTCTCTGCCAGGAGGATGAGGAAGAACGTGAGGTGAGAATCCAGTCACACAAGTTTAAGTGTTGATCCCTAAGTCATCGGGCAGGATGTGGGATCTTCTGAAGGAGTTAGGTCGTCCCTCCTACAGGGCGCTGACAGCTGGGGAGGAGGTATGTACAGAGAAGAGTACTGAGAAGGGCTGTGGCTGTAACAGCTCCAACAAGAGGCCACAGCAGTGGTAAATGGGAGGGAAAGGAAAAGGCCTGGGGGACTCGGGTGTCACAGCCACGGGGATCGCAGGACAGAGTTACTGCTCCCAAGTGAGTGTGCCTGTTCGTTGTGGCCGACTCTATGACCCCGTGGACTGTAGCCCACCAGGCTCCTCTGTCCATGGGATTTCCCAGGCAAGAATGACTAGAATGGGTTGCCATTTGCTCTTCCAGGGGATCTTCCTGACCCAGAGATCAAACCCAGGTCTCCTGCATCGCAGGTGGATTCTTTACCACTGAGCTACCTGGGAAGCCCATTTGTTCCCAATTCTGGGGAGCAAAGAAAAGAGGTTGGCATTATTAAAAGGTCAAGATGCAGGGTTTCCGTGATGGCTCATTAGTAAACAATCCACCTGCCAAGGCAGGAGACACAGGTTCGATCCCTGATCCAGGAAGATTTCCACATGCGGAGCAGCAATTGAGCCGACACGTCACAACTATTGAACCCGTGCTCCGCAATAGCAGAGGCCAGTGAGAAGCTCGCACACGACCACTAGAGAGTAGCCCCATTCACCGCCAACTAGAGAAAGCCTGCACAGCGTGAAGAACCAGCACAGCCAAAAATAAACTTTTAAAAAGAATGAAAAACAGAAGGTTGAGGCGGGACTTGCCTGGTGGTCCAGTGCTTAAGACTCTGCACTTGCACTGCAGTGGGACCAGGTTCCATCCCCGGTTGGCGAATGGCAAAGAAATCCGTACAATGCGTACCGTCAAGGAGGGGCCCTGCGAGGGAGGCTGCCGACGGGGGCTCACCGCACTCCTGGGACCAGCTGTTGCTGCCAGAGTGAAGCTGCATTGCTGTGGTTGCTCTGATAACAGGAAGGGACTCATCTCTCTCCCTCCAGCTCCCTCGCACGTCCCTTACGGCAGCTTCTCAGCCCCAGCAGCACCCGGCAGTCTGGGTGGGTTGGGACTGAGAGGAACTACAGCCGGGGCTGCTCAGTATCTATAAACTCACTTCTATGCATATTTGAACTTCATACAAAATGGTAAGAATAACTTTATGCCTCCATGTGACAAGATGCAGCTATTCTTTACACAAAGACAATCTTACCCTCTCCCCTAACATGAAAGTGAAAGTGAAGTCGCTCAGTCGTGTCGGACTCTTTGAGACCCCATGGACTGCAGCCCACCAGGTTCCTCTAACCATGGGATTCTCCAGGCAATACTGGAGTGTGTTGCCATTTCCTTCTCCAGGGGATCTTCCTGACCTAGGGATCGAACCCAGGTCTCCCACATTGCAGACAGACGACTTTACTCTCTGAGCCACCAGGGAAGCCTTTTGAGGACTTCCCAAGTGGATCAGTGGTAAAGAATCCGCCTGTTAAGCCCTAACATAAGACACTGCAAACAGTCATTGTTCCCAGGTCTGAGAGACAGTCACATCTATTTCTGGTCTATGTTAATTACCCCTCAAATTAGCTTTG
>NW_011494943.1:6976921-6981621 GCF_000754665.1 Bison bison bison
TTTGTAGGTTTTGATTTTTGATGGGCAACTCAGACCATATGGTCTGTTGATTCCCATGAGGAGGGAGCAGGGACTGTTTCTCAAAAGGCGAAGAAAGAAAAAAAAAAGAATTAGTCGCTCCATCGTGCCCGACTCTTTGTACCCGCCAGGCTCCTTGGTCAATGGAATTCTCCAGGCAAGAATACTGGGTGGGTTGCCTTGCCCTTCTCCAGAGGATCTTCCTGACCCAGGGATGGAATCCGGGTCTCCCGCATTACAGGCAGACTCTTTGCCACTGATCCACCTGGGAAGCCCTCAAAAGGAGAGTCGCTGTAAAAGGAGTCACGGGTCTATTCCGAAACCCTGGAGTCTGCATGGTGAGTCTCCTGTTGGGACTTGCTGGAGGCTCTATATGGCACTGTTTACAGATCACTTCAGTTCCACTGAATCTGCTCAGTCATGAGCCCAGGTGGCAGGCCAAAGCTAAATTTTTTATAAGAATCATACCATGCAGAAGGATTCTCATCCATGAAGCTTTCCCCTGGAGTGAACTGTTAACTCTGTGAAGTCAGTTTAATACTATATAATGCAATTAAATTGTTTTTCTATTTCATTATTTCTTAAAAATATTTTAATTAAGATCATGGTTTTCCAAGAGATTTTTGGGGGAAATTTAATTCAGTTTAACCAATTCTAGCTTTTGCCCTCATGAGTCATATTTTTGCCCTTGTGGGCTTGCCTTTGTGCTTTTATGTCCTCTCTTGTTTATTTTCCCCAAGTCAGAAGTCACATTTGGCAGCTCAGAAATCTGATGGCCCAATGGTTAATAATCCACCTTCCGCCGCAGGTGACATGGGTTTGATCCCTGTTCGGGGAACTAAGATCCCACATGTCACAGAGCAGCTAAGCCCACCCACCACAACTAGAGGGTATGTGTGCTGCAGTAAAAGAGCCCGAGTGTCACAAGTAAGATCTGACACAGCCAAATAAGTATTTGTTTTTTAATCTAAGCCTCGTATCTAAATTTGAGTATTTTTAACCAGTTAGTTTTCTGTTAATTATTTCTAGCAAAACACATAAAGTGGACAGAAGACTAATAGTTCGTTTTTCTCAGCTTTCTTGTAAGAAAATTGTGAGCAAGCTCCCTTGGATAATCTTGGTGGCTTTATGTCTAAGCTTGGGCTATTGCTCCTACTCACATTTCATTCTAATAGGGTCCACACATGCACTGTCTACACAGTTGGCAAAACACCCTCAAAATATGCCCTCCTTTGTGCAATTATGATAGATAGCCGACAAGCACTTATTGGAGAGGGGAGGGTTTGGAAGACGCCGCAGAGTTCTTAAATGAGACCCTGACGTTGGAGGAGGGTCCGGTTGGCAGGTGCAGAAGGGACGTGGTGCTCAGCTCTCGCTTCTATCAGGGCTCCAGCAAACGTCCGCTTCTTTGCGGCCTTGCGCTGCACGGCCACTCTGTGCCTGGAAACATGCTGTGCTGGGCTTAGTCGTTCAGTCGTGTCTGACTCTGCAACCTCGTGGACTGTAGCCTGCCAGGCTCCTCTATCCATGGGGATTCTCCAGGCAAGAATACTGGAATGGGTAGCCTATCCCTTCTCCAGGGGATCTTCCCAAACCAGGAATCCAACCGGAAGCACTGATAACGAAAGCTGAGTCCTGGAGTCCTACTGCTTGAGTGGGAGAGGGGAATTCTGGAGGCAGAGAGGAAACAGCCAAGCAGCTAGCTGCCTAATGGCCAAGGGACTATTCATCGGAACCTGGGTAGAGGCAGAGGGGTAGAGATGCTGAGCTGTAATCAAGGTCCTCGGAGATACTTAAAGGCAGCCTCATATTCAAGAATCCCTACAGGCACTTTGTAATCCAGTGGTTAAGAATCTGCCTTGCAACGCAGGGAACTCGGGTTCCATCCCTGATAGGAAACTAAGATTTCCCTGGTTGGGGAACTAAGTTGCATGTTGCAACTACTAACACCCGAGTGCCACAACTAGAGAGTCTGTGCACCGCAGCGAAAGATCCCATGTGCTAAGACCCAAGGCAGCCAAATAAAAGAAGCCCTACAAATCCTAGGGAGGATACACAAGAACACACATCAGACTCCAGGAGATAGTGAAGGACAGGGAAGCCTGGCGTGCTGCAGTCCACGGGGTCACAAAGAGCGGAACACGACTTAGCAACTGAACAGCAGCATAGAAATAACAGAATGAAATGAAAACAAATTTGCAGAAAATCTTACAAGTCACCAGAAGCGGGGGAAAAAGGTTACCCTTCAAAGAAGCGGCAATAAGACTGACAGCTTCTCAACAGAAAAATATAAACCAGAAGACAGGGGAAGGGACTTCCCTGGCAGCCCAGTGGTTAGGACTCCATGCTTCCAATGCATCGGGGAAAGGTTTGATCCCTGGTGGAGGAACTAAGGTCCCATATTCTGTGCAGCATGGCCAAAAAATAAGTAACAATAAAAATATATTTTTTTAAAAGACCATGGAATTAAATCTCCAAAATACTAAAAAGAAAGCTGCCAATGTAGAATTACCAAGTGAAGATATTCTTCGGAAGTAAAGATGAGGACTTCACTGGTCCAGTGGCGAAGATGCTCCCAAGGCAGAGGGCCCAGTTTCAATCCCTGGTCAGGGAACTAGATCCCACATGCCATAACTAAGACCTGGAGCAGTCAAATAAATATGAATTTTTTTTTTTAAAAGAAGAGTAACATATTGCGACTTCCCTGGTGGTCCAGTGATTTACGACTCAGTGCTTCCACTGCAGGGGACACAGGCTCCATGTTGGTCGGGGAACTAAGATCCTGCATGCTGCATGGGGAGGCCCAAAAACAGAAAGAGTGACGTACTGCAGACTCTTCAGGGCATGTATCCTGCTGGGGGAGAAGGCTGGGGAAACAAACGCTGACAAGAAGCTGTCGCAGTGATGAGACTCTCTCCTAAGCTTCAGTCACCTTTTCCTTCTGAAGATCAGAACCACAGTGGAAAGAACAATCTTGAGCATCACCAGTCGGATAATGTTTGGCTCACTCAACTTCAAACCAGGAATGAGCCTTGAGATCTCTTCTACAACAACCCTGTGGATTCACCAGAGAACCAAGGTCCCAAGAGATGAAACGACTTGCCCAAGATCTCACGGCCACTTAGTTGCCACTTTCCTTCTCTGCTTAGTAAACTGAGTCCCCCACGTCCACTGCAGGGGGCCCTGGGTGCAGCAGCTACTCTGTCTCCTGGGATGAAGGTTCCAGAGCAAAGAATATCCTGGGAGGGGCAGGACCCCTCACCACTGCAGCATGTCCGCTGACACCTTTCTTTTTTTCTGAAGTAAATTTTCCTGGAAAACATTAAAAGAAAAGTTGATTTCCACGTGCACGTTTTGTGTGTGCCAAGTCGCTTCAGTCGTGCCCTACTCTTTGCGACCCCATGGGCTGTAGCCCGCCAGGCTCCTCTGTTCATGGGATTCTCCAGGCAAGAGTACTGGAATGGCCAGCCGTTCCCTTCTCCAGGGGATCTGCCCAACCCAGGAATCCAACTCAAGTCTCCTATGTCTCCTGCATTGGCAGGCGGGTTCTTTACCACTAGTACCACTGAGAAGCCCTTCCATGTACTACCCTGTCCTTCCCCCCTGCCCCCCCCAAAAAAAAGCATTATTCAAACTCTAGGAGGCATTTGCAGTCAATTTCAATGATGATGAAAAGCTTTAAAATCCTTATAGTCCTATAAAGACATTCAGGAAGAAACATGTTTCATGCTGGTTTTCTTTTAAAACTAAAGACTAGATGAATATATATGGTTACCAGGCACACATCATTGTTAGTAATCAACTGTAATATGTGTTTTTTTTTTAATTAACTGGAATACCATGTTTTACTATTTACTTATCTTCACATCTTCCTTTATTGAGTCTGTTTTGCCCTGCTGACATCACAAGCAGAAGGCTGGGGCTGGTCATGCTTGAATTGTGACATCAGGAGCAAAACTGTGGGCAGTCTCAAGGAGGGGGTCCAACTCGATAGGGGGACCACAGAACAGCAGCCAAAGGGAAAGGTGAGAAGGTGGTCGTCTAACCCCAGGGGATGTAAAGGGGTGGGGTTGGGGCACACTGGGCTGGGAGTCCTCCCAGCAGCTGGTGACCTGGGGCCTCGCACCCCCCACCCCAACGCGGGCCTAAGCACCCAAGTGTTCTCTTCCCTCCATCCACAGGGCAGCAAGCCTTTGGCTCTCCTTGACATGCAGAGAGTTTCACGTAAGTACTTGTGTGCTGACCTTTCTCCCAAAAGGCCAGGGAAGCGGCTCGTTTCCCTTGTCGCCATGTGACTTCTTCCTGCCTATCTACCTTCTTGTCCAAGATTTGTTCCAGGAATTCGGGCAGGGACAAAAACACAAGCCTCAGTTTATGCCCCTGTGTGGGTACAGTCCCAGTACCCGGTGGGCAGACCAGCTGTTTCCAACAGAAGAAAAGGGGTCCCCCTCAAAGGCCCCTCAACTCCCGCCCTGGCTTCAACCTGGCTTTGCCCCGTCTTCCCAGGGCCAGTCCAGGACCAAGCCCCAGCCCTGCAGCCCACTGCCAAGCTCTCAGGAGCTCCCCAAGGCCAGTTCCTGATGAATGACAGCAGTCTCTGCAAGCTGGAGGACCAAGTCCTCTGTCCCGTTTGCCTGGAGGTGTTCCGCAACCCAGTCACCACCGCCTGCGGGCACAACTTC
>NW_011494943.1:6981721-6982258 GCF_000754665.1 Bison bison bison
GGGCACAACTTCTGCATGAGCTGCCTCCAGGGTTTCTGGGACTACCAGGCCACCATGGGCGAGCCACTCTACTGCCCCCAGTGCCGGGAGAGCTTCCCCACGCGGCCTCGCCTCTGCAAGAACGTCATCCTGGAGGAGATGGTGACCTGCTTCACCCAGGCCAAGGGCCAGACCTTGGGGTCCTCACGGAGCCTGGCCGGGCCCAGGGACGTGCCCTGCGACTTCTGTGCCCCTGAGAAGCTCAAGTCCGTCAAGTCGTGCCTGCAGTGCATGGCCTCCCTGTGTGAGAAGCACCTGCGCAGCCACTTAGAGGACCAGGTGTTCCATGGGCACCAGCTGCTGGAGCCCGTGTGGGACCTCAAGAGCCGGCTGTGCCGCAAGCACCGCAAGCTCCGGCGGCTGTACTGCCGCACCGAGGGCTGCTGCGTGTGCGGGGCCTGCCTGCTGGAGGAGCACAAGAACCACGACACCATCCCGCTGGAGGAGGAGCGCGCACGCAAGGAGGTGGGGGGAAGTGGGGAGCGGGTGGTGCGGAAG
>NW_011494943.1:6982431-6987200 GCF_000754665.1 Bison bison bison
AAGGAAAGGATTGTAGCCATTAAAGTGTCCTTAGTCTCTCAGTCATGTCTGACTCTCTGCAACCCCATAGACTGTAGCCTGCCAGGCTCCTCTGTCCGTGGGGTTCTCCAGGCAAGAATACTGGGGTGGGTTGCCATTTCCTTCTCCGGCCATTAAAATGATGCTCGGAATTCCCTGGTAGCTCAGTCAGTTAAAAAAAATCTGCCTGCAATGCAGGAGACCTGGATTCGATTCCTGGGTCAGGCAGATCCCTGGAGAATGAAATGACAACCCACTCCAGTACTCTTGCCTGGAAAATCCCATGGACAGAGAAGCCTGGCAGGCTACAGTCCATGGGGTCGAAAAGAGCTGGACACCACTTGGCGACTAAACCACCCAAAGTGATGCTCACGAGGGTCCTGGCAAGACATGACAAAGTGCTATCAGATTGATTGAATAAGGATCCAGGGACTTCCCTGGCGGTCCAGTGGTTAAGACTCTGCTTCCACTTAGGGGAATATGGGTTTATCCCTGGTGGGGGAAGATCCCTCATGCCGTGCACTGCAATCAAAAAAAAAAAATTAATAAAATGGTTAGTTCTTTATTTTTTAAAAAAAAGGACCCAAAGTTATTTGTGATGAATCCTACTTAAAAAATTTTTTGCACAGAGAAAGGAATGGCTGAAAGGTATCATATCAAAATACAAACATGTCAGGTTGGGTGAATCCCTTTTTTTCTATTTTCAAATTATGTTTTCTCCATTTGGATTGCTTTCTTCGATGGAGTGCTTATATTTGAAACATTGTATCAAGCATATTCTGCTGCTAAGTCGCTTCAGTCGTATCCGACTCTGTGTGACCCCATAGACGGCAGTCCACCAGGCTCCCCGTCCCTGGGATTCTCCAGGCAAGAACACCGGAGTGGGTTGCCATTTCCTTCTCCAATGCATGAAAGTGAAAAGTGAAAGTAAAGTCGCTCAGTCATATCCGACTCCTAGCGACCCCATGGACTGTGGCCCACCAGGCCCCTCCGCATGGGATTTTCCAGGCAAGAGTACTGGAGTGGGTTGCCGTTGCCTTCTCCAAAGCATATTCTAGAACTGTGCTATTCCAACGTAGCCACCTGCAAGAAAGAAGCTTGGGCCAGAATGTAAGCCAACTCACCACACTGTTGAGTTCAGCTGACACTTTTTTCACAGCAGGACCTTCTCAACAAAGGGAGAAATGTGTTGATTTACAGCCTGGCACAAGCTTCTTCTTTTGCTGTGGGTCAGCAACAGTTCACAGACAGGTACCTGGAATCCCACTGTCCCACAGTAGATTGTGAATCATGACAGCGCCCGCCCCTGGGATGTGCTTGTGCTCAGTCGCTCAGTCCTATCTGACTCTCTTTGTAGCCTGTCAGACTCCTCTGTCCTTGGAATTTTTCAGACAAGAATACTGGAGTGGGTTGCCATTTCCTCCTCCAAGGGATTTTCCCGACCCAGGGATCAAACCCGTATCTCCTGAGTATCTCCCTGTGCAGATTCTTTACCGCTGAGCCTCTGGGGTAGCTGAGGCTTATGTGGAAGGACTTGGGGACACAGTTCTGCCTGGACCTGGTGGCACTGACCCAGGGAGCAAAGGACTCCGCATCTGATCGACTCCTGCTCACCCCACTGCCCCCCTCCAAGGCGTCTCAAATCACTGAACCCCTCCATAGCTGCTGCTTGTGATCTGAACCCTATGGTCATCAGCTGTCAGAAGCAGAGAAACTGATTCCTAAGAATGGGGAGTCTCTCAGGGAATGAGAGAGAACAGGAGCAGAGTGGCCCCGAGGGACTTCCTTGGCCGGTCCAGTGGTTAGGACTCTGCACTTCCATTTCAGGGGGCATAGGTTTGATCCCTAGTTGGGGAACTAAGATCCTACCTGCCTCATAGCCAAAAAAAATAGAGGGGTGTCGGTGGGTCATCTACCCTTCAGCCCTACCCATCCTCATTCAGACCTCTTAAGAACATGAGGTGGGACTTCCCTGGTGGTCCAGTGGTTAAGAATTTGCCCTGCAATGCAGAGGACACAGGTTCAATCCCTGGTTGGGGAACGAAGATCCCACATGCCACAGCTGGAGAGTCCATGTACCGAAAGGAGAGATCTATGTGCTGCAGCTAAGACCTGATGCAGCTAAACAGGGCTGGTTTTTTTTTTAACTGAAGAGGTGCGTTTCTTCTGAGCTCTGACATGGGACTGCCCACAGAGGGCTTCTGCTAGGGCACCTATCTGAATCACTGGCCCACTCCTCTTCCACCTCACCCTCTCACCTCAGGTCGAGGTTCGGAAGGTCCAGGCCAACGTGGAGAACCAGATGTTGATCATCACCTCTGACAGCCAAAAGCACCGGGGCCAGGTGGCTTTTCTCTCGGTAAGCTTGGCCCATCGCCACCTCCGGCCCAGGCTTCCCCAGCACCCTGCTTCAGGCTTAGGGGGCCTCTCAAGGGCTTGGAGTGGATGGTGTGGGGCCAGGCAAACAGAGAGGTGATGCCTCAGCCAGCTCTGGGCCCTGACAAGCAGGGTAAGGAGGTGGGGCTCAAAGACACCTCTCTGTCCCCCCACACCTGCCCCCAGAAATTGATCCAGACAACTCGGGACGAGGTGAACGCCTGCTTCTCAGAGATCATCCAGGAGATCAAACAGATGCAGATGAAGGTGCTGGATTTCGTGGAGAAAGAGGAGGCTGCCGCCCTGGGGAAGCTGGGCGGCTCCATCCAGCAGAGTCACAACCGGCTCCTGAAGCTGGAGGGGGACAGCATCTGGCTCCGAAGCCTGCTTGCCAACCGCAGCGACCAGCAGTTTCTGCAGGCAAGGCCCCTCCCTACCCCCACCACCCAGGCCCACGGCAACATCCACTGGGCTGCAGGGGCTTTGACAGCCCTAACTCAGATATCCGAAAAGCCAGGAGGAGGGGAGCAAGCTGTCTGGGTTTGAACATGGGCAGCTTTCCCGCCTGCCTCCTGGTTCTGGGGAACCGCTAAGCCCCAGGCCCCTGCTTGGGGCCTGGCTAACAAGTGGTACTGCCAGCCCCTCCCTGCCTGCAGGAGTTGCCCAGGCTGAAGCACTTCCCTGCCTGCGTGGAGCCCCTGATGGGCACCAACTGCGAGGAGAAGCAGAGCTTCCTCCAGCTGCCAGAGACGTTGGCAGAGCTCCGGACCCGACTGGTGGACATGGGTCTCAGCTTCATCAACCAGCTCCTCCTGAAGGGTTAGTTAGAACCTGCTTGCCTGGGGCGACTGGAGACCCACCTGCCTTCTGGGGATGGGCTGCCCCAAGGGCAGCAGTTGGGAGTCCGCACACTTGTAAGAGAGCCCGGCCTGTCTGTGTGCACCTTCTCCAGGTGACTCAACCTCCTGGAAGCCCATGCCCCTCTCTGGAAGGACACTGGGCTGTGAAAGTGTCCTCAGCAAAGTCCCCCATCTTCCCCAGGCATTAAGATGAACTCCTATGAGGTGCTGCCCCCGGATGTGGACAGGAAAATACTTCTCAAGTGTGAGTCCTCAGTCCTGGGGTCCAGCCCCAGGGGTGGGAAGGAAAGGAACAGGGCCCTTGGTTGCCCAGCCGACCCAGCCCCACCTCCATTCAGGCCAAGGCTCCAGAAAGATGCCAGATCTCTCCTGCCCTGACCTTGTACTCTGGACTAGAGACCTCAGAAGGCCTGTGATTCCACGGCCCTGAGAGGAAGGGGAGAAGGCTGTCCTGTCCCATGCCCATGGGTGGCAGGGCCTTGACCAACACCCAGAGGCCAGCTCTACAGCCCTTGTGGCCCTGATGTGGCTCAGCCTCTGCCCTCAGCTGGGTGCCTGCCGACCTCCGCTGGACTTTAGCCAAGCCAGCTTGGATGGCCCTTGTACAGTCAGTCTCCCTTTTCAGTTAATGTCCCTGCAGCCCCTCTCCCAGGCTGGGCGAGGGACCAAGTGACTCTCTAAGAAATCATCGGTGATGTCTCTGAGGTCTCCAGGGTCACAGCTGATGAAGCCTCTGATGACCCCTTCTGAGCGACCTCCTCCAGGAGCCGCTGACGCTCCCTTAGTCCCACGCAGTCTTGTGTCCTGCACAAACCGAAAAGGGGATCCTGTTAGGCTTTGGCTGGGGAGGGCAGATGGGGGACTCTTGGTTGCCCACCTCTCTAGGAAGGCAGGCCTTTGGACAGCGCCCAGCCAGACAGTGTCCACCCCTGCAGGCTGGAGTTGAAGACTTAGAGAGGGGAATGGAGGGGCCGCTCTTGGGAGCTGGGGGTGGAAGCACTTGGTGACTTTTGTGCCGAAGCTCTGAGCTTCGGCCCTCCCCTGTCCAGACCTCCAGCGCTCTGCCCCCCGGGCCTGCGGACCCTAGCCCCTTTCCCATACCCCCTCGGCCCAGGTTACTGCAACCTGAACTTCGACGCCACCACGGCCAGCGAGGAGCTCTTCCTGTTCAAGGAGACCCACTCGGTGCTGAACCTGGGCATCCTCCTGGAGCCCTTCGCGGCGGGCGGCCCCTTCCCGGGCTTCAAACAGTGGCCGCAGGTGCTGTGCTCGCGCGGCCTGGCCGAGGGCCGCCACTACTGGGAGGCCGACGTGTCCAACTCGTGGGTGTGCCTGGGCGTCACCTACCGCCGCAGCCCCCCGCTCGGCGGCCGCCCGCGCCGAAACATCGTCTATTTGCTGGGCCGCAACCCCTACTCGTGGTGCCTGGAGTGGGACTCGCTCAAGTTCTCCGTGTGGCACAACAACACGCAGACGGTGCTGCACGGCGGCTACCACCGCACGCTCGGCGTGTTG
>NW_011494943.1:6987300-7004195 GCF_000754665.1 Bison bison bison
CTCCCCCCCCCCGCTCGGCGTGTTGCTCGACTGCGCGGCGGGCTGCCTCTCCTTCTACGGCGTGGCGGGCGGGTGCCCCTCCTCTCCCGCTTCCTCGCCTCCTTCCTGGAGCCGCTCTACCCTGCCGTCATGGTCAGCAGCGGCGCCTCGGTCACGCTCAAGCAGCGCCCCTCCGAGGCCTAGGCCAATAAAGCTGGACTCGAGCGCTGGCTGCGCCCGCAGGGAGGGGCGCGCCGGGGGATGGGGGCCGGCCCCGCGGGGTCCCTTGGCCCGGGGTGGAGGGGCGGGCGGCGAATCCGCCTCCTGACTCGCTGCCTGGACTTCACCAGCGACGACCACCCAGGGGTCCCGGGAGGTCCTGGGGATCCCCGAAAACAGGCCGATCCTCCCGTCCCCATTGTCACGGGAGAAGGGGCTCAGAACCAGGCTGGCGATCCCCCTGGGACTGGGGACAGCCCCGTGGCCTCCAGAGGGGGGCGATTCCTGACCAGGATGCTCGGCCTCCCCCACCCATGAGCTCCTAAGCCCCTTCGGAGGGTCTCAGGTTGCCCAGGAGTGGGCGGGGCTTGGGCCAGGTGACTCCTCCGCAGGTGGCCAGACGGAGAGCTGGCACCTGACCCGCGGGCGTAGAGGTGTTCTGAGTTACTGGCTTAATTGGAGGCTAGGGAGTTAAGCCGGGGAATCATGACTGTGTCAGACCTCCCTCCCCAAAAGGCTGAGGGCGTCGGTCCAGGCGGGGCTCCGGCCCCCATTCCTCTGCCCAGCAAGAGTTTTTCTCACATGGCTGGTGTTTTTCAGCTGAGGAGCATGTGGAATTGAAGCTCTCCAGGTGGGTGGGTGCCTGGAAGCTGCTGTCCCCGCCCCCCAGCCTTAAGCCCACCGCACACAGCTCCCCTGGGTAGCACTGCTGGGAAGCCAAGGGGCTTCATTCACATCCAGGTCTCTTCCATCTGACCTGCCCAGCCAAGCCAGACCGTGTGGAAGTCACAGGGAGAGGCTGGGCCTTGCCCTCCGACCACAGCAGCTGTGTGACCGGGGACTCAGCCCCTCCAGGGAAGCAGCCTGGACATTTCTGGCCTCGACCAGTTACTTGTTCCTGTGGCTTCTCTTGTGGGGGGAACCCTGGTAGGGTTAATGATTGGCTCAGAAGAGGAAATGAGACAGTCACGGGGGGAGAAAACTCCCTGGGGCAATGTGGTCCAGAAACAGGGCGTGCCTGAATTCCATCCCCGCCTGGCCTGTCGCCAGAGACGTCAGTAACCCTTGTTTCTTACTCTGGGGCCTGGTAGGGTGTCCAACTGGCAGGTGGAAGGTGCACTCGGATGGCCTCACAGAGTGGGGCACCCTTTGGCTGCTCTGAGCCTGGGCTGTGGTTCTGTTGACCTTCCTCCCTGGAGGCTCTGCTCAGCACCAGTCCAGTAACTTCCATTCCTCACCAGTGCTACTGGTGTGGATGGATAGAAATTAAACCTAAACCTTTTCCCTTTGTGGGGAAAGCTTGCATGCCAAAGTGCTTAAATCTTGTCTCCCCACTCCCCCAAATCAGTCCATGGACTGAGGTCAGGAAAGGCTGAGGGGGACTTTCTGGTGGTCCAGTGGCTAAGACTCTGAGCTCCCAATGCAGGGGGCCCAGGTTCGACCCCTGGTTGGGGAACTAGAACCCATGTGCAACAACTAAAGATTCTGTGACCAAGATCAAAGGTGCTGCAACTAGGCCCTGTTACAGCCAAATAAAAAATTTTTAAATGCTGAGAAGGTAAAAAGCATGACCCAAGGAGACAGCAAGAGCCAGCTCCATGGATATGAGTCCTTCCCCACCGGGGTGGGGGGGGGTGGGGGGGATGGGAGGGCGGGGTGGAGCCGATGGAGGTGCCTCCCTCATCAGCTCCTCCAGGCTCTGAAGGAGCCTTCACGTGTGTGATGCTGGAGCCTGATACCCTTAGGCACACGCTGATGTGAAACCCACATCAAAGGCATGTTACTTGTCCGCTTAAACAGTTCCCCAAATTCATAAGCCCCCGGGGATCCACAATGGTAGTCCTGGGGGCAGGGTGGTCATCAGATGCTTGCCAGTATTTCAGAAAGCCAAACAGCAAGCAGGCCTGCGTGTCAGTGAGGCTCATCAGGAAACCACAATGTTGGGGTTCTTGGCTCAGCATTTGCCTCCTGGGTGAATATATCATAGCGGGTGATTCAGGCTGCAGAATCAGCCAGAGCTCTTCCATAATCCACATGGGTGAGCCCTGGCCTCAGCCTTTTCCCAACCTTGAAGAGACCAGGGAAGGCACTGTCCCTAGACTGCCACCCACATTCTTCTCATGCCTTCCTGCTCCTGCCTTAACACAACAAATTTTTTTTTTTAATGTGAATCCAGACAGACTGTAAACTAATCTTCCCCAAGGGTTATTTCACTTAAAAAAATCCTGTGTCATTTCTCACAAGAAGATTATGTTCCTATATTACTTGGGCAATTTTTAAAATATATATATTAGGTAAAAGTAATTTTCCTTTTATTTAACAAACACGTAATGCCTACTGCACACCAGGGGCCCTGTTCATAGCAAATGAAATGTTGATGGCAAAACAGCTCATTTAATTCTAATAACAACCCCCACCCTGTGCAGGAGGAAACTGAGGGTAAGAAGTGCCTTGTTCAAGATCATGAAGGTACATGAATTGCGGAGCCAGATTCAAACCCAGTCAGTCTGCTTTTTCAATCATTATGCTACGCCACCCCTCCAATAGCACATTCATTGTAGAAAATTTAGGTAATATAGAGACGCAAAAGAAAAAATATTCCAGGGCTTCTCTGTTGGCTTAGTGGTAAAGAATTTGCCTGCCAACACAAGGAACCTGGGTTCCATCCCTGGTTGGGAAAACCCCATGTTCTAAGGGACAACTAAGCCATGCATCACAGCTACTGAGCCCAAGCACTCCAGGGCACGTGAGCCGCAACTATTGAGCCCGCTCACACTAGACACCATGTTCTGCAATAAAAGAATTCACTACAATGAGAAACCCTTGCCCCACAGCTAGACAGTAAACCCATCCCTGCCCTGCCCCGTTCTCCACGACTGGAGAAAGCCCGAGCACAGCAACGAAGACCCAGCACAGCCAAAGATAATTTTTTTTTTTTTTTAAAGAAGATATTCCTACCATAATCCTTACCACCTCCCTGCAGAGATAACCTCTCCTGGAGAATTTCCTTGCAGTCTTCTTTTGTTATCAAGATGTAGATGTTGTAGCTAGAAGACACAACTATCATGCATTTTCCAAAGTTACTTTCGAAACGTAACGTGACATATTACATCCTACACATCTGCCCTACAGCTTTGTTTTATCTTTAACTCCTTCCCTGATTCCCTCTAGAGGTGGGTGGCGAGTGGCAGCCCAGCCGAAGTCACAGATGTTGCTTCCTGGATGTTACTGAAAGTCTGACCCAAACCCATGGGGTGGGAGGGTGAGAAAGGATGGAGCTGAAGGATGCTGGTACCAGCAGACGTTTCCGTCCATCTCATCATCCCATCGCACAGGTGAGGACAGCAGGAAGCAGGACCAGCTGGCAGGAGCCTCAAGAAGGAGTCTTAACTCTTCCCTTCCCCATGAGAGGGTGTGCGCAGGCTGGAGGTGGAAGGATGGGGATGTTTGTGGGAGCCTCTGGCAGAGGCCCTGCCTGTAATGCAATAGCTACCAGACGGCTGTCGGGAGCATCTCCCCAAAAGCCCACATAAGCACAAACCCTACAGTTTTCTTCTGTGAGAAAGGCAATCTGTTGGGGACCTAGACCGGGTCTACAGAGGTAAGCCGGGCTTCCCTGGTGGCTCAGTGGTAAAGAATCCACCTGCCAATGCAGGAGACACAGATTCGATCCCTGGTCAGAGAAGATCCCATGTGCCACGGACCAACTAAGCCCATCCATCACAACTATTGAGCCTGCGCTCTAGAACCTGGGAACCAAAACTACTGAAGCCTGCCAGCTAGAACCCATGCTCCGCAAGAGAAGCCACCACAATGCGAAACCCATGCATGACAACAGAGTAGCCCTCGCTCGCGTAACTAGGGGAAAGCCCACGTGGCAACGGGGGCCCAGCACAGCCAAAAAGAAACAAATAAAATATAAAAATAAAGAGGTAAACCGCCTCCAGCCTTCCCTGCTGACCCAATCCCATCCCCACTCCCACCCTAGCTCCTTGCCTTGAACATCAGTGTTCAGTAGTTCTCATGGACTGCATCACCAGCCCCCACTCCATTCTACTCTTCTACTCGACTCACCTCTCGCCCTTTGCCCCTGCCATCCCCTCTGCTGGGATCATGCCTCACCCTCACCTGCTTCCTTATTCTTCCTCCTCATTACTTCTTTTTTTTTTTTGGCTGAGCCCCACAGCATGTGGGATCTTAGTTCTCCAATGAGGAAGTCCCTCAAATGAGTCTTAAGGACTAAGGAGGAGAAAGTAACAAGCGATGAGAAGGAGGGACTTCTCTAGTGGTCCAGTGGCTAAGACTCTGAACTCCTAATGCAGAGGACCCAGGTTCCATCCCTGGTCAATGAACTAGATCCCACATGAGGCAACTAAAAACCCTGCATTCTGCAGCTAAGACCCACTGCAGCCAAAAAACAAAAACCCGAGGAGCCACTTTAAAAAAAACTTAACTAAGACATGTTTCGCCCCAGGAAGCCACTCGCAAACCCTCTTCTCCCTAAGCCAGGTGGGCTCTCCCCTCTCCTGCCATCACCTTCTACACGCATCCCTCCTGGCACCCACCTTGTTTCATGTGGGAATTCTCCATCAGACCAGCTGCATGCTGGGTATGTCATGTTGGTCTCTTTTGCTTAGCACATGCATGCCCCATGTGAAAGTGTGAAAATAACTCAGTTGTGTCCGACTCTTTGCGACCCCATGGACTGTAGCCCGCCAGACTCCTCTGTCCATGAGATTCTCCAGGCAAGAATACTGGAGTGTATTCCATTCTCCAGGAAATCTTCCTGACCCAGGGATTGAACCTGGGTCTCCTTCATTGCAGGCAGATTCTTTACCATCTGAGCCAGCGCTTAATTGATATTGACCTAAGGACTGAAGGAACACTTCAGCGGTCAGAGGGTGGAAGGCCACCTCGATCCTTGCCTGGGTCAGGCTGGGTTGGCTGGGTGCAAGTGGCCCAGGAATGGCCACTCACCTGGTTCCTTCTTCCTTTGCATCCTTTTCTCCCTCCTGAAGCCAGGTCCATGTGCCCACTGCATCCAGATAGATGCAAAGGACCTGTGAATTCTTCCCTGGTTTCCATCTCGACCTCCCCTCTAGCCAGAAGATTATTCGAGGCTGAGGGCCCTCCAGCAGGCGTGTGAGGGGAGAGACATAGACCTCTCTGGCCTCTGTTTGCTGATCTGTAGGAAGGCATGGATTGAGATATCACTTGTATTTTCTGAAGATTATACAACTCCCAGGGCTTCTCAGACCAGATGGTTGGAAGACATGGTGCATTTCAGGTAGAGCCAAGACTAGGGTGAAGCCAGTGAGACCCTCACCAGGGGCTCGGCATTTAAGTGCACACATGTGGGGTCAGTCGCTCAGTCGTGTCCGACTCTTCACTACCCCATGGACTGTAGCCCGCCAGGCTTCTCTGTCTATGAGATTTTCCCAGCAAGAGTATTGGAGTGGGTTCCCATTTCCTTTTCCAGGGGATCTTCCCAACCCAAGGATTGAACCCATGTATTGGCAGGTGGATTTGTCACGAGAGTGTATGCTCCTTGGTTTTTGTCCCATCACAACAAAGATTTGGAATGACGGACATTAAAGCTCCCTTGGCGTGTCACAGCTCTCGGATCTTGGATAGACCGTGTTATAGCTCTCAGGTCTCAAAAGGACCATGTTATAGTTCTTAGACAAATCAGTGTTACAGCTCTATTTTATTTAGAAGATAGCAGGAAAATCCGTCTTTGAGGCGTGAGGGCACATCGATCCAAAGACGTAAAGAGAAGAGCGCCCCAGCGCGCGGGAGAGAGTTTTGACTCCTCTTTGCATATGTTTTTCTCTCCCTGGGCCTGTCCTGTGTAAATTGGGCCAGCCAGGAGTGCTGTTTGTTCTACCTGAGGTCCTCACTCACTTCCTTGGACCTTCCTTTGTTCTATTTTCGCGGGCTTTTCCCTTCCGTGTCTTTTAGCCACCGCCATTCTGGACTCCTTTTCCCTATTCTACCTACCTAACAGATTCTTTACCACTGAGCCACTTGGGAATCCTTCAGGATTTAAGGGGAGGAGGCAAAAAACTCAGGAAACAAGATAAATAATATTTAAGGCAATATTTCACCAAATCAAAATTAATGCAAAAATCTATGATGGACAGAATATCAAAATTGTAAATAAAGACTCATCTTTTGGGAATTCCCTAGCAGCCTAGTGGTTAGGACTCTGCTCTTTCACTGCCAAAGACACAGGTTCAGTCCCTGATAAGGGAACTAGGATCCTGCAAGCTGGGCAGCATGGCCTAGAAGAAGGAAAAGGACGCATTTCTAATGACCTGACCCATTGCTTGTACTACCTGCCACTAGTACCTTGCACTAGTCCCAGCCCTGATTCCAACAAAATTTTACTCATGAAACCATTGGCCACTCCATTGGTACTTTTTTTTTTTTTTTTTTAAGGCTGCTCTGTGTGGCATACGGGATCTTAGTTCCCTGACCAGGGATCGAACTCATTGCTGCATTGAGAGCTTGGAGTCTTAACCACTGGACCACGAGGCAAGTCCCCACTGGCCATACATTATTGGTCTGATTTTCTAAAAATATTACCTTTAAATTATTACTAGATTATTATGTATGTATTTTAAGAATTTTTTTTTTAAGAATTATTTTTGTATTTATATTTTTGGCTGTGCTGGGGCTTCGTTGCTGCACACAGGCTTTCTCTAGTTGCAGCGAGCAAGGGGCTACTCTCTAGATTCCGTGCACGGGCTTCTCATTGAGACGGCTTCTCCTGGTGCTCAGCGGAGGCTCACGGGCTTAGCTGCCCTGCGGAATGTGGGATCTTCCCAGCCCAGGGGTCGAACCTGTTTCCCCTGCATTGGTAAGCAGATTCTTAACCACTGGATCACCAGGAAAGTTCTTATTATTTATCTTGTTTACTGAGTTTTGCTGGTGTCCCTGTAAATTTTGAATTCCAGGCAAGTGCTTCTTCACTCATCTCACCCCAGACAGGGGTTTCACATGTCCAGAACTTAGTAGCTGGACCAGAGGGAGATGGCATTGATGCCAACTGTCCTGTGAACTCAGAACAATCACGCCCAAGTGCCTACAACGCTCTGTTGTCAGTAATGTAAAATCTGAATAAACTAAGAGACAGGCTTTGAGGGGCCTTGTGGCCACACCAGGGGCAGTGGGTGCTGGTGTTAATGCCAAGTTCTGGCTGATGCTGGGCTTCAGGGTCATTGGGGCACACGAGTGAACGTGCCAGGTTGGATATCTCGGCTGAACATAGAACATGTGGAGGGGTCAGTATAAAGGTGGTGGTGGGAGCTGCAGTTGGGGAGTGAGGAGAGGAGAGGAGGGGGTGCAGGTCAGAGCCTGGGGCCTCTGCCATTCAAAGGTCAAGTGCAGGGACTTTGCTGGTGGCCCGGTGGCTAAGATGCTACACTTCCTATGCAGGGTGACTGGGTTGGATCCCTGGTCAGGAACCTAGATCCTATGTGCCACAACTGAAGATCCTGCATTCTGCAACTAAGACCTGGCACAGCCAAAATAAATAAGTGAATAAACATTTTAAAAAAGAGTTCTTTCTGCCATCTTTCTGTGCTGCCAGAATGGTGCTCATGAATGTCCTGACTGATGCGCTCAAGCATATCAACAATACCGAAAAGGGAAGCAAACGCCAGGTGCTTGTTAGGCTGTGCTCCAAAGTCATCGTCAGGTTTCTAATTGTGATGACGAAGCATGGTTACGTTGGTGAATTTGACATCATCGATGATCACAGGCTGGGAAAGTTGTTGTGAACCTCACCAGCAGGCTGAATAAGCGTGGAGTGATCAGCCCCAGATTTGATGTGCACCTCAGAGATCTAGAAGAACAGCAGAATAACCTGCTCCCATCTCGTCAATTTGTCCTGACATTGTCCTGACAACCTCAGCTGGCATCGTGGACCATGAAGAAGCAAGACAAAAACGTACAGGAGGGAAAAAAAATCCTTGGATTCTTTTTCTAGGGATGGACTGTATACAAATAAAATGCCTCAGAGGAAAAAAAGAAGAGCAGGGACTGCCCTGGTGGTCCAGTGGTTAAGACGCCACGCTTCCAACGCAGGGGTTGTGGGTTCGAACACTGGTCGAGAAAGTACGATCCCATGTGCTGTTCAATGCATCCAAACACACAAACAGAAACAAAGGTCAAGAGCAAACATCACAGGTGGCCAGAGACACGAGAGGAAGCCCAGGAGAGAGAGATGCTCCACAAACCAAAGAAAGAGCTGATTTCAAGGAGGGCGGGACCAGTGTGGTCTGATGCTTCAGGCAGATCAGGACTAGACGTGCTCATTGGATGTGAGCTCACGGGGTGGGAATGGTGAGTGGGGCAGAAGTTTGCCTTAGAGAGCGGAGAGGGAGTGGAGGCGTCAGGCTACGGAGGGGTGGGGGCGGGAGCCCGAGGCCGGTATGAAGAGAAGGAGGGTAGATTTTTGTTCTGGTTTCATTTTAGGAGAGGCTCGAGCTTGTTTGAATGCCAGTCTCACACAACAGCCTGCCTGCATGACGATCTGAAATTTCTCTGCATAGATCTGTGCCCAGCAGAAATTATAGATTTAGCAGGAAATGCTTAAAAAAAAAAAAAGCCACAGTTTCCAAGGGAAGAATAAGGGTCAGGGGGAGACGGTAGCCTAGGAACACGAGGGAAGACCCCTCAGAGAAGGTGGACCTGGGGCTGCATCCTGAAGATGGGTGTCTCCATCAAGCCACAAATGCCCACTGGGCACCTGAGCTGGGTTGAATAGAATCTCCCCCAAGTTCATGTCCATGCAGAACCTCAGGATGTGACTTTATCTAGAAACAGGTTTTTGCAGATGTCGTTAGTTAACAGAGGGTCATACTGTAGAGGGCCTCCCAAGTGGCGCAATGGTAAAGAATCCACCTGCCAATGCAAGAGACACAGGTTCGATCCCTGGAGAAGTACCGGGGTCCAGCCCCGGTTGGATCCAGGGATTCCCTCAGGATGATGGCATCGGCAATTTAGAATAGCAATAGTTTAATTAAGTATTAATTAGAGATATACAGAGTGGTTAAATAGGGATAGCTCAGTGAGAAAATTCAGTGGAGAAAAGAAGCTGAATAACTTGGTTTACGTGGAAAACCAATAAAACTCTGAGACAAGGAGTTTGTGTCACCTGTGTAGGCTGCAGGCATCCTTCCGTTCTCCCGAAGGGGAGGAGACACTAAGGCCTCCCCGGTCAGATCTTAGAAGCCCAGGCAAAATTAGTAGGCTTGACGAGCCTCCAGGCTCCAGATGGGAATTCAGCCAGAAGGTGAAAGAATGACATGGGGAGACCAGGCTTCGGTGAGCAAGGCCCGTAGCTTTATTTTCAACGGGGGCTTTTATACCCTAAGTTGCACATAGAGGATAATAGGGGGTGTGAAATCATGCAAAGTCAGCAGTCTTTGATCCTTATCGAAACTAGGATTTCTTTTCTGCAAACATCGTATACAAATGGTTTAGGTGATTTACATCATGGCCAGAAGGCCTGTTAACATTTTATGACTCTGACAAAGGTTTGTCAACCATAAGACTTATTTTCTCTAAGAGTAATTATTTTAAAGTTTGGCGCCATCCTCCGAAGGTGTTAGAAAAAGTTGCATTCCTATAGGGCAGAGGTGCAGTGGGTTTACAACAAAGGAAAGAATTTATTACCTTAAGGATCTAAAGTTGTTAACACCAAGGCCACCACTTATTTTTTCTACATACCAACTA
Organism: Bison bison bison; assembly: GCF_000754665.1. Classification (NCBI taxonomy): domain Eukaryota; kingdom Metazoa; phylum Chordata; class Mammalia; order Artiodactyla; family Bovidae; genus Bison; species Bison bison. The sequence continues at coordinate 6,997,243 of NW_011494943.1, forward strand.
TATTAATTAATACACTTCCAAGGATACAATACAGGGGATGTGGAAACTTGGCAGCAAGCATTGGCTCAACAATGAAATCTTCTACTAGTTCTGTTCTGACAATTTCTAACTCTCTATACTATAAGGCTCTATACTATTTGAATATCTTAAGCTCCCCATGCCTCTCACGGTTGGGAGACTGTAAACAATCGTATGCATAGCTGTAGGAGTCCGGGTAAGCCTGTCAGGCAAGTTAGAGAGCCATCTGAGGGGTTTGGATTTAAACACTCCTATTATGCCCAAGAGGTTAATTAGCCAGAGCTCTAAGTTGACTTCCTTCAAAGAAAAGGTGGTGGGGGACAGCCCCCCGTAAAGTCAGAGGTGTAGGTGAGAGCACAAAGCAGTAAAGTAGGCAGACTCTGGTTTGGGGGTAGACACTCAGGCAGGCCCAGAGGGGCACCCCTCGAGTTCTGGCTCGCCTTGCCCACCAGAACTCTCCCACATAACCTTGTTATGGGTGGGGACTCCCGTGCTGGCTCCCAGCAGAGAAGGAAATGGCAACCCACTCCAGTATTCTTGCCTGGAGAATCCCACGGACGGAGGAGCCTGGTGGGCTACAGTCCACGGGATTTCAAAGAGTCGGACACGACTGAGCGCACACACACACACATACTGGAGTAGGGTGGACCCTAATGCAATGCCTAGTGTCCTCATAAGAAGAGAAAACAGAGACATGGAGACATTCAGATACAGAGAGAAGACGGAACAGAGAGGGATGCAGCTGCAAGCCAAGGATCATTCGGGAGGGAGGTGTGGGCTGGACTCCCTCTCAGAGCCTTCAGAGAGAGCTGACCCTGCCCAGCATCTTGATCTCAGGCCTCTGGCCTCCAGCATGCGGAGAGAATACGGTTCTGTTGCCTGGGCCTTCCACCCCCGCCCTGAACCACCCCCTCAGCCCCTCATTCGTGGTCCTTTGTGTGACAGCCATGGGAAACCAACACAACACCTCCTGAGCGTTTGGCTCGGCGCTCTTCCAGCCGCTGGAGATACCGAAGCAGACGGCTCCCCCAGGTTCTCAGAAAGCTGCGCCTATCTGGGGCCACCAGGATGTTCCAGATGGGGTGTCACTTGGCCTTCCTTCTTGCAAGCTGTAGGGGTTATCCAGAGCGATGGGGAAGCAGGGAGATGTGAAAGCAGGGATGTGGCTGGAGCAAAGGAAGGGATGGGACTGCCGGGCCACGGGGAACCGGAACAGGCGCTTGGTTCTGGCGTGCTCTGGCCACCCCAGAGGGAGGCAGGCCTTCGGGGAAATGGCATGATTTTTTTTTTTTTTTTGCTGTGCTGCCACACTACTTGCAGAATCGTTTTCGTTTGACTGCCCTGGGTCTTAGTTGCATCCTGTTGGATTTGGTTCACTGACCAGGGATCAAACCTGGGCTGAATGCATTGGGAGCTCATAGTCTCAACCACTGGACCACCAGGGAAGTCCCCCCAGTTTTTTTGTTTTTTATTTTTTTCCGCTGTGCTGGGTCTTCGCTACTGTAGGTAAAACTTATCTTTTCTAAAAAACTTCGCTTTTCTCTCCTTGTGCTGTGCGGGGTCTGCTCTCTACATGTGCTGGGAGGGCTTCTCATTGCAGTGGCTTCTCTTGTTACAGAAAGCACAGGCTCCGAGGACGTGGGATCTTCCTGTCCAGAAATCGAACCCATGTCTCCTGAATTAGCAGGTGGATTCTTTACCACTGAGCCACCAGGGACGCTTCCCCTTCCACCATGTTTTTTTTTTTGTTTTTTTTTTAATATTTATTTATTTAGTTTTGGCTTCAGCAGGCTTCCTTGACCCGCACGCAGCATGTGGGATCTTAGTTCCCTGACCAGGAATTGAAATCACGTCCCCTGCATTGCAAGGTGGATTCTTCACCACTGCACCAGCGGAAGTCCTCACCCAGTTTGTTTTTAAATGGACAGTTTTGAGCGTATCAGGGCAGCCCAGGCGGGGAGAACCATGGGCTCCAGGGCCAGGCTGAGTGGGGCCAAGAGGAAGGGTGTTGGGTGTGAAGTGAGGGCCCGAGGGGTGACATCTGAGGGTAGAAACGCACGTGGGGTGGGAATGGGCTAGGAGGCGAATCCTCAGGGCCAGCTGTCAGGCGTGTGGGCTGGAGTACTGGGATACGAATGTGCAGAACAGAGCCTGCCAGGGTGCTGGCAGAGTGTCCTGTGAACTCAAAGCCGGCACGGCCTTCCAGTGCAGCCCTGAAAAGTGAGATGCCTTTTTTTTTTTTGGCTGCACCACGGGGCATGTGGGATCTTAGTTCCCTGACTAGGGATCAAACCCAGGCCCCCTGCGTTGGAAGCAGAGAGTCTTAACCACTGGGCAGACAAGGAAGTCCCCAAAGTGGGGAGGGTTTTGGAAGATGATTCTGCCATTTCAGGCAGAGAGGCTGAGGAGAGAGAGCTGTCAAGGCTCAGTGTGTGAGCTGTGTGGGCCTGAAGGGGCCCCAGCTTCAGGAAGAGATAAGACATCTGAGCAAGATCTCAAAGGGAAGAGGCAGTAGAATTAAGCTCAGCTGGATATGAAGATGAAACCCAAGGGGAGGGAAGGAGGCCCTGCATGGGATGGAGTCAGAGAACAGAGGAAGGGCCTGGTCTGAAGAGGAAGCTGCTGTGGGCAGTGTAGGGACAGGCTCAGTTCCGGTGACAGTGAGAAAATCTCAAGGAGAACAGCTTGGAGCTCCAGAGACGGGGGTGGCGTGGAGGAGAGACTCTGGGTAAGAAAGGCAAAAGGAGGACTTCCCCGGTGGTGCAGGGGTTAAGACTCTGGGTCCCCATTGCGGGGGGCACAAGTTCAATCCCTGGTCAGGGAAGTTCCATCTGCCTTGCAGTGCAGCCAAAAAAAAAAGAGAGAGAGAGAAGGAGAAAGCTGGAGAAGAGAGGACTCAGAGTGAGGGGGCTGGAGTGGAGGGGAGGCCGGGGTACTAGGTACCCCAACAGTAGGTCTCCAGCTATGGTCAGTCCTGGGAGAGACTTGGCCCCTCAGATTTAAGTTTAGGAGGATCTTTGGGGGAAATAGCGAGCTGGGTGGCATGGCACAGGCCTCTGGGGCCAACTGACAAGTTGATACAGGCCCTGGCAGAGGAGGGCAAGCAGGCAGAGGAGGGTGACAGGCAGAAGGTAGAAAAGGGACAGAGCTGGTGGAGTAGGGGAGGGGCCTGCGAACAGGAAGGTGCCCAGGGGCCCAGTGCCAGCAGCGCCCAGAAGAACCTGATGGACTGTTCCCACTAACCCAGCAGAGGGCACTCTGTCCATGCCAAGGGCACCGCAGGGTCACGGGCACAGGCCAAGACCCGGACAGAGGGGCAGAGGGACCAGCACCCATCCTGGAGCTTCCTAGTAAGTAAAATATTTTAGGGACTTCCCTGGTGGTCCAGTGGTTAAGACTCCCAAAGCAGGGGACATGGGTTTGATACCTGGTTGGAGAACTAAGATCCCCCGTGGTGCATAGTGTGGCCTTATATATACATTTTTTTTAAATGATAAAATATATATATATATATATATATTTTAAAGGATCCCAAGATCCTGGAATGAGGGACTGACTTGGGGTGGGAAATACTCCATTCCTTCACCAAGCCAGTAAGGTAGTATCTGAACAGTACTTAGAACCTCCTCCATACATGGTGACCCTTATTGTTATATTCTATGCTACACCCTGTGTTAAGGGCTGGGGCAACGTTGATCAACTGGGCAAGAAAGTTCCCTAAGGCTCAGGGAACTTAGTGTGGGAGACACACAACACTCAGCAGGATTAGGGCCTCAGCATGGGAGGTCTGGGAGGCCTTCCTGGAGGAGGGGGCTTCTAAGCTGACATGTGCAAGTCAACCAAGGGCTGACCATGTTTTCTGTTATTTGAAAAAAAAGGTCATCAGGACAGAGTGTTTCAGGGAACGGAACAACCGGGCAGATGCAAAGGTCTCAGGAGGGGTTGGCAGATCTGCATCAGAACATGGTGGTTGTTATTCTTAGTGATGTGTGGCAATTGCGTTATTCAATGCTAATTGTTTAGTCACTAAGTTGTGTCCGCCTCTTTGTGGCCCCATAGACTGTAGCCCGCCAGGCTTTTCTGTCCATGGGATCTTCTGTCAGGATCCAACCCACGTCTCTTGCACTAGCAGGCGGATTCTTTACCATTGAGCCACCAGGGAACCCAACTACTGACTACTTAGAATTAATTCCTAAAGGTTTATGACTTTGAGCAGCTGCCTCCCTCTCTCTTTGAGCAGATGCCTCAGTTTGCTTCTCTGAGTCCCTGGTCGCCCACTCCTCATTTTAGAGCTGTGATATGCTCTAACAAAACCGGGCTGCTGACCAGGCTGCACCCTCGGACCAATCCTTGGGTCAGAGTCACAGAGGAAGGCTGCAGGGATGACCTGTGGGAGTCACAGACCCTAGTTCTGAGCTCTGCAGCCACAGTGACTATGCCCCAACCTGGTGGGAGCTTTATTCTGAAGAAGTACCCAGAGTCTGGGATGGTGGAGGGGGTTTGCCCACAGCTCTCTGAGTCTCATCTTGTTGAGCAGAGGTCGAAGATTAGCATGAGGCTCCCCAGAGGACAGTGGGGTCCTTGGAAACCTAGTTTGATTTTTCCAGAGAGGGTAAGAGTCTCCAGCAAGTCCCTGGGCACTGAGTCCCTGGGTAGGGCCAGAGTACCCACAAATGGGGTGGAGGGCTACACCCAGACTGTTCTGAGTACCCAGGGCAGGTATAGTCAAGTTCCAGGTTTCGAGTGAGATTCCTGGGACAGGGTCCCAAGTGAGAGTCCTCGACTTTGTGCAGAAAACAAGCCATAGTAAAGCGGAAGCGAGCTTATTTAGAGAAATACACATTCCATAGACAGAGGTCCCTCTCAGAAGGTGAGAGTGGTTCTGGTGTATGGGTTTTTCATTTTTATAGGTTGGTGATTTCTAATAGATAGGAGGATTATTCCAACTCTTTTGGGGTAGAGGCGGGGATTCCCAGGAATTGGGCCGCCACCCATTGTTTTGGTCAGCTTTGGAACTATCTTGACACCTGTGTCGTTTAGCGTATGCTAACCTGTTACAATGAGCACATAATGAGGCTCAAAGTCTATGAGAAGTTGAATCTTCCCCTATCTCGGTCCTACTGGGTTCTAAGTAGTTTTTTTGCATTCTCAACGGCTGCGTCATTTGTGTGTGTGTGCGTGTGTGTAATACTTGGAATGATTGTGCCCTGCCCCCCTCCCTTCCTGTCTCACTGCCACCCACTACTGGGCCAGGCTGAGATAAGGGGTACCCAGATGGTGTAGACCCTGGAGTGTGACCCTCTTTTGTCCCCCACACAGGACCTCTCAAAGCCCGAGACCATCCCTTTGGCACCATGGGATAAACCTTAATCCCCTCCTCCCAAGGTTTGTATCCAGGGAACCTCAGGCTAGGATGAATATTCCCCAAGTAAGAGGCAATCCCAGCACTGTGATTGTTGCCAAGAAAATGAACCACAGGCACAGATGTCTAAGATATGACTCACAACTCAATACAGTGTCTCTTACCTCACTCACCCAGAAGTTAAGCTATCCCAATGGGTGGGAAGTGGTATCTCATTGAGGCTTTGGTCTGCATTTCCCCTGATGAATAATAATGTTGAGTATTTTTTCAATGGGCTTGTTGTCCATTCGCATATCTTCTTTGGAGAAATATCTATTCATATATTTCACCCATTTTTAATGGAATTATTTGTCTTTTTACTGTTTGTAAAAAGTATTTGTAAAAATTGTTTGGCTTTTTACGGTTGAGTTGTGAGAGTTCTTTATACATTCTCAATGCAGGTCCCTTATCAAATATATGATTTGCAAATATTTTCCCCCATTCTGAGAGTTATCTCTTCACTTTCCTGATGGTGTCCTTTAGAGCACAAAGGTTTTTAGTTTGGGGGCTGCACCACGCAGCATGCGGGGATCTTAGTTCCTTGACCAGGGATCGAACCCATGGCTCCTACAGTGGAAGCACAGAGTCTTAGACCATCAGGGAAGTCCAAACGTTTTTAATTTTTACGCCATCCAATTTATGTGGATTTTTTTTCCCCTCGCCACTTGTGCTTTTCGTGTAGTGTCGAAAAGAACCCGTCGCCTGATCCAAGGCCACGAAGAGTTACTGCTGTGCTTCCTTCTAAGAATTTTTATAGTTTTAGTGTTGTGTTTTGTTTTTTAAACGGTATGAGGTAGCAATCCAACCACATTCTTTTACACGCAGCTATCTAGCACTGTTTGCTGAAAAGACTATTCTTCCTACCCTATACTGTCTCAGCACCCTGACGGAAAATTAATTGACTGTAAGTGTAAGGGCTTATTCTCAATTCTATTTCACTGATCTATACGTCTACCCAGTAGTAGCATCTTGATTCCTGTAGGTTTGCACTAACTATACATTTTAAACAATACATATCAAGGCTTGGCTAGGTGGGAGAGCAGCGAGAGCAGAGGAGGTGGGGGCCCTCTGACCCGCTCCCAGGGCTGAGGGGGTCCACCCTCTTCTCTGCTCCTCGACAGCTGCCTGCCCGGCCTCCCCTGGATGTGGCCTCCAATGCTCTAGGTTTTCACTGGGAGGAAGCTAGAGCCTCCCAAGAAGGAACCCCGCACCCTGGCCGCCCACGCGACTGCCGCTGGGAGGTGCCGTCTCTTACCCCAAGTTTTCTGCCTTCCATTCCTGGGGCCCTGGAATCAAAGCGGGAAAATCAAGAAGCTGGATAGTGAGCAAGTGGGCTACACCAATTACTTGTTAATTACATACCAATGGGCCCGTAGGCGCCGGGAGCCGGGCCGGGGCTGCTGGAGTGGTCCGAACCACTCGGAGGAGGGGGCGAGGTTGCAAGCAAGGGTGCCTGCCCGCGCCTCCCCGCTCCCCCGGGCCTGGTCCCGAGGCCTCCAGCCCGGCTCCAGGAGACGCGGAGGTGGTCCCGCCC
>NW_011494943.1:7004519-7006710 GCF_000754665.1 Bison bison bison
CTTCCCTCGCTGGGGTCCCCGTGGGCGCCGTCGCGGACCCGCCCGGCCGGGGACCTCCGGGGCCCTTTCCCAGCCGGTTGGGGGTGAGGATCCAGAAAAGCTCCTTGTCCGCGTCCCGCGGGCCGCTCCAGCCTGGAATGGCTGGGGACCCCCACGGCCTGGTGGGTGAGGGGACAGGCACCACCCAAGGCCTGGGCTGAAACCTCCACGGGGGACGCCGCCTGGACGTCCCAGAAGCCCCACCCAGAGGAGATCCGCCGTGAGGGGGAGGGTGGGAAGCAAGCCCTGTGGAAACTGATCCGGACGGCAGGGAATGTGCCAGGGTGGCAAGAGGTCATGAGGTTTCTGCTGCCTCGCCCATCCCCCTTGCAGGCCGTGGGCAGCCGGGGCCCCTGTCTGGATGGTGGGGGCACCTCTGGAGGCAGAGAAGGGAGGAGGGTGACCGGCTCCAGCTGGCCCACCTCTGGAACCGCCTTCTTCCTTCCCCGGCTCCTGCCAGGTCCAGGAATTTGAGGGCTTGTCCACCCCAAGCTCAGGCTGGCTCGCGCTGCTCCCCTCTCCGGCAGGAATCTCACTCCTGTCTGTCCTCTGCCCTGGGCTTCAGGCCTGGCATCCTGCCTGGTGTGGAGCCTGGGGAGGGAGGGGGTCTCCAGGGTCTGGCCATCCTTCCGCTGTTGGTAAAGCTGATGGTTCCTTGTTTTCCTCTCACCAGCTCTTCTGCCAGGAGAAGAGAGCAGAGGTCCAGGGGGAGGCCCTTGCACACCAGGACCCTAACCCCAGACCCCTGCGTGAGAGCATCACTGCCCTTTTTTGCTTGTATCTGCTAGCTCGGAGGCAAGGGCGGGGGTGGATTCTGAGGGCATGGCCAGTCTCCTGGCATAAGATGGGAAGCCCTAAAAAACAGACCGGGCAGTGTGTGTCATGGGAGAAGGACAGGACATGTCATCTAAACTTCCGTCCACACAGCCAGCTTTGGGTCACCTGGGCATGAAGACGGTCGTTCTCTCTGGGCAGCAGGTCCCTGAGGACTGAGGTCAGCAGCTCCCGTGGCAAGCTGCTCACCTCCAGTCCCGGAAAGTGAGAGTGAAGCGTCTCCAAGCCCTGTCTCCTTCCTTGCCCCAACTGTATGCCAGGGGGTGATCATGACTCCTGGTTCCAGGTACAAAGGGAAGACGCCTTCTCTGCCGGGGCAGAGGTGGAACCAGAGCCCACACAGCCGCTCTGTTCCGCTTGAGTCTTCTGGAATGGACCTGCCTGCCTGGAAACCAGCTCACCCTTGTTCCTGGGCTTGCCTGCCCCCCCGGGGAACACAGGTGAGTCACACTGATATTACCTTTTGTGCTCAGGTGGAGGCTGGGTGGGCAGCTGTGAATAGGTCCCTCCCTGTTCATAGTGTAGAAGTGGGAGGAGAAATACAAGTGACAGCGATAAGCACGGAAGGATCCACTCCAGTTTGGTGTGAAAACTACTATTAAGGAGAAAAGAACAGGAAAGGGCCTTAGAGTTGGGGGTCAGCATAGCTTCCTGGAGATGCCTCTGGGGCTGATTCTTGAAGGACCGACTGGACTTCTCTCTGGCTGAGGATTTTGGAATCTCGGCAACCAAGTTCCCGAGGAGGGACCAGCTGGCTCGGGGAGGGGGTGCTGGAGGACCAACAGGAGAGAAAAGCTCTGCGTGTGACCTGGGAGTTGTCTGGGGGCTGTATGGGAGGGCACAGCCTCCTTGGAGGAGGCCGAAGTCCGCAAGCCAGCTCCTAGAGGGAGGCCAGGGTAAAGAGAGAACAAATGTGCTTAGGGTTTCCTGAGCTCTGATTGTCCCCAGAGGCCTGGAGGGAGGAGAAACGAGCTCCACTGAAAGGTTCCGAGGGAAGGTAGGTGCAGGGTGAAGGTCAGAATTCTGGACAGAGTTCACTGGAGGGGAGGCTCAGAGGAGTAATTGCTGATAAGGGCACCAGAGGCCTCTGCATGGAGGGGCAAGAGGCAAGGGCGATGGAGAGGGGACCAGAGCCGGGCAGGGGGTTGAGGGCCCCCAAGTGTCTCCTCTCCCGTCTTCCTTCTCCCTGCCACCTCTGGTCAGAGACAGCCTGCTTCTCGGAAGGGGCATGGGGCTGCCGGGGGTGGGGCGCCATGGTGAGGGACCAGCTGGAGGGAAGGCTGATGACCCTTCTGGGAGGAAGGTGGAAAGTGGCAGG
>NW_011494943.1:7006810-7008786 GCF_000754665.1 Bison bison bison
GAAGACGGAGGGGCCGGGGTGTGTGGAGGAGGGGTGAGCCTTGGAGCAGGGTGGGGAAACTTGACATTCACAGGCAGGATCAGGTGGCATCTGTGGCCTTTCTACTTGCTGAGGGAACAGAAATCCTGGTAGGGGCAAGAGCCAGTTTGCTGGAGGAGGATCTGAGGTTTGCCCCCAAGCTTGCGGCTGAGCCAGGAGAATCGGGGCTGGCTGATCTCTAGGGCCAGTGTCACGTGCAGGAGCCAGGAGGGCAGGAGGTGTTCCCAGCCCACACGCAGGACTCAAGGTCACACACTCACACTCACGCACACACTCACTCTCCCAGGCTAGGATGAATGGGCTACTCACCGTGGCAGGGCCCCTGGGGGTCCTCTGGGGAGGGAAGAGGCCTGTGCTGGAGAAGGGCTAGGGGTTGGAGCCGAGGAAGGAGGCAGTTAGGCTGGATCCAGCTTGGGTGCTGTGTTGAAGCTCCAGGGCCTGGGGGGAAGGTGTGGGGTGCCAGGCTGGGCAGGAAGAGGGGTTTTGTATTTCTGATAGTTTCCTGAGTTTCCATGGATCTTCAGGGCCTAGGGCAGAAAGAAGGGAGGCTGTGGGAACTGGAGCTCCCGGGATGGCTGGTTTCACCGAGACTGCTCTCACTGCCTGGTGTGGGTGAGGTTGGGGCCCCTGCAGACCAGGGAGCAGGGGAAGAGGCAGGATGGAGGGGACTGGAAAAGGGCTTTGCATTTGGGGAGGGGGCTGGGCGTCGAGGCCTGGATAAGGCAGCTTCTGTGATGGGGGCAGTGACCCTGGTGGTGGCGAGGAACCAAGGTAGGACTGAGCCAAGGATGTGAGGGGGTGTGCGTTTGTCTGCACAGCATGGGGCCCTGTTTGTGTGTGTCTGTTTGTCTGTCTGCACGTGTCTGTCTGTGTCTGGACTTGCCTGAGTGTGTCTGTGGGTGTGCTTCTGCATGTGTGTGTGTCTGAGCATGTGTATCTCTGTGCATATCTGTGCCCTCCTGAACACGTGACTACGTGTGTCCGTGTGTCTCTGGGTTTTTCTGTGTGTAAGTGTGGGTCTGCGTGTAACTCTATGTGCTTGGGTGGTCCCATGTGTTTCTCTGCCTGTCTATGTGGTGTGTGTCTATGTGTCTGTGTGTGTACCTACGTAAGTGCACGTCTGTGTGTATAACTGTACCCATCTGTGTGAATGGGTATCTTTCTACTGATTCCTGTGTGACTGTGTATGCACAGGTGTTATATATATTTGTATTTTTTGTATGTGCTTGTGCACCTTTCTACACATTCATGTGTGACTGTATGTTGTATGTGCTGTGTGTTATGTTTTCTGTGTGTTACGTGTGGTGTGTGTTATGTGTGTGAGTTGTGTGGTATGTGGTATGTGTGTTGTGTGGTATGTGTGGTGTGTGTGTGTTGTGTGTGGTATGTGTGGTATGTGTCTGTGCTGTGTGGTGTGTGTGATGTGTGTGTGGTGTATTGTGGTGTGTGTGCATTGTGTGGTATGTGTGTGTGTGTTGTGTTGTGTGTGTGTATGTGTGGTGTGTTGTGTGTGTGTATGTGTGATGTGTTGTGTGTGCATTGTGTGGTATATGTGGTGTGTGTATATGTGCGGTGTGTGTGTTGTGTGTGTATGTGTGTTGTGTGTGCTGTGTGCGTGTGTGTGTTGTATGTGATGTGTGCTATGTGTGTGGTATGTGTAATGTGTGTATAGTGTCTGTGTGTATGTGTGCTGCGTGTTGTATGTGTTGTGTGTGGTCTGTGTGTGTGGGGTGTGTGTGTGATATGTGTTGTGTGGTGTATGTGTTTGGTGTGTTTGGTGTGTTTTGTGTATGTGTTGTGCGGTGTGCTCAGAGAAGCCCCTGCGGGGACAGGCCTCTCTTCTGTGTGACTGTGGGGCGTGTGTTGTATGGTATGTGTGTTGTGTGTGTGTGGTGTGTGGTATGTGCTGTGTGTATGTGTTGTTTGTGTGGTATGTG
>NW_011494943.1:7009237-7019037 GCF_000754665.1 Bison bison bison
GCTGGGTGTGGTGTGTGTATGTGTGCTGTATGTGTGTGGTGTGGTGTGTGTGTGTGGGGTGTGGTGTGTGTGTGTGGGGTGTGGTGTGTGTGTGTGGGGTGTGGTGTGTGTGTGGTGTGTGGTGTGTGTATGTGTGCTGGGTGTGGTGTGTGTATGTGTGCTGTATGTGTGTGGTGTGGTATGTCTGTGTGTGGTGTGTGTGTGTAGTGTATGTGTGTGGTGTGGTGTGTGTGTGGTGTGTGTATGTGTGCTGTATGTGTGTGGTGTGGTGTGTGTGTGGTGTGTGGTGTGTGTACGTGTGCTGTGTGTGGTGTGTGTATGTGTGCTGTATGTGTGTGGTGTGGTGTGTGTGTGTGGGGTGTGGTGTGTGTGTGTGGGGTGTGGTGTGTGTGTGGTGTGTGGTGTGTGTATGTGTGCTGTGTGTGGTGTGTGTATGTGTGTGTGTGGTGTGTGTGATGTGTGTGTGTGGTGTGTGGTATGTGGTGTGTATTTTGTGTGTGGTGTGTGTGGTGTGTTTTGTGGTGTGTGTGGTGTGTGTATGTGTGGTATGTGGTGTGTGTGTGCATGCTGTGTGTGCTGTATGTGGTATGTGGTGTGTGTACATGTATGAGTGGGGTGTGTGTGGTGTGTTGTGTGGTATGTGGGGTGTGTATGTTTGCTGTGTGTGTGTGGTGTGTGTATGTGTGCTGGGTGTGTGGTGTGGTATGTCTGGGTGTGGTGTGTGTGTGTGTAGTATATGTGTGTGGTGTGGTGTGTGTGTGGTGTGTGGTGTGTGTACGTGTGCTGTGTGTGGTGTGTGTATGTGTGCTGTATGTGTGTGGTGTGGTGTGTGTGTGTGGGGTGTGGTGTGTGTGTGTGGTGTGTGGTGTGTGTATGTGTGCTGTATGTGTGTGGTGTGGTATGTCTGTGTGTGTGTGTGTGGTGTGCTCAGAGAAGCCCGCGCAGCCACAGGCCTCTCCTCTGTGGGACGGTGTGCGGCCTCTTGGCGGTGAGCGCCGTGACAGGAGCGCCGCAGGGAGACGGGCTCTGCGCTCTGACGCTGCAGTGTGGCGCAATTTGTGCAGCGGCTGCCCTCACCCGCTGGCTCCCCGGCCGTCACCGCAGCTCTGACAGGGAGCCTGGCTGTGCCCGGGGCTCTGGAAGCAGGAAGGCTGGTCGGGACGTTTGGTGAGGTGTCACTGTGCGCCTGTGGCACCAGGACTGAGCAGCTCCAGACGGCTGCTCCGTCTACCGGCAGTTCTGGCGCGCTCGTGGGCACGCGGCCACGGCTGGGCCGGGCAGTCCCACCTGCTGACCCCGGGATGACGGCACAGCTAGAAAGCGTTCGGCCCACCCGCCCGGGCCCACAGTGGTTCACCTGCTGGCCCTCCTGTCCCTCCTGCCAGGCTGGCTCTGAGAAGTAGGGGAAAGGCGATGCCAAGGTCAGTACGTGGGCCTCTGGTCACCTCCCAGGGGGCGGCGTCCCTCTGCTGTACCCTGTGCCGGGCGAGAGGAAAGGACAGGTCCAGCTGCCCAGCGGTGGCGGCAGGGGCCAGGACCAGCCGGTAGCTCCCTTCTGTCCCTTCCTCAGGCGACCCGGGCAGCGGTTAGGCTGTGGCCGCAGCATTCGTAGCTGAGGATGTCCCAGGCCTTGGAGCGCTCCGAGGGCTGCTGGGCCTGGGTGGTGCTGCTGGCCTCCGTGGTGACGCAGGGCCTCACCCTGGGCTTCCCCACATGCATCGGCATCTTCTTCACCGAACTGCAGCGTGAGTTCCAGGCCAGCAACAGCGAGACTTCCTGGTTCCCCTCCATCCTGACAGCCATGCTCCACGCAGGGGGTGAGCAGGGTGGGGAGGGACCGGGCGTGGGCTGGGGTGCGGGGAGGGATGAGAAGGAGCTCGGGAGGAAGAGAGGAAGCCACAACCTCTCCGGCCTCCTGGGTCCCTCTCTCTGGGGCCACAGGTTTCGCCTGGTGCTGTGAATTCCTGGGATGTCATCTTGATTTCAGCAGGGCCAGTTCCCCCGCCCAGGATCCTGTGGGGCTAGGCTGAGCTGGACTGGGCTGGGGATGGGCACAGGGCAGGGAGGCCCCCAAGATGTAAAGCCAGTCCTCCTGATGAGCATGGGAGGATCGAGCCAGACCATAAGAGTGCAGGGGCACACGCCACAGAACAGCGAGGCTTCCTGTGGGGTGATCTCTCAGAAGCTCAGTTTTTCCCTCTGCCATTTGGGGAAAACAGCCAGCAGCCCCAGGCTGCCCACCTCCCACACAAGGTTGCAGAGAAGATCACAGAGTCCTGCCAGGTCTGAGAGCTTGGGCAATAGAAATAGCCCTCATCAGGGCTTCAGGACAGGAATCAGGGGGCTGGAGAAGGACCCCAGGAGCAAGAGGGGGGCAGAGCAAGAACCCCATCTCTCACCAGGAAGCAGAGGGCTGCGGAGATGGAGGGCAGCCCCCTCAGTTCCTGGTTGGCTTCTCCAGTGATGGAAGGGCTCACCTTGACCCCAGGGAAAGAGAAGGGGCCCGGGTGGGTTCTCCACAATAGCCTTGGGCTCGCGGGCCTGCCCCCCCACTCCTGCGAGCTCTCCAGGGAGACTCCATGGGCAGTGACCTCTTGGTGGGGGCTCGACTTGACAGCCCGCCGGGCTCTCCTCACCCCTGTTTGCCTGTCTCAGGTGATCCATCTCCCCACCCTCCACTGGCACTGGGAGGGAAGTCAGACTGGGATAAGAGCCACCTTCACTGACATGACCCCTGAACCTGCTGCTTGGGGCATGGGCTCGGGGCAAGGAGCAAGGCCAGGCCTGGCTCAGACCGCACAACCTTTCAGCCAACAAGCATGGGCAGTAGTGTGAATCTCAGATGGTTCCTTTTCTGCAACCGGAGAGGGGTCTGGGCCAGGGACTAGGAACCGGGCATTCAGTGGGGACCCCGCTCCCCAGCCAGCTTTAGACTCACACCCAGGAGGCATGCCAACATTCTCGTCAGCCCAGGACTCCTATAGGTCTTTCTTACATACACACACACACACCTTTAGTCCATGCTCATTCAGAGTATTATGGAAATTTTTAACTTGAAAATATCCTTGATCCTAAGTACCCCCCAAACCCACACATTTTAGAGATGAAGACAAGCCGGCACGGAGTATCCAAGGCCTTACCTGTGCTGTAGAGTGAGTTTGGGGAAGAAACTGTGCCCATGCAGAGGGAACATTTGCCTCCCAGTGCCCCACCCCAGCACCCTCTGCTATATCAGCTAAGCTGGCACACGTCCCAGCCCCCGCCCCACACACGATGACTCAGGGCTTTCCCCAATGTCACCTTTCCAAAGTCAGGTCAAAGTTTGGGGGTGGGAAGGATGTGTGGGTCAGCGGTCATGTCCATTTCAAAGCCTCGCCTCTCCCTCTGTGGCTGCCTCTCCTTGATTACCTCTGAGGATGGGCTGCTCACTTCCTCTGTTACTCTCATACTCAGACTGGCTCACACCCACACACCCTCTCTCCACACCAAGCACCCAAACTCACATTGTGTGTGCACACACACTTTCTCTGTCCCTTTGGCTGCGCTCTGGGAGAGTTAACTCTGGAGAAACTCTACAGTGTGTATTTGGGAGGGCGGGTAGGGTGGGGCGGGGCAAGGTATTTGGCGAATGGGGCCCTCTGAGGTGTCAAGGAGCAGCCTGCCAGGACTGGCTCACTTCTACTCTGGGTCTGCACTGATGAGAAAGCAGCTCAGGGTAGAGGTCGGGGGGGACAGGCCCCTCTCCTCCAGAAGCCAAATATCTAGTGATGCAAGACTTTGGTGGTGGCTGGAGGGAATGGGGGAGGGGAGAAGGTACTCCACATACTTTTCTCCAGAGGCTGGAGCAAGGGGGTGCAGGGTAGCCCAAGGCCCTGGGTTGCCCACCCTGAACAGGTTGAAGGATGGTGGGAGGGCTGCAGCCAGTCCTCCTGAGGATGGGGGAGAGGGGGACAGGGAGTGGAGGTGCTCACTGTGATGTAGCCGCCCTGGGACTGTGGTCCACTGAGGCCGACCCCTGCGAGGGGCATCCACCCAGGTCACGATTTCACCCAGATGGATGCGGCCTTCGGTCAGTGCAGTGAAGGGCCTTAGTCTGTACCTCTGGGGATCCTGGTCAGGGTCAAACTGAATATTTGCAGCACCTCACCTCACAGCTGCTCAGACATCACCCAGCCTGACCCCTCAGCCTCTGCAGGGGGAAACCAAGGCCTGGAGAGGGACTGGCCTTGCTCGGCCTGTAGCCAGTCTTTAGCAGGGTGGGGATCAGAACCCAGGCGTGTGTGTTCCAGGGCTTCTGCTTTGTGCCTTTTTTTTTTTAATTGAGGGCTTCCCTAGGTGGTTCAGTGGTAAAAAATCCGCCTGCCAATGCAGGAGACGCAGCAGATTCAGGTTCAGTCCCTGGGTCAGGAAGATGCCCTGGAGGAGGAAATGTTAGCCCACTCTAGTACTCTTGCCTGGAAAATCCCATGGACAGAGGAGCCTGGTGGGCTACAGTTCATAGGTTGCAAAGAGTCAGACACGACCGAGTGACAGCACGCACGCATTTATTATTTACTTTTGGCTGTGCTGTCTTTGTTGCTCTGCAGGCTTTTCTCTAGTTGTAGTGAGTGGGGGCTCCTCTCTGGCGTCTGTGTGTGGGCTTCTCAACGCGGTGGCTTCTCTTGTCGCGGAGCACAGGCTCCGGGGTACAGTGGCTTTGGTTGTTGAGGCTCTCGGGCTGTAGAGCACAGGTTCATTGCTCTGCAGTTGTGGTGCACGGGCTTCATTGCTCCACGGCACGTGGGATCTTCCTGGATCAGGGATCGAACCCGTGTCTCCTGCATTGGCAGGTGGATTCTTTACCACTGAGCCCCCCAGGGAAGCCTTTAAGCCACCTGCTAGTTGCTCCTGGAACCCCCTCCCAAGCCCGTTCTCTCCCTCCCTCTGACCTCGTCATTCAGCTGTCACCTGCTGCCTGCCTCCTCCCCACAGGCCCCCTGTGTAGTATCCTGGTGGGACGCTTTGGCTGCAGAGCAACGATGATGCTGGGCGGCGTGCTGGCCAGCCTGGGCATGGTGGCCGGCTCCTTTTGCCGCACCCTCGGCCAGCTCTACCTCACGGCAGGATTCATCACAGGTGACTGTCATTTCATTTTGAGAGTTACTGGGTAGGTACTGGGTACGAGACTGAAAAGGGCCAGGCGTGGTAAACAGGGCAGGCGAAGCTCTGAATCTCCTGGGGCTGCTCACAGCCACTCGAGGCAGAGGAACAATGAACAGATAAGTAACGAGGGTCAATCCTGACAAGTGCCCGAGAAGACAGGACAGCTGATGCCATGGTGTCCTCATTCGGGTGGGGTTGGGCAGAGATTAGACAAGTAAAGAGGTGGAATAACTAAATCAGCCAGTGTAAAAGACACAGCAGGGTTGGGGGAGGTTGCTGCTTTTTTTTTCGGCTGTGCCTGAGGCTTGTCGGATCTCGCTTACCGGACCAGGGATGGAACCTGTGCCCCCTGCAATGGAAGCATGGAGTCTTAACTCTGACCACTAGGGAAGCCCCAGCTTGCTGCTTTCAGCAGAGCTGTCAGGGAAGGCTTTGCAGAGAAGGTGACATTTGGCCAGAAGGAGGGGAGGCATCTGCCACCAGGCACCCGGGGAAGAACATTCCAGAAGGAGCAGCAAGACCAAAGGCCCAGGAATGCTCTTGGAGCACTGAGGACGCGGATAGGGTAGAAGTGAAAGGGTCCCACTCTTTGCGACTTCAAGGACTGAATAGCCTATGAAATTCTCCAGGCCAGAATACTGGAGTGGGTAGCCGTCCCCTTCTCTAGGGGATCTTTCCAACCCAGGGATCGGACCCAGGTCTCCCACATTGCAGGTGGATTCTTTACCAGCTAGGCCACCAGGGAAGCCCAATAGGGTAGAAGCCCGTGAACAAAGATCAAGGAGGTGGGGGGCGGGGGCGGCGTGGCTGCAGGGGAGCAGGCCAGATAGGGTTTAGTTCCTCAAAGGCTTTGTAGTGAGATGGAAAGCCCTGCGAGGGGTTTGGGCAGAGAGACGTCATCCAGCCACAATTTGTGAAGAACTAGGTACTACCCTGGGGGCTTCCCAGGTAGTCCTAGTGGTAAAGAACCTGCCTGTCAGTGCAGAAGATGTTAAGAGATGTGGATTCGATCCCTGGGTGGGGAAGATGCCCTGGAGGAGAGCACGGCAACCCACTCCAGTATTCTCACCTGGAGAATCCCATGGACAGAGGAGTCTGGTGGGCTACAGTCCATAGGGTCCCAAAGAGTCGGACACGACTGAAGCAACTTAGCAAGCATGCATGCAGGCAGTACCCTAGCTGTGGTGTTGTGAGCACACCACAGGGGGCTAGGCTGGGAGCAAAGAACAGGTAGGGGAATGGTCATCACCCAGCCAGGAGCCAGCTACAACCTTAAACCAGGGTGGTATGATGGAGGCAATGGGAAGGGGTCTCGTTCAGGATTGCAGGTGAGGTACAGAGACGGACACCAGGGTGACCCAAGAGCCAAGGGTGGAGTGGAAGAGTGGAGTGGACGCTAACTACGATGGGGACACTAGGGGAAAAGCAGGTTCAAGGGCGGGTGGGAAGCTCAGGTTTGGACATACCTGGTCTGGCCCTGAGCTGGAGTGGCCAGCTGGGGAGTCCTGAGAGCCCTGGGATTCAGGTCTTGAGAGGAGGTTATCATGTGCTGTCACTAAGGGAACGAGGGAGGAGGGATGACAAGGACTGGGGTCTGGGGCCCAGGACATGGACACTCCAGTGGTTTGCGGCCTGGGCAGGAAGAAGTGACAGAGAGGTAGAAGGAGAACCAGGAGAGTGGTTTCTTGACAAAGGAAGTGAGGAAAGTGCTCGAGGAGGAGGAGGAGGGAGGGACCACCGTGAAGCCACTGATGGATCAGATTGAGCAGGCGTCAGACTCCATCTGCGGCTTTGTAATGTGGAGGGCAGCAGCCTTGAGAATTCTGGAGCAGAGGTAAGAATGAAAGTCTGATTTGTTCAAAAGAGAACAACAGGGGAGTTGCCGGGTGGCCTAGGACGATTCTGGGCTTTCACTGCCATGGCCCGAGTTGGTTGGGAAACTGCAATCCCACAAGCCATGCAATATGGCCGAAAAAAAAAAGAAAGAACAGGAAGGAGGAAATTGAAAACAGTGGAGATAGGATTTCCAAGAAATTTTTATATAAGGGAGCAGAGACATGGGTCGTTATCCAGAAGAGACTGGGGTCAAGAGAGAGTTTTGTTTTCACAGGAGAAATCACAGTGGAGGAGAACGATCTATTAATAGTAAAGAGAAAATGGATGTGGCTGGGAGAGGGAAGTTGCTGGAGGGACGTGCCTTGAGCAGACAGGGTGCAGGGAGGAAGTGGAGGGTCGCCCTTGTCTGGGAGCACAGACTGTCCATTGCCACCGATGGGAAGGAATGTTGGTCAGCTGGGAGTGATGGGAGAGGGGTTGGGGTGCACAGAGGAAGGCTTGGGGGGTCACCTAAGAGTGAGGGAGATTAGACGGTCGATGGAACTGCAGCGGCACCGTGGGAGGCCCGAGAGCCACTCTGAGGCGGGTGGTCGGGGCGCGGTGGTGAGCTTTCCTGTACATTCAGCTGTGCACAGAGTAGGTGAAGGCAGTGGCATTTGAGCTGTTAGGAGAGCAACTCTGGGGGAAGGGTATTCAGGCAGACAGAATGGCACCTGCACACGTCCAGTAAGTGGGAGCTTGGTGTCCAGAGGAAGAGAAAGAAACCAATGGGGCTTTATGTGGTGAGTGGCCTGAGATGGCACCCAGAGGTGGCCAGAGGCCAGACCGTGTAGAGCCTTCCAGGGCATAGTAAATACTTTGGCTTTTTTCCTCCGTGTGAAGGGAAATCTCTGGAAGGTGTTAAGCAGGGAAGAGACTTCACCCGATTTAGGTGTTTGAACATCCCCTGGTGCCTTGCCCGTGGGAACAGGTGTGCCCCCCTGGCAGCCTTGGGAGTGGAGATGCTTCCAGGGAGGTGGTGCGGTGGGCTGATTCCATCTGAAACCCCTGGGCGCCTAGAAGTGGGTCTGGGCTGGAGCGGAAGGAAGACAGACCCGGGACGTGACCCCAAGGTCCCCACCCCGGGTGCGCCCTGGAGCTGGTTCCCCCTCTCCCTCTGCAGGCCTGGGCATGTGTTTCAGCTTCCAGTCGAGCATCACCGTGCTGAGACTGTACTTCACCCGCTGGCAGGTGCTGGCCAACGCCCTGGCCTCAGCGGGTGTCTCCCTAGGCATCACGCTCTGGCCGCTGCTCTCCCGTTACCTCCTGGAGGACCTGGGCTGGCGAGGCACCTTCCTCATCTTCGGCGGGGTCCTTCTCCACTGCTGTGTCTGCGGGGCCGTCGTGAGGCCCGTGCCTGCCAGCGTGACCCCGGAGGCCAGAGAAGGCCTCCCCTCGCCTTCCAAGAGACCCTCGCGAGGCTGCCCGGCGGCATGTGGCCGGGCCATCCGGCGCCACCTGGCCTTCGACGTCCTGCGGGACAACGTGGGCTACCGCGTATACACACTGGGGGTTGTCTGGATGATCCTGGGTTTCCCGCTGCCCCACGTCTTCCTGGTCCCGTACGCCATTCGGCACGGGATGGACGAACAAAAGGCAGCCCTGCTCATCTCTGTCATCGGCTTTAGCAACATCTTCCTGCGGCCCATGGCTGGGCTGGTGGCGGGCCGCCGGGAGTTTGCAGGCCACCGCAAGTATCTGTTCAGCCTGGCGGCCCTGCTCAACGGGCTCACCAACCTGGTGTGCGTGGCATCGGCCGACTTCCGGGTGCTGGTGGGCTACTGCCTGGCATACAGCGTGTCCATGAGCGGCATCGGTGCCCTGCTTTTCCAGGTCCTCATGGACATCGTCCCCATGGACCGGTTCTCCAGCGCCCTGGGGCTCTTCACTGTCCTGGAGAGCATCTCCATCCTCATCTCCCCACCGCTGGCTGGTGAGGCCCTGGGAAGAGAGGGCAGGCAGGGGGTGGCCTGGGTGGGGTGTGTGCATGCCAGGTCGCTTCAGTCGTGTCTGACTCTTTGCAACTGCATGGACTGAAGCCCGCCAGGCCCCTCTGTCCGTGGGATTTTCCCAGCAAGAATACTGGAGTGGGTTGCTATGCCCTTCTCCAGGGGATTTTCCCAACCCAGGGATTAAACACTGGTCTCCCGCATTGCGGGCAGATTCTTTACTATCTGAGCCACCAGGGAAGCCCCTATTTGTGATTTTCTCAGTCACCTCGGGGGACTGGCCACAGCCTGTTCCCCAGCTGGCGATTATGGTATAAACAGTCAAAAATAAGGCTTTCGGTACCAGACCTACCTCAGTTCTTTGTCTTTCCTTCTGTGCCTCTGTTCTCTTATCAGCAAAGTGGGGATGACAGTAGAATCTACCTCATAGGCTTGTTTGTGGGGATCACAGGTCATACAGCAAAGAGGTCTGTAGAGAGCCTGGCATGTGGTAGAAGCCATGTACATGTCGTGTCTACTGGTAACATCCTACTCCTCCAACTTGCTGCCTGAGGGCCCTGGGCAAGTCATGTTCCTTCTGTGAGCCACAGTGTCATCTGCAAAAACGCAGATGAGAACACCCGCTGTAACTGTCCCTCCCCCTGTGCCAGTCACCGGGTGGGCAGGGCTGAACACGGAGCACTGGTCCCCACCACTCAGGGCTCAGCCTCTGGTGGAAGAGTCGAGGATTGGGGCAAAGAGGCACCTTTGCGATCATGGTGGTGATTTTGTGCTGGAAGGGAAGCAAACAGATATGGAAGCAGAGACCCACTGGAGTGGCCGTGCTGGAAGCTG